>NC_044034.1:233127639-233438301 GCF_901765095.1 Microcaecilia unicolor
TGTATCATTAGTATTATGCTAACATTGTATTATATCTCTGGTATTTGAATTCCAGTGCTGTTAAATGTGTATATTTTTGATACTGTTTCATGGTAGTACTATTAGTAGGTTTCAATTTACTGTTTTCAAGTTTACCTCATTTATTGTATTTATATTTATTCTTGACCATTTTACTATTGTTATGCTGTTAACAAAATTGTAAGTTTTATGATAAACTGTACCTGCTGTACACTGCCTTGGGTGAATCTCTTCATAAAGGCTATTAATAAATCCCAATAAATAAATAAAATCTTTACACT
Organism: Microcaecilia unicolor; assembly: GCF_901765095.1. Taxonomy (NCBI): domain Eukaryota; kingdom Metazoa; phylum Chordata; class Amphibia; order Gymnophiona; family Siphonopidae; genus Microcaecilia; species Microcaecilia unicolor. The sequence continues at coordinate 233,127,939 of NC_044034.1, forward strand.
GGCTTACAGTAAAGCTCAAATTAAATCTAAGGTATTACTAATGGCTTTTAGTTTTTTATTTTGGTCATCTACTTCCATTATCACTTCCTTTGAAAGAATATACTCCTTCCAGGTCACTGCATTCTCAAAATCAGGGTCTCTTTTAGTACGGTGCTTGGCATTCAGTTGTGTAATAACCTGCCTATAAAAATGAGAAAATGTACTGCTTTGAGAGATTTTAAACAGAACTTGAAAATTCTGTTTTTTAAGGAATAATTTTTAGGGTGTTTTATATGGTTGTTGAGTTGGGCATTGTAGCTTAATAAATCCAAGAATTTCACATAGAAGTGCTAAGGGCAGCCATTTGTTTCTCTATTTAATGGAAGACTTTGATCTCACAGGCCTGGTCTGAATTTACAAGTTTAGAAAGGTGTGTTCTTTCAGCTATTAAAGCCTTAACCCTGCATTGCCAACTAGGAAGACTGCTGATCTACAGGGTGTACTCCAAAGAGTGGATTACAGTGCCACCCAGTGAAATTTTGTCATGCCACCCAGTGAAATTTGTGTCATGCAAGCATCCCAGTGGTGTGTGGGAGAGGAAACCATAACCCCCACCAACCAAAGAGAAGGCAAAAGTGCAAGAGGTCAGACACCTACATAACAGTACTTAAAAGATCACCTCATTGTCACACCAAAGCTACCCACAGCACCCCCAGACCACCCTTGGGAACTATAGTGAATGCCAGATCAGCTACAAAGAAATCCTCGGTGATCCATGATGCCATAAATGAACAGCATCTTGACATCCTGGGAATAAGTGAAACCTGGTTAGATGAAAGTGGAGGTTTACCACTGGCTGAACTATGCCCAACATCTAACATCAACCAAGACCAGTAAGACAGGGTGGAGGGGTAGCAGTCTTGATTCGGGACACAATCAAACTGCGCAGAATATCCATCCCCCAGCTACATGGATCAGAATTTCTTTTAATCCAACTTGAAGAGGAGAAACCAATCTGGCTGCTCATTGTATACAGAGCACCTCACAACAACACATTATCTGTGCAAGAACTCCTAGACCTGATTACTCAAGTGACCTTGAATTACCCTAGGCTGGTGATCATGGGAGAGTTCAATCTACACATCGAAACCCCAGATACCACCACAGCTGCCTTTCTGGATACGATGACAGCACTAGGATTTATACAGGTGACCAATTCTCCAACCCACGAAAAGGGTCACATACTAGACCTGGTATTCTACAAAGGGGTGGATATCCCAGAATTCAGGGATAACAGTATTGAAATAACACCCCTATCATGGTCAGACCATTTTCTAATTAAATTCTCCCTAAGTGACCACCTGAAACAAATGGCACCTCCCAGAGTTTGGAAGGAAATCAGAGACAAAAAAAAGCTGACCTCTGAGAATTTCCTAGAGGCCTTGGACTATCCACATGTAGATGAAAAGACAACAGTGTCAGAACAAGTTGACATCTGGAATACACAAGACCTTAGAGAAAACAGCACCACTAAAAAAGGTCTTATGCCCCACTTATAAACACTCACCTTGGTTTTCTCCAGAACTTCAGATCCTTAAACGCGAAGGACGAAAACTGGAAAGGAGATGGTACGAATCTCACCTGGATGAAGACAGGTTAAACTAAGCACATGGCAAAGTACCGCCAAGCCTTAACAGCAACCAAAAAACAGTATTTCTCTCAATGCATTGCACAGGCTGCCAATTAAACCAAGCAGCTATTCAGTATAGTAAACAGCCTACTGCAACCCCCACAACAGAACTAACCTGCCCAGTCTAAAATGAACTGCAATGATTTTGCTGCATACTTTGCCAAAAAAATTAAGTCTCCACCAGGATTTACAGGCAATCCCACCCAGTGCCCAACTAGGTGTGCACAAACTCACCCCCTCCTAACAGAGACAGATGGAACACTTTTAACCTAATGACAGAGGAGAGCCTTGACAAAATCCTAAGAGACTTTCGACCAACTACTTGCTCCCTTGACCCCTGCCCATCAAAGACAGTGCAGCAGGCAAGTATGGGCCTTTATAGAAGGTGCCACAAAAATTGTGAACACCTCTCTTTTTAATGGGCAATTACCAACAGCATTAAAAAGAGCAGTGGTTCGCCCTCTGCTGAAGAAAAACAACCTTGACCAGGACATACTTGAAAGTTACAGACCAGTATCCAACATTCCGTTTCTAAAGAAACTCTTAGAACAAACAGCATGTGTTCAACTTAATAAATGGCTAGAAAAGAGTAACTGGCTAGATCCATGTCAATCTGGATTCAGACCTGGTTATGGAACAGAAACAGGCCTCATATCCCTGCTAGATGATCTTCACAGAAACCGAGACAAGTAATTCGCCTCGATGTTAGTACTACTAGATTTCTCAACAGCTTTTGACACTGTGGATCATTATATCTTGCTAGCATGACTGACAGAAACAGGTATCAATGAAACAGTATTTGCCTGGTTCAGATCCTATCTATCAGACAGGCAACAATCCATAATGTTTGGCAGCAACTCATCACCACCATGGACACTGACCTGCGGGGTACCACAAGGATCGATACTGTCACCTATTCTGTTCAATATCTACCTCAAGCCACTAGCTGAGCTGATTCTGTCAATGGACACTCAGTTCTACATCTATGCGTATGTATGTGGATGATATGCAGCTACTCATACCCACTGAACCTGACTTAACTACAGCCTTGAATAAACTGATTGCCTGTCTAACATCAATTCAAGAATGGGCTAAACAGAGCAAACTTTGCCTGAACCCAAGTAAAACCGAGCTTCTCTGGGTCCCTAACACAAGTGGATACCTACCTGACATCAAAATCCCTTTTGGGAAGTATGAACTCCACGTCAAATCACAAGTCAGGAACCTTGGAATACAGTTAGATTTAACATTTACTCTGATTCCCCAAATCCAAGCAACCTTCAAGAGCTGCTTCTACTATTTGCGACAGCTACGCTGCCTCTCTCCTTATATCGAGAAGGTAAATCTTATTCCAGTTGTGCATTCCATGATAACATCAAGACTGGATTACTGCAATGCACTATACAATGGTCTGACTACAAAGGGCCTGCACCAGCTCCAGTTGATTCAGAATGCAGCAGCAAGACTCATAGAAGGCTACAAGTGACGTGACCACATCACATCATTTTTGCAAAAACTTCATTGGCTACCAGTACAATACAGGGCTAAATTTAAAACTTGATGTCTGATTGTCAAGTCCCTGAAAGGAAATGGCCCTGAGTATCTGAAGAATAGGATGATCCTCCACACACCACCATGGACACTAAGGTCCTTCCAAGAACTATCACTAACCACACCCTCTCCGAAAGACATTACACGATGTGATATCCGCAAGCGAGCCTTCTCCACAGTAGCCCCCACACTCTGGAATGCATTGCCTGAAAGGCGCCGCTTAACACAAGACTATCTCTACTTCAGGAAGCAGGTGAAAGCTTGGCTCTTCAACCAAGCCTTTAATGGAAGAAATAACTAACTTGTTAGTCTCACTCACACATACTGCAGCGGGACATGTTTATCCACTCCTACCCTAGCTAAGATAATATTTAACCATCTCTCTGACCTCATGTGCAACTTTCTTCAAATCAGTCACCTTACTTTCTAATTCTTCCTACTTGCTTACCCATCTATATGCTACAACTTTACCTTACCCTTCACTACCAATTATAATGTTCTATTACATATTGTGCTGACACTGCAAGTAGTATACCATTCCATACTTTGTATTGTTAGTTGAATATTTTTACTGCTGTAATTGCCTAGTGCTCATGTTAGATCTATTCTTACTGTACACCGCCTTGAGTGAATTCCTTCAAAAAGGCAGTAAATAAATCCTAATAAATAAATAAACTTTCTCTTAGTGCTCAGGTTAATAAAGTAGTCAGAAATTCTTTTTTTCTGCTTAAAATACTGTGTATTATCTGCAAGTTTTTTGATTTAGCAATATTTCATCTGCTAGTTCAATCTTTAATACTTTCTCAATTAGATTACTGTAATTCTATTTATATTGGTTGTTCAAAAGTTTTGAAGACAAACCTGCAAAGAGTGCAGAATGCTGTGATAAAGGTGATCTTTTTGTAGCGGACAAATATGAAACAATTTCTCCTTTTTTACTACAATTACGTTGGTTGCCAGTAGAGGCCATATTGAAATTTAAAATGTTAGTTTTAATCTTTCAAGCTTTTTATGGAGATGTTTTGGGTTACTTGATTGACCATCGTTCTCTTAAATGAGAGAGACAGTTGCTGTGTTTCTATCAACCCTGCAAACTCTGTTTTAGCTCCTGATGCAGCCTCTAGTGAGGCAAAATGTGACCACATCGGGATATTTTACAGAGTGGCACAAGTAAAGCCTTTTTATCATATTAGATGTGTGTTCTGCTCTTTTTTGGACTGCATTCTGCATTTTGTTCTCTTCTGGTGTTTCTGACTAGAGCAGTAGGAGTATTCCAGCTAGCATATAGCTGTGTCATTGGAGAGAGGATGCTAGTCAGCTGGATGGTTATATCATCAAAGAAATTCCTGTTCTTATACAGCCAGCCCCACTGCCGGGCTGCCAAGAATGCTATTTGGCCTGGGGACATGCTTCTATCTAAGGGGCCTTTTTATTAAAGCTTAGTGTGCACTAATGGACATTGGCACATGCTAAATGCTATGGTTTCCATTTTATACCTATGTTCCATGTGACACTTACCACACACTAATATCCATTAGCAAGTGCTAAGCTTTAGTAAAAGGACCCCTAAGGTTCTTCAATGCTTATCTCATGCCTTCTTGATTTCTATTGATGGTTTGGCTTCCAGCACTTCTAACTGGGAGTCTTTTTCAATATATCAAGTAATTAAATCTACACTCTTGTCATAAAAATTAACATCAATGATATCTCAGTGATTTTTATGGTGCACCTTGTGTTCCGTCATCATGCAAAGACAGATATCTTTCTAAAACCAGAACCCATAAAAGCTAGGTTTTAGCATTTATTACTTTTTATTACCCCTGATACATTTTAAAATGAGTCTTGAAAGTAACAGCATTTCATACACTTGTGAGCTGTAACTGGATGTTTTATGCTTCTTATTTTGTTCGTGAATTTAAAGGTTTTTATGCAGCAGAAACAACTTTCAGCAAAGCACAAATAGCTGGTGTTCATGGCTGGAGAGGTTTTAACAGCACAATTCCATAAAAATGAATCGTACTGTCCTACGAATGCAACAGTCTGTGATGGCACATCTTGCCTGTTGCCTCCAGATAACTTCAATGCCATCCTGAACACAGTGTTAAGTACAGTTCTTACAATTATGCTGGCACTGATAATGTTCTCCATGGGTTGTACTGTGGAAATTCAGAAATTCTGGGGGCACATAAAGCACCCATGGGGTATCCTAGTGGGCTTCCTCTGCCAGTTTGGAATAATGCCTTTGATAGGCTTTATACTAGGACTTGCCTTTAACATCCATCCTGTTCAGGCGGTGGCGGTGCTGATCACAGGTTGCTGTCCCGGAGGAACTGGATCCAACATCCTTGCTTACTGGGTCGATGGAGATATGGACTTAAGGTAAGAAAACCTGTTTCTGCATGCTTTATATACACGATATCTTAGACTAATAACAAAACGTATGCAAATATTGGATTTGGATTTTAGATTTACTTTTACTAAGGTACGCTGGAAAACAGGCTGTAGTAGTGTAGGCACGCGTTTTGAGTGCGTGCAGGTCCATTGTTCAGCGCGTCTGTAAAAAAGGCCTTTTTTTTTTTTAACCAAAATTGGACGTGTGGCAAAATCAAAATTGGTGCACGTCCATTTTGGGTTCTGAGACCTTACCACCAGCCATTGACCTAGTGGTAAGTGCATAAGTAATGCCACACTAGGAAAAGACCAAGGGTCCATCGAGCCCAGCATCCTGTCCACGACAGCGGCCAATCCAGCCCAAGGGCACCTGGCGAGCTTCCCAAACATACAAACATTCTATACATGTTATTCCTGGAATTGTGGATTTTTCCCAAGTCCATTTAGCAGTGGTTTATGGACTTGTCCTTTAGGAAACTGTCTAACCCCTTTTTAAACTCTGCTAAGCTAACTGCCTTCACTACGTTCTCTGGCAATGAATTCCAGAGTTTAATTATGCATTGGGTGAAGAAAAAGTTTCTCCAATTTGTTTCAAATTTACTACACTGTAGTTTCATCGCATGCCCCCTAGTCCTAGTGTTTTTGGAAAGCGTGAACAGACGCTTCACATCCACCCGTTCCACTCCACTCATTATTTTATATATCTCTATCATGTCTCCCCTCAGCCGTCTCTTCTCCAAGCTGAAAAGCCCTAGCCTCCTTAGTCTTTCTTCATAGGGAAGTCGTCCCATCCCCGCTATCATTTTAGTCACCCTTCACCGCAAGTCTCATGCGGTAACCATGCGGTAATGACCTACGTGTGTCAAATGCCACTTGGACGCGCGTATCAGACGTATGCCAAACTTGAAAATACCACAGGAGCTACGCGGTAGCCAGGCGGTAACTCCATTTTTGCGTATGTTGGGCACGTAGACGCTTATGCAGCTTAGTAAAAGAGCCCCTAAACTTGTGCTTAAGGGGCATTACAATTCCGGTACAGGAGGCATTTCCTTGCCCCAGAGGGCTTCCAATTTAAAGGACCCTTTCACTAAAACTTAGTGCACGTGCTAAGTGCCATGTGGACCATAGGTATAAAAAGGACTGTGCAGCAGCATATAGCACACTCTAATGTTCGGTAGCATACGATAAGCTTTAGTAAAAGGAGCCGTAAGTTTCTACTTGAAGCAATAGAATGTGAAATGACCTTCCCTGGGGTGGGGGAAGGGGTATCTTGAACCCTATAAACTAAAAAAAATAATTTAGAAAATGAAACACATACTTTATATATTCATATCATGTTTTATATAATAGGTAGATTATGGATCAAAATTAGTCATTTTGCTAGTTAGAACAGGTTTAAACATCCTGGAAGACAGGACTGACTGCACTCTTCTTTAATGATGCAAAACACAAACAAGTCTAAACATTTATTTTAGTTTTCAGAAAGTAAAGAAAATATCTTTAATGAATGAACTGTTAAAAAAAACTTTTAGATGCAATTTTCTCTTGAGGAAACAAGTTCTGCCTATGTCCCAACTTGCCATATTAAAAGAAGCTAGAAATAGGCCTGTAATTGCCCAGTTGTAGTAATTTCATTTTCGTATTTTGCTTGTAGAATAAGATCATCATTTCTTTTAAGTTTATGTTTATCCTGTGAGAATGAAAGAGCAAAGTAGGAGTCACTGTATCGTAACTTTTGTCATTTGCAGTATCAGCATGACAACTTGTTCCACACTTCTGGCAATGGGGATGATGCCACTATGCCTCTTTATATACACAAAAAAATGGGTGGATTCTAGCTCAATCAAAATTCCCTATGACAGTATAGGTAAGTGTGCTTACATTCTCTTTAAGTATGTTAACAAAGCTTCAGGAAGGCTACACTCTGGAGGTTGCAATGTGAAAAAAGAAAGGGATTTGATTGCATAGTATCCTTTCCCAAAACCACTTCCCAATAAAGACAAAAATGTTCACTGATATCAGGCTGAACATTTATACCAGCATTTCAACTATTAAGCATCTAGGATCATGATGCCTTAAGGAACGCAGAGAAGAGTGTATTTCAAAATATTTAGGATCACAGAGTGAAGCGACAGTGGGTAGAGTCACACTCAAACTAAAATCTTCAGGTTTGATAGCTCTAACATTAAGGTTCTATAGTCCTCCTCTGGTTGACTCCTCTTTCAAAAACTGTGCATGATCTAGATTATGGTTCCATATTAGAGCCTTTCATTTTTTCCACATTATCTTACAGCACACTATCTAATTGCTGATCATTAAAGGTTCAGCACCAAAATGGGACAAGCATATGAAGAGTAAAGTATCCCTTAGTACATATTCCACTTTTCAAAGCATCGTATAGCAGTAATATGATTACAAAAAACATAAAACAACCAAATATAAATACGGTAAAATACCACAAAAACCAATACATCCCTAAAATTATATTTTTTCTCAAACCTCCTGTGAGGAGTGGGAACTATTTATATACTACTGTAAGCATTAAAATAGTACTGCAAGGTGTACACAGGCAGCATAGTACAGATAAACAAGAGACATTTGTAAACTCTGTGGAATGAGAACTGTACGGTATCCAGACCACAGCCAGACAGAACAACAAAATATGTATTTAGGGACAACGAAGGATAAGATTTAAATCCTGAAAGGTCATGGAGATTAGAGATAGTAGCTACTTTACTTATATGGATACATCTTAGGGTTAAATGGCCATTTTTCTCAATGGAGGAGGGTGAATAGTGGAGTGCTGCGGGGATCTGTACTGGGACATATTTATAAATGATTGGAAATTGGAATGGCAAGTGAGGTGATAGACCTTAGGAAATTGGAAGACTGGGCATCCAAATTGCAGATGAAATTTAATGTGGACAAATGGAAGGTGATGCACATTGGCAAGAATAATCCAAATCATAGTTACCTGATGCTATGGTCTACCTTGGGAGTCAGCACCCAAGAAAAATATCTAGGTGTCATTGTAGACAATACACTGAAATCTTCTGCCCAGTGTGCAGCAGCGGCCAAAAAAGCAAACACGATGCTAGAAATTATTAGAAAAAGGGATGGTAAATAAGATTGAGAATATTATAATGCCTGTGTATCGCTCCATGATGTACCTCACCTTGAGTGTTGCATTCAGTTCTGATCACCATATCTCAAAAAAGATGTAGCAAAATTAGAAAAGGTTAATAGAAGAGTGACAAAAATGATAAAGGGGATGGAACTCATATCAAGTGAGGAAAGAGGTTAGGGCTCTTCAGCTTGGAAGAGAGATAGCTGAAGGGAGATATAACTGAGGTCTATAAAATCCTGTGTGCTGTAGAATGGGTAAAAGTGAATCGATTTTTTTTACTGTTTCAAAAAGTACGAAGACTAAGGGACACTTAATGAACTTACATGGAAATACTTTTAAAACAAATAGGAGGAAATATTTTTTCATTTAATGAATAGAGCTCTGGAACTCATTGCCAGAGAATTTGATAACAATGGTTAGCGTATCTGGGTAAAAAAAAAAGTTTGGACAAGTTCCTGGAGGAAGAGTCCATAGTCTGCTATTGAGATAGACATGGGGAAGTCAATGCTTGCCCTGGGATTAGTAGCATGGAATATTGCTGCTATTGTGTTTCTGCCAGGTACTTGTGGCCTGGATTGGCCACTGTTGGAAACAGGATACTGGGCTGGATGGACCATTGGTCTGACCCAGTATGGCTGTTCTTATGAAAGGGGAAAGAGAGAGGAGGCATTGGATGGAGGAGTAGCCTAATGGTTAGTGCAGCGGGCTTTGATCCTGGCAACCTGGGTTCGATTCCCACTGCAGTTCCTTGTGACCTTGGGCAAGTCACGTAACCTTCCATTGCCCCAAGTACAATAAACTTAGATTGTGAGCCTGTATATAATGTGTACAGTGCTGCATATGTCTAGTAGTGCTATAGAAATGATTACTAGTAGTAGTGGAGGGAGGGAGGGGGAGGGAGAGAGAAGGCAGACACTGGATGGAAGGAGAGGAGAGAGAGAGGGCAGATGCTGGATGGAAGGGGGGATGGAGAGCATTTGCTGAATGGAAGGGGGCAGAGAAGGAGGGCAGATGCTGGATGGAAGGGGAAAGAATAGAGTTAGACACTGGTGAATAAGAGGAAGTGAAATAGGAGAGCCAGGGTGAGGGAAAGAGGTAGTAAGCTGTACATAGACACAGTATAAATAGAGAAATTGAAGACTGGATAGTAAGAAAGAATTAAACCTGGACAGATACTCAGAAAATAGATTGAAGAATGCTGAAAGTAGAGAGAAAAAATGACAAATGAAGAAGAAATCCTGGAAAGAGAGTTACAAGAAGACAAGGTAAAGCAAAAACCAGAGTGAGGAACCACAACACTATTGGAAAAAGTAAATGGCCAGAGAACAAAAGTAGAAAAAAGAATTTTACTTTTGGTTTACTATAAAATAGTATGGCAGCTCTGTTAATGTTAACAAATATAAATAACAAAGTAGAAATAAGGTGATATATTTTTATTGGACTAATTTTAATACATTTTTGACTAACATTTGGAGACTAAAACCTCCTTCCTCGGGTCAGGACAGGCTACTATAAGCAGTATACTGTCCTGGGCTGAAGAAGGCGGCTCTGGCCTCTGAAAGCTAATTGACAAATCTATTTAATCCAATAAAATGGTATCATCCAACTTTCCATTTTTTGTTTTATTTGCATTCATTAATTTGTAATGTAGTGATGGGAATAAGTTAGTTTTTGAAATTTACATCTGCTATCTTTATATTTTGCACAGTACACGGGGAAATGCATCACTGTTTCTCATTTTCTGGTGCTGCACTGTATGCAGGGTCTGGGGTCTTTGGGGATTATGTTTAATGGTTGTCTACATATTTCTATTTTCTAGTTTGTGGTTACTTATTTACACTGGGTTAGGGTCTATCTGTGTTCTGCATATGTGAAAAAGATATAGTTTTCTGTTAGCATTGACTGTCCAGAATCGATCTGGATGGAAGGGGGGAAAGAGAGAGAGCAGACACTGGATGGTTGATTGCGGCAAAAAACAACGAACAGAAAAGGAAAAAGACATTATGTAGCAGAGTGTGGGAACGCCTAAGAACATTGGAACATTTACAGGGAGGGTGCGCCGCAGTCTAGAAATAAGAGAAGCGGCATTGTACCACCTGAGACCACGAAAGCGGTCATTGCAAGTCACGAGGCAGCACAGAGGCGGACCATTGACTCATAAGCTAAGTACTTGAACTGTAGTAGTTACAATCTATTGTTTCATTAAACAGCGCTATGGATACATCTCTATGGGCGTCTATGTCCGAGAACGAGTACGTGAAGGGGCGGGACAGACCGTATTTTCGAAAAAATTGCCACCCATCTTTTGTTTCGATAATACGGTTTGTGCCTGGCAAATGCATCGGAGTTGTGCGGATTTGAGCTGTGCGGTTTCGTTTTTCAGCGATAATGGAAACCAAAGGCGCCCAGCTCAAAAACGAACAAATCCAAGGCATTTGGTCATGGGAGGGGCCAGGATTCGTAGTGCACTGGTCCCCCTCACATGCCAGGACACCAACCGGGCACCCTAGGGGGCACTTGTAACAATTAAAAAAAAGTCAAATACCTCCCAAGTCCATAGCTCCCTTCCTTTGGGTGCTGAGCCCCTCAAATCCCCCCAAAACCTACTCCCCACAACTCTACACCATTACCATAGCCCTTATGGCTGAAGGGGGGTACCTACATGTGGGTACAGTGGGAGGCGGTTTGGAGGGCTCCCATTTACCACCACAAGTGTAATAGGTAGGGGGGGATGGGCCCGGGTCCACCTGCCTGAAGTCCACTGCACCCACTAGCAACTGCTCCAGGGACCTGCATACTGCTGTGATGGAGCTGGGTATGGCATTTGAGGGTGGCATACAGGCTGGAAAAAAAAGTTGTTAAAGGTTTTTTTTTTTTTTGGTGTGAGGGGTTAGTGACCACTGGGGGAGTCAGGGGTGATCATCCCCGATTCTCTCCGGTGGTCATCTGGTCATTTAGGGCACTTTTTTGGGACTTGTTCGTGAAAAAAAGGGTCCCAAAAAAGTGACCTAAATTCGCACTAAAATGCCTTTCTTTTTTCGATTATCGGCCGAAGGCGCCCATCTCTTCTTAGCCGATAAACACACCCCAGTTCCGCCTTCACCACGCCTCTGACACGGCCCCGTCAACTTTGTTCATTCCCGCGATGGAGTGCAATTGAAGATGCCCAAAATCGGCTTTCGATTATGCCGATTTGGGCGCCTTTGCGAGATGGGCGCCTATCTCCCGATTTGGGTCGAAATCTGAGCGCCCATCACTTTCGAAAATAAGGCTGATAGTATGTCAAAGTCTATTAGGATTTGAGATTGATTGATAAAGCAAACACAAGAGTGATATTCTCTACATGAGGCAATTAGTGCTTGCTTAGGTGCAAGACACCGGACAGAGTGAATGAGGGAACACATCCAGGTATTTTAAGCACGGCATATTGTTTATTTTAGAGCACATGAGGGTTATTGCTCACAAGACATAAAAAGACTAAAAACAGTGGAGATATTCTATGATCATAAGTACATAAGTAATGCCACACTGGGAAAAGACCAAGGGTCCATCAAGCCTAGCATCCTATCCACGACAGCGGCCAATCCAGGCCAAGGGCACCTGGCAAGCTTCCCAAACGTACAAACATTCTATACATGTTATTCCTGGAATTGTGGATTTTTCCCAAGTCCATTTAGTAGCGGTTTATGGACTTGTCCTTTAGGAAACCGGCTAACCCCCTTTTAAACTCTGCCAAGCTAACTGCCTTCACCACGTTCTCCGGCAACGAATTCCAGAGTTTAATTATGCGTTGGGTGAAGAAAAATTTTCTCCGATTTGTTTTAAATTTACTACACTGTAGTTTCATCGCATGCCCCCTAGTCCTAGTATTTTTGGAAAGCGTGGACAGATGCTTCACATCCACCTGTTCCACTCCACTCATTATTTTAAATACTTCTATCATGTCTCATCTCAGCCGTCTCTTCTCCAAGCTGAAAAGCCCTAGCCTCCTTAGTCTTTCTTCATAGGGAAGTCGTCCCATCCCCGCTATCATTTTAGTCGCCCTTCGCTGCACCTTTTTCCAATTCTACTATATCTTTCTTGAGATGCGGCGACCAGAATTGAACAACGGCATTATAACATCCTCACACCTGTTTTCCATACCTTTCCTAATAATACCCAACATTCTATTCCCTTTCCTAGCCACAGCAGCACACTGAGCAGAAGGTTTCAGTGTATGATCGACGACGACACCCAGATCCCTTTCTTGGTCCGTAACTCCTAACGTGGAACCTTGCATGACGTAGCTATAATTTGGGTTCTTTTTCCCCACATGCATCACCTTGCACTTGCTCACATTAAACGTCATCTGCCATTTAGCCGCCCAGTCTCCCAGTCTTGTAAGGTCCTTCCCCACCCCCCACATCCCACCTTCTAACTTGTCTTTGAGGTCACCCACGACAGGCCCCACAGCTTTCCTTTTCCAGCATCTCAACTCTGGCCTGGTTGGATCTCTCTCTGACTTAACTGACCTCCCTGTCCAGCACCGTCCTCCCTCCTTGCCCCTCATGCAGGACCTCTCTCCCTCCTTGACTCCTTGATGTAGCACCTTGCCTCTCAATGCAGCACCTTTCTCCCTCCTTGCCCCCTGATGCAGCACTCCTCTCCCTCCTTGCCCCCATGCAGAACTGTGCTCCCTCATTCTCAAACTCCCCCAGCCCAAGTCAGCACCTCTCCTTCATTTTCAAACCCTATCCCCAGTATTTCCCCTCATTCTCAAAGCCACAACCCTAGTCCAGCACCTCTCCCTCATTGTCACACTCCAGCCCCAGTCCAGCACATCACCTTCATTATAAAACCCCTAGCCCCAGTCCATCACCTTTCTCTCATTCACAACCCCCCCCCCCAATCCAGCACCTCTCCCTCAATGTCAACCCACAGCCCCAGTCCAGCACCTCTCCCTTATTCTCACACCCCATCCCCAGCATCTCCCCCTCATTCTCACCCCACCCCAGCATCTCCCCCTCATTCTCACACCCCCATCCCCAGCATCTCCCCCTCATTCTCAAATCCACAGCCCCAATCCAGCACCTCTCCCTCATACTAAAATCTGCCCCCCCCCCCCCATCCCACCTTCTAACTTGTCTTTGAGGTCACCCACGACAGGCCCCACAGCTTTCATTTTCCAGCATCTCACCCCCTTCTGATGCAATTTCCTGTTTTTTTTGCCAGCAGGGTGGGATGCAGTCGAGGGAGTGAAGTTGTATCAGAGGGGGCAGGGCGCTGGAGAATAAAAGCCACAGGGGATCTCAGGCATGAATTTGAAGGTAGGATAGGGGGCAGATTGAGACTGAGGTGGAAAGGTGTCAGATCACGGATGGGCAGGAGAGGGGGAGATATACTGGACCAGGGAAAGTGGGAGAAATGGCGGACCATGGAGAGAGGTCTGGTCCCTGAATACATCTGAGGGCAGCCGAATGGGTGTTAACTTGGTGGAGGGGGATCCCTGCAGCACGCCTAGGGAGCAGCCACAGCACACCAGTTGTGAAACACTGCTCTAGCAGTATATGCGCAGGTGCTTTTCAGTGGGGGGTTTTCATTCTTTTTCCCTGGTCCCTGATACACAGAATGATTGTGTTTTTCCTGCGTGGAATACATATGCCTTTGGTAAGTTAAGGATCATGTTAGTTTTTATGAAGAGACAATGTAATTTTAAAATCTTATCGTATCACTGCTACTGCTCTCTGTAGATTCTACTTCTGCATTGTTGTGTGTATGTGTATGTGTGTGTGTGTGTGGGGGGGGGGGGGTTAGTTTAAAGCTTAAAAGATCATGTAGACTTTATACTCTTCCACAATACCATTCCTTCTGGCACAAGCACTGGGCTATAGTATCCTGTTCAGGAGTGTGTTTCTGGTTAAACCTGTCTATAAAGAATACAACTGGACAAACGAGGAGAGCTCCGCCTTCTCTGTGACACCCACCTATACCCCCCACCAACACCACACATATTTTAGGACCGCTGTCTGAAAGGTCAATTGTGATTTGATGTTCTGGTATGTAAGAAAAAAATAAAGGCCCTGAACCCAGTGGCGTAGGAAGGGGGGGGGGGGCGGTGGGGCGGTCCGCCCCGGGTGCACGCCGCTGGGGGGTGTCGGCGCCTCGCTGGTTCCTTGCTCTCTCTGCCCTGAAACAGGTTACTTCCTGTTCCGGGGCAGAGAGAGCAAGGAACCAGCGAGGCGCCGACACCCCCCAGCGGCGTCCACTCAGCGGATTCGCCCCTCACCACCTTCCACCCAGGTATGTTCTCGCGGGGGGGAGGGGGTTGCGCTACGGAGGGGGGAGGGTGCGTCACGCTGCACCCGGGGGGGGGGGGGGTGCGCAGCGGCGACCCGCCCCGGGTGTCAGCTGCCCTCACGACACCACTGACTGAACCTTTTACACAGTTTATGATTTTTATTTTTATTATGATATGATACATCAGTTACTATTGCCTTTTCATATGTTTTATTTAATGACCATAGTCAACAGTTCTATGCACTATCTCTTTCCAATGTGTCCCAAATTCTAAAATAGGTACAACCATATTAAGAACTACAGACTTTTGTCAAAGGAATCAAGTTTTATTTCAAGTACAATTCAATGGACATAATTTATATAATCTTGCTCCTTCAAATAGTTTGCCATACTATCTAACTTTTCAAAAGAATTAGGCACTGTTTTTACATTTTCAATGAGGTAAATGATGGTGATAATAGTTTATATTTAAATCTATTTTATTGACAAAAATAACAATACAAACCAATATGAATACACATATACGGTGTCATCATACAAGAATAACAATCTTCTAACATTCCCATAAATGTCAATAATTTTTTTAATTCTCCCCCCCCTTCCCCGTTATATTTATCAATTTTCCTTTTCTCACTTTTATTGGGTGATAATAGTTTAATTAAAAACCATCAGTATTTTTATTTTATACCTAGCTATCAGAATGACGCCTAGAATATGCTCCAAACACAGTCTCCACAAAGTACCCATACTTTCTGCGCTTTTACATCAGGGTGCCATTTCAGGCATGTGTGCTGGCTTAGCCCCCACATATCTGGTACACAACCATGACAGTCTTTTAGCCACGGCCAGGGGCCAGCAGCGCTGCATAATGCAGTAAACCACTACTCGTACCAGGGCCGGCTGAACCCGGTAAGCGAGGTAAGCATGGCAGGGGGGCGCCAACCTCTGGAGGGTGCCGACACGCTATGCTTACCACCGCCGCTTACCTCAGCTCCCAGACCCCGACAGCAGCCCAGCCCTCAATTTCCTCCGCCGGTATCCGCGCCGCCCTGGGGGATTTAAATCTTGTATTTATATTTACCTCCGACGTCGCAGCAGCTGCGCAGCATCAGTGAAAGTACTGCCTGATGTCTCTAGTCTTCCCTTCACTCGTTCGTTCCCTCTCAGTGTCCTGCCTTCTTCTGACATAATTTCCTTGCGAGGGCGGGACACTGAGAGGGAACAAACAAGCGAAGGGAAGGCTAGAGACATCGGGCACTGCTTTCACTGACGCTGCGCAGCTGCTGCGACAGAGGTAAATTTAAATACAAGATTTAAACCAGAGAAGAGGGCGGGCAGGTGGACATGGGAGCAGCAGGGCAGGGGAGAGAGGAGCATTAATCGATGGACATGGATGGGAGGGCAGGGCCCAGGGAGAGAGGAGAAATTGCTGGACATGGAGGGAAGGGCAGGGGAGAGAGGAGAATTACTGGATATGGATGGATGGAGAATCCTGGTGGTTTGTGTATTGGGTCTGTGAGTGCTTTCTGGGAACTAAAGGACCACTGGGAGTGTGGCCTCCAGTAACCTAGAAATCACTGGGGATAATTTGAGAGTGGGAAACTCGCCCAGAGGTGGTTGTGACTCAGTCGGTGAGAGGAGGGTGCTAGTGTATAGCACAAGTGGCAGGTGCAGGCGGACCTGAGCTGTGATGGGGATAGACCCTCTAAGTGGCCGCGGGGTAACCCCAGACGGGTGGCTAGGCGTTTCATGACAACAGGTCCATAAGCCATTATTAAAATGGACTTGAGGAAAATCTACTGCTTATTTCTAGGATAAGCAGCATAAAATGTATTGTACTGTTTTGGGATCTTGCTAGGTACTTGTAATCTGGATTGGCCACTGTTGGAAACAGGATGATGGACCTTCAGTCTCTCCCAGTATGGCAATTCTTATGTACATATGTGTTTAACTCAAAAAGAAAAATAGGCACAAATCCCATTCACTCAACAGAGTTGAAAAAAACATGCTAACCATCTCACCCCATTACCTACTTTTTTTTTTTAATCAAGAAGGGGTCCTTTTCCTAAGGTGCGCTGAAAAATGGCCTGCAGTTGTGTAGGCGTTTGTTTTTGGCATGCGCAGAATCATTTTTAAACGCACCTCCAAAAAATGCCTTTTTAAGATTTTTGCCAAAAATGGACGTGTGGCAAAATGAAAATTGCCGTGCGTCCATTTTGGGTCGGAGACCTTACCGCCAGACATTGACCTAGTGGTGAAGTCTCACACGGTAACTGGGCGATAATGACTTACATGCATCAAATGCTACTTGGCGCACGTAGATAGTTTACTCACATTCAGTAGATTTTCAGACGTTCATGCCCCAAGGCAAGAGGCTTCGTAGTTCTGAGTGCTGCAAGGGTGGATGGAGGTAGAAATCTGAAAAAAAGAAGTTTGTTACAGAGGTGGGAGGGTGATTAAATAGATGAAAGCAGTTCAGAAATGGGGTGCTGGATTTGTGCAATAGCTTGTGAGAAAGAATGAACAGGGTGAAAAGATGAGTTTTCTTCATGGGAGCAGAAAGACAAGTGCTGTGGTGGCAAGATGGAGAATGTGCCTCGTGGAGACAGGAAGGTTAAGAATCGCCCCACACAAGTCCAGGGAAGGGGAGGTAAAGGGACAAAACCTGCCACTAGGTAGCAGGAGTGGTCCCAGAGGGTAGCGCTCGATTGGAGAGAAAGGTCATACCCTAGCTGACCCATCAGGACAAATATAGTAAGAATAATCGGGAAATAACAGTAGGTAGACATCCAGAAGGGAGGAGGTCTTTGTAGAAGAATAGACCACTAATAACACGTTTTATACAAACAAGCAGGAGTGATTGCATTACATGTTAGACTACATTACACACAATCATTGCTCATATCTTTGTAGTGAGTGACTGCAGCATTAAAAATCCTTAGACGTGAGAACAACAGTAAAGGCATTAAACACATTTTAGGAGCATGCACATAGCTCTTGGATCTGCTGTTCTCCTGCCCCGGAACAGGAACTAATGTCAGAGGGGGCAGGGGACCAGCAGAGCCAACAGCCATGCGCCTGCTCCACGCACCCCCTTGGTGCCTGCACCCGGGGCGGACCACCCCCACTGCCACACCCTTGGTACACTACTGCCTAGGTGGGAATTGTTCAGGGAGCAATAGGTGGGTGGGAACTGTCCGGTGGGAACTCGATGGATACCATTCTACCAGACCTGTTTGTGACCTTTGTTGAGAACCTTTACTGTGCTTCAAGAATTACAGTGCAAGAGAAAATCAGTAAGAAACTCATGCACCGAAAAAACATGTAATACGATCATTTGAATTCTTTTTAAATTTATGGATGTTTCTTTATTTCAGGCATCTCTTTGGTAGCCCTTGTAATTCCTGTTGCAGTTGGCATTCTTGTTAATCACAAATGGCCAAAGATAGCTAAAGTTATCCTGAAGGTAAGACTGAAAGCTACAATATTATAGAATGTTAACATACATTAATGTGATCTATTTATGACCTGTCTTCTTCATCAAGGACTACTTTAAAAATCCTGCCATCAGAATTTCTCACAGTCTACTTCCTTATACAGAATACCGGGAAACAGGTTGGATAAACTGGTTGATATATTTTGTCCTCTTCAGCATTAATCTACCCCACTTAATCCAAGATTTTTCTTACTGTGCTACCATGTACAGTGGGGGAAATAAGTATTTGATCCCTTGCTGATTTTGTAAGTTTGCCCACTGACAAAGACATGAGCAGCCCATAATTGAAGGGTAGGTTATTGGTAACAGTGAGAGATAGCACATCACAAATTAAATCCGGAAAATCACATTGTGGAAAGTATATGAATTTATTTGCATTCTGCAGAGGGAAATAAGTATTTGATCCCCCACCAACCAGTAAGAGATCTGGCCCCTACAGACCAGGTAGATGCTCCAAATCAACTCATTACCTGCATGACAGACAGCTGTCGGCAATGGTCACCTGTATGAAAGACACCTGTCCACAGACTCAGTGAATCAGTCAGACTCTAACCTCTACAAAATGGCCAAGAGCAAGGAGCTGTCTAAGGATGTCAGGGACAAGATCATACACCTGCACAAGGCTGGAATGGGCTACAAAACCATCAGTAAGACACTGGGCGAGAAGGAGACAACTGTTGGTGCCATAGTAAGAAAATGGAAGAAGTACAAAATGACTGTCAATCGACAAAGATCTGGGGCTCCACGCAAAATCTCACCTCGTGGGGTATCCTTGATCATGAGGAAGGTTAGAAATCAGCCTACAACTACAAGGGGGGAACTTGTCAATGATCTCAAGGCAGCTGGGACCACTGTCACCACGAAAACCATTGGTAACACATTACGACATAACGGATTGCAATCCTGCAGTGCCCGCAAGGTCCCCCTGCTCCGGAAGGCACATGTGACGGCCCGTCTGAAGTTTGCCAGTGAACACCTGGATGATGCCGAGAGTGATTGGGAGAAGGTGCTGTGGTCAGATGAGACAAAAATTGAGCTCTTTGGCATGAACTCAACTCGCCGTGTTTGGAGGAAGAGAAATGCTGCCTATGACCCAAAGAACACCGTCCCCACTGTCAAGCATGGAGGTGGAAATGTTATGTTTTGGGGGTGTTTCTCTGCTAAGGGCACAGGACTACTTCACCGCATCAATGGGAGAATGGATGGGGCCATGTACCGTACAATTCTGAGTGACAACCTCCTTCCCTCCGCCAGGGCCTTAAAAATGGGTCGTGGCTGGGTCTTCCAGCACGACAATGACCCAAAACATACAGCCAAGGCAACAAAGGAGTGGCTCAGGAAGAAGCACATTAGGGTCATGGAGTGGCCTAGCCAGTCACCAGACCTTAATCCCATTGAAAACTTATGGAGGGAGCTGAAGCTGCGAGTTGCCAAGCGACAGCCCAGAACTCTTAATGATTTAGAGATTATCTGCAAAGAGGAGTGGACCAAAATTCCTCCTGACATGTGTGCAAACCTCATCATCAACTACAGAAGACGTCTGACCGCTGTGCTTGCCAACAAGGGTTTTGCCACCAAGTATTAGGTCTTGTTTGCCAGAGGGATTAAATACTTATTTCCCTCTGCAGAATGCAAATAAATTCATATACTTTCCACAATGTGATTTTCCGGATTTAATTTGTGATGTGCTATCTCTCACTGTTACCAATAACCTACCCTTCAATTATGGGCTGCTCATGTCTTTGTCAGTGGGCAAACTTACAAAATCAGCAAGGGATCAAATACTTATTTCCCCCACTGTACATAAACCTCACCACATTTCTTCCAGTGAAAATAATGAAACTTCTTGAAAAGTCAGGCAGATACCTCCTACTACTAGAGTCTTTCTTTGGTCCCCCTCCCCCCCTTACTGAACAGAGGACATACTGACGAGTGCAACCAAGAGTTTCATAGGAGTTCAGTCAAGTGAAGTATGTGTCGGCACTGTAATAGGTTGAACAGTAGAACACATGCTAGCAAGCTGCATAGCACCTTTCTGACAGATCTATCAAAGGAGTACACACTATCCTGGCACACTGCTGTTTTCTGAGAGGCTGAGAAGAGGGCTATAGACTAGTCAGGTATCGGAGATGTGCTCAGGGAAAGAATTAATAGCCCCTTTTACTAAGCCACGTAGGCGCCTACACCTGCCCAACGCGTGCCAAATTGGAGTTACTGCCCAGTTACCGCGTGGCTCTTGCGGTAATTTCAATTTTGGCACGTGTCCGCTACACGCATCTAAAAGTATTTTTTATTTTCTGGCGTGCATAGGTCATTACTGCCCAAATTCTTTACCGCTAGGTCTATGGCTGGTGGTAAGGTCTCAGACCCAAAATGGACACGCAGCAATTTTGATTCTGCCACACGTCCATTTTCAGGGAAAAAAGGCCTTTTTTACAGGCGCACTGAAAAATGATTCTGCATGACACAAAGTTATTCAGGGTCGTCAAGTCGCAGGAAGAGTGTGAAAGATTACAGGAGGACCTTGAGAGACTTGGAAATTGGGCGTCCAAGTGGCAGATGAAGTTCAATGTTGACAAGTGCAAAGTGATGCATGTGGGTAAGAGGAACCCGAATTACAACTATGTCATGCAAGGTTCCACGTTAGGAGGAGTCACAGACCTAGAAAGGGATCTGGGAGTCATCATTGATAAGACGTTGAAAACTTCTGCTCAGTGTGCTGCGGTGGTTAAGAAAGTGCACAAAATGTTGAGTATTATTAGGAAAGGGATGGAAAACAAACACGAGGATGTTATAATGCTGTTGTATCGCTCCATGGTGTGACCGCACCTCGAATATTGTGTCCAATTCTGGTCGCCGCATCTCAAAAAAAATATAAAAGAATTGGAGAAGGTGCAGAGAAGGGCAACGAAAATGATAAAAGGGATGGAACGACTTCCCTATGAGAAAAGGCTAAGACGGTTAGGGCAATAACCTCGGGCTTCAATGGGTATTGGGCAATTTTAGGGCCTTTGCAGCCGGGTAGGAGCTGGATACGATGGGGAGGGCCTGTAACCTCACCATAGGGTTTCTCGGGTGTAAGCCACATTGAGCCTGCAAATAGGTGGGAAAATGTGGGGTACAAATGTAATAAATAAATAGCTTCCTTCACCTTACTTTTTAACCACGCCGGCTATCGTTTGGTCTTCCGTCTTCCTTTTTTAATACGTGGAATATATTTGGCCTGGGCTTCCAGGATGGTGTTTTTGAACAGCATCCATGCCTGATGTGAATTTTTTACCCTCACAGTCGCTCCTCTAAGTTTTTTTTTTTCACCGTTCTTCTCATTTTATCATAGTCTCCTTTTATTTAAAGTTAAACACTACCGTATTTGATTTCCTATGTGTACTTACTTGAAAGCTAATATCAAATCTGATCATATTATGATCACTGTTATCAAGCGGCCCCAGCACCATTACCTCCTGCACCAGATCATGTGCTCCACTAAGGACCACGTCTAGAATTTTGCCTGCTCTTGTCGGCTCCTGTACCAGCTGCTCCATAAAGCTGTCCTTGATTTCATCAAAGAATTTTACCTCCCCAGCGTGCCCCGATGTTACATTTACCCAGTCAATATTGTGGTAATTGAAATCACCCATTATTATCGTGTTGCCCAGTTTGTTTGCATCCCTAATTTCCTTTAACATTTCTGCATCCATCTGTTCATCCTGGCCAGGCGGACAGTAGTACACTCCTATCACTATCCTTTTCCCCTTTACACATAGAATTTCAATCCACAGTGATTCCAAGGAGTGTTTTGTTTCCTGCAGAATTTTCAATCTATTTGATTCAAGACTCTCGTTAATATACAATGCTACCCCTCCACCAATTCAATCCACCCTATCACCACGATATAATTTGTACCCCGTTTTGACAGTGTCCCACTATTTTTCATTTAGTGCTCCTGGCATTTGCATACAGACATTTCAAACTATGTTTGTTGTTCCTATTTACATCAATCTTAGTACTTGACAGTATTAATTTGCAATCTTTTGTCTGATTTTTATTTAAGGACACCTGATCTACTATGGTCTCTTTTGCAACCTCACTATCAGGATACCCTATCGTCCCTGTTTTGGTGATATCTTTCAAAGATACCTTATCCCGAACCATGCGCTTTTGAGTGACTGTCGGCCTTCCCCCTGTTTCTAGTTTAAAAGCTGCTCTATCTCCTTTTTAAATGCCGATGCTAGCAGCCTGGTCCCACCCTGGTTAAGGTGGAGCCCATCCTTTCAGAATAGGCTCCCCCTTCCCCAGAATGTTGCCCAGTTCCTAACAAATCTAAAACCCTCCTTCCTGCACCATCGTCTCATCCACGCATTGAGACTCCGGAGCTCTGCCTGTCTCTTGGGCCCTGTGCATGGAACGGGTAGCATTTCAGAAAATGCTACCCTAGAGGTTCTGGATTTGAGCTTTCTACCTAAGAGCCTAAATTTGGCTTCCAGAACTTCTCTCCCACATTTTCCTATGTCATTGGTACCCACATGTACCAAGACAACCGGCTCCTCCCCAGCACTATCTAAAATCCTAACTAGGTGACGCGTGAGGTCCGCCACCTTCACACCAGGCAGGCAAGTCACCAGGCAATCCTCATGTCCACCAGCCACCCAGCTATCTATATGCTTAATGATCGAATCACCAACTACAACAGCTGTCCTAACTTTTCCCTCCTGGGCAGCACGTGGAGACATATCCTCGGTGCGAGAGGATAGTACATCCCCTGGTGGGCAGGTCCTGGCTACAGGAGTACTTCCTACTTCACCAGGGTGATGCTCTCCTTCTAGGAGACCTCCCTCCTCCAGGGTAGCACAAGGGCTACCAGACTGGAGGTGGGACTTCTCTAGAACCTCCCTGTAGTTCTCCTCTATGTACCTCTCTGTCTCCCTCAGCTCCACAAGTCTGCTACTCCAGCCTCAAGAGAACGGATACGTTCTCTGAGAGCTAGGAGCTCTTTGCATTGGGCACACACATATGACATCTCACCAACTGGGAGATAATCATACATGTGACACTCAATGCAAAAGACTGAATAGTACTCCTCTCGCTGCTGGACTGCTGACTCCATCTTAGTGTTTTTGAGTTTTTCAATAATTTAAAACTTGCTACAGTATTAAGGATATTAGCCTAATATAAAAGTGTCTTTTAGTTTATATAGTATATTGTATGATTTATTTAGTGTTTCCTTCTTAGATGGTAATGAAATGTATTTAAAACTCTGTAAGAGCACTTCTTGCTTGTTACCCTAATTACAATAACTGACTATAAATGAAGAGTTGTCCTAGGGGTGGTCAGGAAGACTAAACTAGATCCTGCAGTGCCTGCTAGATTCTATCTGGTAATGCTGTGGTACAAAGTTTTTAAAACTAAGTGGAAAAGACTATGGAGATTAGTTGATAAAATTGATTTTTATATTTTTATTTTGCCTAACACTAACCTATAATTCCTCCTTTAAACCCCAATCTTTAAGTTCCCAAAGCACAAAGCAAAATAGCGTTCAATTACCAGAGAAATTTCCTCTTCTCTCAGAACTTCTCAGAAAGAAAGTTCAGTGGGACCTTTCCTCTTTATATAGTTTTGAATCTAAGGGGCCTTATTTATTTATTTGTAGCATTTGTATCCTACATTTTCCCACAATAAATAAATAAATAAACAGGCACTTTGAAGCTGACTCAGCAACCTATGCAAGTATTCTACTTTCCCACACCTTAATTAACACTTAATTGAGGTCACTGGATGAGCTACCTCTCCAGCAGCCAAGGAACAGAAAATAACTAACTGCCGTTTAGAACAAGAGTTTTTGGCTGTTAGTTTCTACCTCTAGAAAAGGTTTCAGTTTAAAACTATGGGAAAAATGCCTATTTCTAGAGAAAATTTCAGTTTAAAACTATGGGAAAAGTGTTTGTACAGTATGGCAACTAGTTAATGATGCTTGCTTTTCTATCTCTCTCTCTTTTTATTCCCCCCTTAATACTAAACTAGGTCCTGCTTGCTTTTCCCTCTCTCTCTCTCTCTCTCTTTTTATTCCCCCTTAATACTAAACTAGATCCTGCAGTGCCTGCTAGATTCTATCTGTTAATGCTGTGATACAAAGTTTTTAAAACTAAGTGGAAAAGACTATGGAGATTAGATGATAAAATTGATTTTTATTATTTTTATTTTGCCTAACACAAACCTACAATTCCTCCTTTAAACCCCAATCTTTAAGTTCCCAAAGCACAAAGCAAAATAGCATTCACTTACCAGAGAAACGTCCTCTTCTCTTGGAACTTCTCTGAAAGGAGAGGAAAGGGGACATGCTGCCCATGGATAGAAGGGAAGGGAGAGAGGGGAAATGCTGCATGTGGGGAAGAGGTGTAAGACTAGATAGATCTGGAAGGTTAAATTATCATCCCCTTTCACAACCGAAGAGCATAGGGGGTTTTTTAAGCAGAAAGTTGCCCAAATAGTGGCTAGTTTTCCTAATCAGGATTTATTGAATGAGCAACAACTTGAACTGCAGGACGAGTGGAGAGTAACAGTGAATGAGCAAGAGGTTAGTATTTACAATGCTGTCAATCAGTGGATATTTGTGCACCCACTGTACTAAAGGGGATCAAGCACTTTGTTGTACCAGAATTGATGAAAATGAAAAGTTGTTCTTGATAGAAGGGTATTGTCCTACTGAACTATAAATAGCGACTGTTCGCCCAGTGATTAAGAATGTAAAACTAGGAGTGGAAGATCTATCAAATTCTCACCCCATTTCAACCGTGCCAATGTTGGCTAAGATTTTGGAACTTGCAGTTTATAATCAGCTTGATGGTTTTTTACAGGAGCATTCATTATTGGATGATTTTCAGTATGGTTTCCATAAGGCATACAGTATAGAGGCTCCAGAGGCAACTACAGTCAATGAGATGTGGATGGGTATGGCTAGGTATAATCAGCGCATCTTTTCTAGCAAAAAAGGTGCCGGTACTCAAATGCTAGGCCACACTTCAAGGGTGGGGTGATCACTGAGGGATCCACCCCACAATAGCCAGGCCCCCTGCAACCAGTCACATGACTAGGCAAAATTGGTGTATAGAGCCTGAGCTCTTTCATTAAAACTTGAGGTCCTTGTGTCAATTTTAGCAGACAATGAAACAGGTGCCGGTACTCAGTACTCCCAGGTACCCCCACAAAAAAAGCCCTGGGTATAATAATTTAATTTTTTGCCTTTCTGGACATATCTACAGCCTCTGATACTTTACATCATGCAATTCTGCTGTTCTACCAGGGAAGAATGGCCTGGAAATCATTGCCCTGAGTCCTAGTCCTGAGACTGCATGTCTGCACCATTTGCTGAAGACAGAGTAATACTGAAGAGCAGAAGACAGAACCAGACCCCCATAAAGGAAATGAAGTCAGCTCTGAACTTTTTTTTCTCTATCTCCATCTGTTGGCAAGGGAACCTAACCCACTTCTTTGGTCTGCTCTGGCATAACCTATACAGGATGTATTTTTAGACAGCAGAAGGTGAAAAATGAACAAGGCACTGTGCCTACTTAATGAACTAGAGCAAGGAGTGGAAGAATAGCCTAATGGTTGCAGCAGCAGGCTGAGAACCAGGGGAGCCCGTTTCAAATCCCACTGCAGCTCCTTCTGATCTTGGACAAGTTGCTTAACCCTCCATTGCCTCAGATACAAACTCAAGGGTTCTTTTACTAAGGTGCACTAGAAAGTGGCCAGCACTGTGATTAGTGCGTGGGTTTGCCACACGCTCTGGCCACTGTCTAGCACGGCTGAAAAATGGCCGCAGTCTGGTTTTTTTTTTTTAATAGCCATGCCTAATTTCCCCATTAGTGCTTGGCCATTACTGCTGGGAGCTATTACCGCCACCTGAATTCAGGAGGTGGTAAGAGTTCCTGAATTACTCATGTGCTAATTGGGTATTGCACAGTACTTTTGCTTGCTCTACTCAATTAGCACCTGCACACCTACTGTTTGCCCCCAGACACATCTCCCACAGCAAAAATAAAGAGGGAGTAACACACACTACTGGGCCTGGCCAAACTATTGTAGGACGCCTCCTCACCTCCCAATGGTAGTGCCCTTTTACTGTGCTGTAGGCTTGCATTAGGCCTACATCGCCTTAGTGAAAAGGCCCCTTAGATTGCAAAATCTCTAAGGACAGAAAAATACCTACTGTACTGTATCTGAATTTACATTGCTTGCTTTGATAGCTTTGGGGCCTGTACAGGTGATGTATAAGAAATTTATTTAAAAAAGGATTCATTTAATTTAGCATTATATTTTTTTTGAAGTTAAAGTCCAACTTTTGTAAATGTATTTTTTCTCTCCATCTTTAACAGATTGGCTCAATAAGTGGAGCAATTCTTATTGTGGGAATAGCTACAGTTGGAGGAATATTGTACAAAGGCTCCTGGCTTATTTCCACAGAACTATGGATTATTGGAACATTGTTTCCAGCTGCTGGTTTCTCATTTGGTCTTATTCTAGCGCGTGTAGCTGGACTGCCATGGTACAGGTAATTCCTGCACAAAGGTCACTAATGTGTCTACCAAAGGTCCTTATGTTTTAATTATGGGTTCTGTGGCTTACAAAATATTGATGATTATCAGTAGTTTTGCAGGTACTATTGCTTGATAACTTTTCCAGTTAAATCAAATATGTATGTTTGTATCATTTAGGATACAGCAAAGAAAGGGAGCAAAGTACAAACAAAAGTCCAAAGAGCAAAACAAACAAATACCAGGAGCCTTCAAAAAAAGGGGGATGAAACCTTTAATCATGTATTGTAAGGAACAGATCTTTGAATGGACCCGACACGGTCCGTGTTTTGGCGCTAAGCGCCTACATCAGGGGTCGTGAAGTTTGATAGAGTACATACGGCTATATTGTAAAATTCAGTGCGTTTGTTGAAAGCGGTATGCTGCTTCGCCATACTATCCCTTCGCTTAAAATCAAACAGGAGCAAACTCCTCTAGTCATGAGATAGGTAGAGCAAACAGCTCTAACTATTCTCGGTGACTGACATTGAATATCTGGGATTTTTAACCAATAAAAAGTTAACCGGTTATGCCAATATTCAGCACTAACCAGTTAACTTTTGTACTAAGCTGCGCATTTGGTTGTTATTCTCTAAACATATTATAAACTATTATAGAAAAATTGGACAGGAATTAGAGAAAAAAGACTTTTATTACTTACCCACCAGCACAGCATCAGATATCAGTTTCAAGTTGTAACAAACTTACAAAATCTAACATCAGTACCTCTGGTAATTATAAGCAATCAGACTAATTATATAAAGAAGAGAGAAAGGAGGAAAGAAAGTTTATTTCTCATACAAAGGTCACAGAACAGAGAGAAAGAAGAGTAGCTGAGTTGCCCTAGCAATGGGAGGCACCATCAGAGTTTGTGACCAGTCATAAATTCCTTCATGTGACTGATAGTAAAAAAAGATGGGGGATGGGAAATAGTGCAGCATACCTGAAGTAGAACATTATAGCTAAAAAATTATAGACACTTTTTAGCAGTTAAAGATAGGACAGCTATTTATGCTATCCCATTTGACCGCTACACTTATCTGGTTAGGTGTTGAATATCTGTGCCTAACCAGATAAGTCACGCGATATAGCCGGTTATGCACTAGGCACTAACTGGTTATTTTCTGCTGAATATTAGCGATTAGGCGCCGATATGCTATTTAACCGGTCAGCGGCCGTGTCTGGACAGTTAAATAGCTTTAAATATCCACAGTGTAGTAAATTTAAAACAAATCGGAGAAAATTTTTCTTCACCCAACGCATAATTAAACTCTGGAATTCGTTGCCGGAGAACGTGGTGAAGGCGGTTAGCTTGGCAGAGTTTAAAAAGGGGTTAGACGGTTTCCTAAAGGACAAGTCCATAAACTGCTACTAAATGGACTTGGGAAAAATCCACAATTCCAGGAATAACATGTATAGAATGTTTGTACGTTTGGGAAGCTTGCAAGATGCCCTTGGCCTGGATTGGCCGCTGTCGTGGACAGGATGCTGGGCTCGATGGACCCTTGGTCTTTTCCCAGTGTGGCATTACTTATGTACTTATCAGGGGGTGGGTCTTTTGAGGGATGGGAGGAGAGATTAGAATCATGGGAGGATCAGGACCTAGACAGATCTCTTTATGCGTGTCACAGTCGATATTCAGCCAGGACCTGCTTAAGTGTCTTACATATTCAGGTCTTCCAGTCTCTTCTCATATATCTTTTGGCGCAAGCCCCATATCATTCTTGTTGCCTTCCTCTGGACCGCTTCGTCTTCTTACATCTTTAGCAAGATAAGGCCTCCAAAACTGAACACAATACTCCAGGTGGAGCCTCACCAACGACTTGTACAGGGGCATCAACATCTCCTTTCTTCTGCTGGTTACACTTCTCTCTATATACCTAGCATCCTTCTGGCTACAGCCACTGCCTTGTCATATTGTTTTGTCACCTTCAGATCCTCAGATACTATCACTCCAAGATCCCTCTCCCTGTCTATGCATATCAGCCTCTTACCACCTAGCACATATGTCTCCCTTGGATTTCTACTCCCTAAGTTCATCAGTTTGCACTTTGCACTTATTTGCACTGAATTTTAATTGCCAAACATTAGACCTTACTTCTAACTTCTGCAGATCCTTTTCATGTTTTCCACTCCCTCTCGAATGTCCACTCTGTTACAAACCTTGGTATCATCTGCAAAAAGGCAGACGTTACCTTCTAAAACTTTGGCAATATTGCTCACAAATATATTGAACAGAATTGGCCCCAGAACCAGTCCTTGAGGCACTCTACTACTCACCTTTCCTTCCTCCGAGTGAATTCCATTACCACCAACCAGTTCCTAATCCAGTTCACCACTTTGGATCCTAACTTAAGCTTGTCAAGTTTATTCAAGAGCCTCCTATGAAGAACCATGTCAAATGCTTTGCCGAAATCTAAGTAGCGCATGTCCTCGATTGTTTGGCATGACTTACCCTTGGTAAAACCATGTTGTCTTAAATCTTGTAACATAATATGGGTGCCACTATCTTAAATCTGGCCCTGCTTGCATAGATGCCAGCTTCAACCATGTTTTATGACATGGGACCTCCTCAGTCTTCAAAATGCTAATTAGATGGGGATTCCCTAGCTACAGGTTGCCTTCAAATGGCATAGATTATCTTTCTTGATTATCTTTTCAGTTTTATTGTTTTTTCTCTTTTTCTTTGAATTTTTTTAAAGAAAGCCTGGAAACAGTGTCAAAGCGAGGATTGCTTTTTTTTTTGTTTGTTTGTTTGTTTTTGGTGAGGTAAGCGTAAGGCAGTGCTGCTTATGACACCACCTCCATTCCTCCTGCAATACATCATGCTGCTGCCACTAATTGCCTAGGCCCGAGTCCAAAGTGGGAAGGTTTTCAGCCCACCCATGGCTTCATCCCTACCTGGAAATAAACAATATGGGCTCTGTGGGGGATGGAGCTGGATTCTAAACTTCAATGGGAATTTGGAGGACAGACTAGTCAAACCTACTATCATATTGAGACCTGCAATACCACTATCCTCCTTCCACCAGACCTCTAATTGGACAACAATACCAGGGTAGGAATTATATTGCAATAATAGGGTAGATAAAATTGGTGGAAGGGTGGCACTATGAGGGTAAGCCCACCAGGGTATAGGTTTACCTACTGTTATCTACATTGTACATAGATTTGGGCTTGAAATCAAAAAAGAGTGTAATAAATTGAAATCAAATTGAACAGAATTTGAATAATCATACAACAAAACTCATTGTTTATATTTACAGTATAAAATCAGAGTTATAATTTAAAATGTTTGAATGTTTTTATTATTTCCTGTAGATGTCGAACAGTGGCTTTGGAGACTGGAATGCAGAATACACAGCTGGGTACAACAATAGTGCAAATCTCCTTTAGCCCTGCAGAACTCAGTCTCATGTTTACTTTTCCACTCATCTACAGTATTTTCCAGATTGTATTTGCACTCATGTTCCTAGGAGGTAAGCAATAACCTTCAGGCATAATTTGCTTTAAAAAAAACTCCTGAATTGTTTAAAATGATGTTTCCAAACTGCTTGCAGCATATACAAAGTACAGTCAGTGGTGAATAATCAGCCAACTGAGGAGTGGAGGAGTAGCCTAGTGGTTAGTGCAGGGGCCTGAGAACCTGGGGAACTGAGCTCAATTCCCACTGTAGCTCCTTGTGACTCTGGGCAAGTCACTGAACCCTCCATTGCCTCAGATACAAAATAAGTACCTGTATATAATATGTAAACTGCTTTGACTGACAAGGTGGTATATCAAGTCCCTTCCCGTTCCCTATATCAATCACATCTAAATAGATACAAATACTCTGTTTTATCAGAAAGTTAATAAGAATGTGCCATTGTAAATAACACCAAAAGTCTATCAAGCCCAATATTCTGTCCCTGGCACTAGCCAATACAGGTCACAAAGAGTTCACCCATTCCTTGTTGCTCACTATGAGGAATAAGCAGTGCCTTTCCCAAGTCAACATGATAAGTTCCTGTAGGAAAAGCCCACACACCATTATTTATCTTAACCTTATTTATTTATTTTTAATACTCAGCTATGCAGCCTTCACTACATCCTCAGGCAACAAATTCCATGGCTTGTGTTTTAGGTCTAATGTCTATTAATTTAATAGAATATCCACTAATTAAAGTACAACTTGAAAGGTAAAGAACTACGTCCTTTTCCACTTTACTCAATATTTTATAGACCTCTGTCACAGTGCATCTCAGTTGTCTTTATCTAGGCTGAAAAGTCCTAACTTGTCTAGCCTTTCTTAATAGATCAGCCTGATGCAGCTTTGTTGGCGAAATGTGGCCACGTCGGGACTATTTCAATAAAGAATTTTCTGAACTCCTAGTCTGTTTTGATGTTTGGGTATTCTATACTATTACAGACTGAAACCTCTTCATAGATTCAACAACGCATTTTGTGCTTTATTGGGAAGTGCTTCCCAAACTGGAGATCACGTAATCTGAAACATTTTCCATAGCTTAAGGGTAGCTTTTTTAACATCTAATTTCTCCATTTTCAATAAATGAGCATAAGAATAGCCATATTAGGCCAGTATCCTGTGCAAATTCAGGTCACAAGTACCTGACAGAATCCCAAATAGTACCAAGATTCATGCTACTGATCCCAGGGACAAGCAGTGGCTTTCCCCATGTCTATCTCAATAGCAGACTATGGACTTTTCTCCAGGAACTTGTCCAAACCTTTTTTAAACCCAGATACACTAACCACTGATACCACATCCTCTGGCAATGAGTTCAGATCTTAACTATTCATTGACTGAAAAAATATTTCCTCCTGCTCTTTAAAAGTAGTTCAGAAAAAAGCACAGTGGGCTCTCAAGAAAAGGTACAAGTGTGCTTGACCTGACACGAGCCGTGTTTTGGCATAAGACAACGACTGCCTCAGGGGTCAATTCAACAAGATAGCACAACTAATAATTCACAGGGAGTAAACATTCCACTCTCAGAGCGGTGAACCATGGATGTCCTTTCATGTCGGTTTTCACTGCAGCCAGTCCTTTTAGTGAAACTGAGCATGCTCAAGTTCACGAATGCTTGGACGTTTTTCTGCCATAATGGAACAAAACAAAACCATCCAGGATTAAAACTAAAACGTTTTGAGCTAGACCTTTTTCTATAACGAATAAGACACAAAAAGGTGTCCTAAATGACCAGATGATCACTGGAGGGGAATCAGGGATGACTTTCCCTCCCGCCCCCCCCCCCCCAAATGTGATTAAAAACATTACTTACCAGCCTCTATGCCAGCCTCAGATGTAATATGCAGGTCCCTGGAGAAGTCTAGTGGTGGGTGCAGTGCAGTGCACTGCAGACAGGTGGACCCACATCTCACCATTGCTCCCTTATCTTCAAGTGCACTGTAGACAGGTGGACCCAGACCCATACCTTCCTCTACCTGTTACACTTGTGGTGGAAACTGTGAGCTCTCCAAAACTCACCAGAATCCCACTGTACCCACATATAGGTGTCCTTTTCACCCACAAGGGCTACTGTAGTGGTGTACAGTTGAAGGTAGTAAGTTTTGGGTGAGTTTTGGAGGGCTCACAGTTTCCACCATAAGTGTAACAGCTAGAGGGAGGTATGGACCTGGGTGCACCTGTCTACCGTGCTCTTGATGATAAGGGAGCAACAGTGAGATGTGTACCTGACAGCATTTATTTGAAAACCACTGCAGTGCCCCCTAGGGTGCCCCATTGCTCTCCTGGGATGGCTGTGTGGCCAGTCTACTAAGAATGTTGGCTCCTCCTACATCCCAATGGCTTGAATTTGTGCGTTTTTCACATGGACATTTTTTTTTTTTTCAAAAACAAACAAAAAATATAAATGCACAGAGCACAAAAACATCTAGCAAATAGCCATTAAAAAAAAAAAAGATAAATGTTTTTCTGTTTTGAAAATGGCTATATTCCCCACTTGAATTTTGAACATTTTTAGCAAAACTTCCAAAATTGGACTTATCGAAAATGCCCCTCATTGGCTCTGCCCCATGAAGCTATGTCTGTAGAAATGGCTTGTAGCTGTTTTTCAAGTCATGCTGAAAATTCTACAATTAAAGGAAATATATTTAAGCATTACAGAAATGTATTTAACTGAACTATAAAAACAATCCTAGAGGGTAATTTTCAAAAATATTTATTTATTTATTTATTGTATTTGCACCCCACATTATCCCACCTTTTTGCAGGCTCAATGTGGCTTACAGAGTATGGAAATGAGAACGTCATTACATGATCTAAGAAAACAGTTGATCGATCATAAGCTGAGGTGAAAGAGGAATTTAGGTAGAAGGTGTTAGGTAAGGTTGTGAGAGAGGTGTTTTGGTGTACTTGGGTGGTTTAAGGAATGATTTGTTTCATTGAGGGTGACTTTTGTAGGCTCTGTTGAAGAGATGTGTTTTCAAAGCTTTGCGAAAGCTGGTTAGATTGGTCATGGTTTTTAGGGCCTTGGGTAGTGCGTTCCAAAACTGTGTACTTTTGTACTCAAAGGTGGTAGCATATGCCTGTTTGTACTTCATTCCTTTACAGCTGGGAAAGTTCAGGTTGAGGAATTTGCGGGACGATCTTTTGGCATTCCTGGGCGTTATGTCCACTAAGTTTAGCATATAGAGTGGGGCATCTGCGTGAATGATTTTGTGTACAGTTGTGCAGATCTTGAACTCAATTCGTTCCTTGAGCGGGAGCCATTGTATTTTTACTCTGAGGGGTTTCGCACTTTCGTATTTAGGTGTTCCAAAAATGAGTCTGGCTGCGGTGTTCTGGGCTGTTTGGAGTTTTTTGATGGTCTGTTCTTTGCAGCCTGCGTATAGAGCGTTACAGTAGTCCAAGTGGCTTAATACCAATGACTGGACTAGGGTGCGGAAAATGTTTCTTGGGAAAAAAGGTTTTATTCTTTTGAGTTTCCACATCGTGTTCTTCGCGTGGGTGTCGAGAGTGAGGTTTCGATCGATAGTGACTCCAAGGATTTTCAGATTTTCTGAGATAGGGAGTGTGCAGTAGGGTGTGGTTATTGTGGGGTATTTGTTTGTGTTGTATTGGGAGGTGAGAACTAGACACTGAGTTTTTTCTGCGTTGAGTTTTAGCTTGAATGAGTCCGCCCAAGAGTGCATGGTCTGGAAACTCTGGTTGATCTCGTTTGTTATTTCGTTTAAGTCACTTTTGAACGGGATATGGATCGTAACGTCATCGGCATATATGTAAGGGTTAAGGTTTTGATTGGCTAGGAGTTTGGCTAATGGTATCATCATTAGGTTGAAGATAGTTGGAGAGAGGGGGGATCCTTGAGGAACTCCGCATTCTGGTCGCCAAGGTGGCGATCTGTCCGTGTTCGTTGTTACTTGGTAGGATCTGGTGGTGAGGAATCCTTCAAACCATTTGAGAACTGGGCCTCCGATTCCGAAGTACTCTAGTAGGTGTAATAGTATTTCATGATCCACCATGTCGAAGGCACTGGACATGTCGAATTGCAGTATAAGTATGTTCTTGCCGGTTGCAATCGTTTTTTTGAATGTGTTCATTGCCGACACTAGTACAGTTTCAGTACTATGATTTGATCGAAATCCTGATTGAGACTCGTGTAGAATTAAGTGTTTGGTCAGGTATTCTGTGAGTTGTTTCGTCACTATGCCTTCCATCAATTTTGTTGTGAGTGGGATAGAAGCGACTGGTCGGTAGTTGGTTAAGTCCATAGTGCTTTTCTTGGCATCTTTAGGCAGTGGAGTGAGTAGGATGTTTCCATTTTCCGTGGGGAAGAGTCCATTTATGAGTCTATAATTTACTTGGTTCGTGAGGTCTTGTTTGAATTGTTTGGGTGCAGATCTTATTAGGCTGGTAGGGCAAATGTCAAGTTTGCATTGAGATTTGGCATATTTACTGAGCCAGTGTGTGAGTTCATTTATTGAGATCATGTCAAAATTGGTCCATGATCGATCGGCTGGGTATTCCCCAGGATTTGGGTCTAAGCATTCAAGGAAGCTTGTATACTCAATGGTATTGCTTGCTATCATACGTCGAAGCTTTGTAATTTTTTCATTGAAATAATTCGCTAAGTTGGTGGCCGATGGGGTGTCTGTGCTATTCGAGGTGACCCGATTTTCAGAGGCAACACAGTGCTGTTCAAATGCTTTGAATATGCAGCTATAATAATATGCTAAAGTGGCCCACACTTAACTGTTCTTTTGTTTTGGGTCAGCTCAGTGGTAGAGCTATGCAATGCCATGTTGAAGGGTTCAGTCCTCAAATCAGGTCTTTCTGGTAGGTTTCACTGGAGTCTAGGCTGTTGTGGAGACATTGTTCACAGCCCTTGGTACTGACCAGAGTTAAGAGTCCATTGATGCAGGGTTCTGAGAGGAGCCTGGTGCCCGGCTGCTGGCTTCAGGACCACTGCTGCAATGGCCAGATTAGGAACTACTAATTGAGTTTCTGTCAGGTACTTGTTACCTGGATTGGCCAATGTTAGAAGCAGGATACTGGGCTACCTGGACCACTGGTCTGACCCAGTATGGCTATTCTTATGTTCTTACGCTTTACCCGTGGAAATGACTGTTTATGATACTGTCTGCCATCACTGCACAAGTGCTTCATGGTGGGGATTTGCGATTTAGGAATACATTAATGTTTTCACACCAAATGAGCACAAACGTATGCACATAATTTTTCTTAGTTTCTTATGGTACTTTTGCTTTGAAAATGAGTCTAAGTATAAATCTTTGCTTTGAAAATCTGGTAGAGTCCACATAGTGAAAAGTATATAGATACAGATATGGCCATTCTACAGAATTGTCAGCGGACAATATGGCAACCTGCTCCATTTTCATTGAAGTAATCATGATTTGTCTTAAATGTTCAAAGACAAACATGCATTGCGATTACAGGACAGCCAGCACTGGTTTTTATCACTTAAATAAGACAGCTGTTTTCTAGAAAGGTATTATCTATGTCAAGCACTTTGAATATACTTAAAACTTAGGATTTCTTTTTCTATTTGTAGGTTATCAGGCATATAAAAGATTATGTGGAAAACTGCAGAAGTCGGTCAGTGAAGAAGACATAATAGTCTCAAAACCACAGTCACCACAAGGTGAAGTAAATGGAGGACTTCAGCTTGATGAGAAACAAAATGGTATAGCCATGAACTACAACGCAATGTCCTAAAAGCTGCGCATAAACAATTTTACTTTTGCAAAGCATAGCTTTCGATGATTTAGTTCCTTAAAAAGCTGACTACCTTCTGACTCAGCTTCCCAAACTTTTATCCATTATGACTGCATTTCAACACTTTAAAAAAAAAATCATTTGACAGCAGATGATGATGATGAAAACAAAACTGCAGACTCCCACTCCTTTTCATCGACTCCCTCCCCCACCCCTCCCTACTTAGCCAAAGCATGAAGGCATCTATAGCAGTCAGCACAGGATCTTGTGTGTCAGTTTGCGAGTACTCTACATGGTTTTCCAGTCTAACAGGGAAAAGGGGCAGTGCCTGTGAACATCCACTGACTGACAGGCCCTTTGCTGACTAACACTGCTATGGATACGTCACAGTAGAGGTCCAGTGAACAGTCCTGGGCCTGTGACCCCGTTTGGTCTTGACTCACAGTCAGGGAACCACTGTACAACAGTCATATATTCCTAAAAGAAATCAAATCATACAGATCCATGAGCACGGTTATCTTTCTTTATAGAAAAAAAACACAAAACAAAAAATAAGAATGTATTGCCTGAAATATTATTTCTTCATTGTCTGGCAAAATGAATGAGTGCTCTCTCTATATATTTATATATGTAACTGGCATTCCTATATATGCCAATGTTTTAATTGTGAACCACCCTGTTATAGTTACAGGAAGGGTAGTATATAAAATTTCATAAACCATACACCTTTAACCATTTTAAACACAGTTTTTAGCAAAGACTTTAAGCCTTTTTTGAACATTACGTTAAATGGCCTATACCAATCTGAGTTAAATGTACACTGAAACACATTTTTATGTGCTTTAGTAAATAAAGTCCCTTTATAGCTTTTGTTCTTCTTATAGTGCAAATCTTGAGCCACCAAATAAAATTCATGCAATACTATTGGTCCTCATATTCTACTGTAATACTTTTTGTCTAAATAGTATGGCTAATTAACAATATAAATGATTTCTCTTAGGGGTCCTTTTATGAAGCTGCAGCAAAAGGGGGCCTGCGCTGGCGTGTGTTTTTGATGCGCACTGAGGCCCCCTTATACCGCAGTGGGTAAAAGGCAGATTGTTTTTTTTTTAAAGAAATTGCCACATGCCCACTTCAGGTGGTAGCACTACCCCAGCAGTAAATTAAAACAGAACTCTTTCACTGGCTGATCCCTCACTCTGCGTCATCAAAGGCCTGCTGAAACAGAAAAGTTTTCACGTTTACCTTAAAGGATTTTAAAGAGACGTGACTTCAGAGATGAATGGAGAAAGTGAGTTCCAGACAGCTAGGGAAAGAAAGAAAAAAAAGCAGTATTTCTAGTGGATTCATAGGGGCCCTTTTACTAAGGCATGCCCAAAGTAGTCTGCTGTAGTGGAAGTGAATTTTAAAGATTGTTTTTCAACTCTGCCTTGACTGACCAGTGCACTTGGGATCTGTATTGACTGGCCACCTGGACTGAGAAACATGTGACCACATTCCCACAGTATGGCTTGTTTACCAAAACAGAGAAATTCTCAAGTATTCTGTAATTTTCCTTAACTTTGAACATGAGTTCTAAGCCTAATAAAAAAGGGAGTTTCTATTAGTGAAATTGGGAGCTTGTCTGTAATGTACGAACTGCGCAGAGAACCGTATTTCCTTGTCAA
The DNA here is from genome assembly GCF_901765095.1 of Microcaecilia unicolor. NCBI lineage: Eukaryota > Metazoa > Chordata > Amphibia > Gymnophiona > Siphonopidae > Microcaecilia > Microcaecilia unicolor. Next base: position 233,165,882 of record NC_044034.1, read on the forward strand.
ACTCCTGGCTTTCACCATGAACAGGGCCCCCCCCCCATCTGATCATAAGAGGCTGGATGATGTAATGATCAGTGATGGCCGTTGGTATGTATATTATAGTGTATTATTGCTTCTTTTCCTGGTCTAGAAACTCCTAGCATTGCTTGGCTGTAGAGATTAGGGACCAGTGATGTAATGATTGTTTATAGGTATTGTTTCTTTTCAGTTATATAGCTAATCATTGTATATAGCTTAATCATTGTATATATATAAATCATTGTGTATCTTAGATTTTAGAACCTCTAATAAAAGTCTAATTTACCTAATACAAATCCAAAAGAATCCATTGTAATTACTGAGTAGGCTGTGTCAGTGAAGAAGGCTGTAAAACCTGAGGCAAAACACCTGCACTGGTGTAGGCGTGAGTTTTGGATGCACGCCGGTCCATTTCCTGAGTGCTCCTAGAAATTTATTTAATGTGCCAGAAAATGGATGTGTGGCAAAATGAAAACCAGCACGCGCCCATTTTTGGCCTGAGACCTTAATGCCACCCATTAACTTAGTGGTAAGGTCTCATGCACTAACTGGGTGGTAAGCGTCCAGCATACAGCAACTGCCAATTACATAGTAACATAGTAGATGACGGCAGAAAAAGACCTGCACGGTCCATCCAGTCTGCCCAACAAGATAACTCATATTTGCTGCTTTTTGTGTATACCCTACTTTGATTTGTACCTGTGAGTCATTCCGTGTCAAGTGGACCAGGGGTCCCCACCTCACCATCCCAGACCCTGATGAAATTTGGTACATAGCCTCTCTATGACAAAAAAACCAAGCTGTGCAAAATTTCAGTCCAAAAGACCAAAAAATTACCGCCGGGTAAGTGCCCCCGAAGTAGAAAATAGAAAATACTTTCTACTGCGTGTTTTAGATGCGCACCAAAAATGGAATTACCATGGGTTATCGCTGCTTTTTTTCTTAATTGCATATCTGTGAGGACTTGTCCTATATATTTTTCTCTATATATTAAATACAGAAAAGGAGAAGAAGTTACTCACCTGTTGTAAGTGCTCTCCAAGGATAGCAAGACACATATTTCCACATACGAGTGATGTCATCTGACAGAGCCCAGCATAGATGCACTCACCAGCTTCTAATTCTAGAAGCTTTTGGGAGCCAGACCACCATCTACAACTCCTGCCCACACCTAGCACATCACTTCATTTAAAGCCTTAATTATACTAATTAGGATAACAAGAAGATTGAAGGGTGGCCAATGTAAAGGGTTCGAGGGATGATCTGGGAAATTACAGACTAGTAAGCCTGACTTCAGTGTCAGGGAAAACAGTGGAAACTATTATAAAGAATAAAATTACGGAACACATAGACAAACATGTTTCAATGATACACAGCATGGGTTCAGCCAAGGGAAGTCTTGTCTCACTAATTTGCTTCATTTCTTTGAAGGCATAAATAAACATTTATTTATTGGTTACATTCGTATCCCACATTTTCCCACCTATTTGCAGGTTCAGTGTGGCTTACATAATACCGGGGATGCGTTCGCAGACTCCGTTGTGGGCAAATACAAAGTGATACTGCATATTTTCAAAGCACTTAGCCTCCCAAAGTTCCATAGAAACCTATGGAACTTAGCCTCCCAAAGTGCTTTGAAAATAAGCCTGATTGTGGCAAAATAAAGTTCATGTGGAGCAGTCAGTGGAAGAGTTGTGTTGTGTTCATTATGTACTTTAGTTTTGTTGTGCAGGCATTTAAGGTGGATCGGTAGGGTATGCCTTTTTTAACAGGTTAGTTTTTAGTGATTTCTGGAAGTTTAGGTGGATAATGGAGAGCCAGTTGATGTACTGTATCAAGATTTTCGGAAAGCTTTTGACAATGTTCCTCATGAAAGACTCCTGAGAAAATTAAAGAGTCATGGGATAGGAGGCAAGGTTCTGGTGTGGATTAGGAATTGGTTCTTGGACAGAAAACAGAGGGTAGGGTTAAATGGCCATTTTTCTCAATGGAGGAGGGTGAATAGTGGAGTGCCGCAGGAATCTGTAGTGGGACTGGTGCTGTTTAATATATTTATAAATAATCTGGAAAATGGAATGACAAGTGAGGTGATTAAATTTGCAGATGAAACAAAAATATTGACTGCTGTCAAAACGCATGCAGATTGTGAAAAATTGCAGGAAGACCTTAGGAAACTGGAAAACTGAGCATCCATATGGCAGATGAAATTTAATGTGGACAAATGCAAAGTGATGCATATTGGGAAGAATAATCTGGAGGGGCGTAACCAGACACCCAATTTTGGGTGGGCAGAAGAACTCTGCCTTGTCCCACAAGTGATTTGGTCTTTCCCTCTCTCATCTGCATACCACATAGTCTCTCAAAGATCCCCCCTCCCCCCCTGCATACCTTTTAAATAGCAGATTTTCACCAGTAGCGAGCAGCAACTAATACACACTGCTCATGTTGGCCCCACAACATGTATCAGTCACTGCTTGCTGCAGGCGAAGATCTGCTATTTACAAGGTATGCAGGAGGGAAAGTTGTTGGGAGTTTTCGGCTGGTGGGAATAATCCCTACCAGCCACATCATAGGTGTGCTGCTACTGGGTGGGCCTGGGCCCACATGGGCCCACCCTTGGCTACGCCACTGAGAATCATAGTTTCCTGATGCTAAGGTCCACCTAAGGAATTAACAATCAAGAAAAGATCTAGGTGGTGTTGTAGACAACATGCTGAAATCTTCTGCCCAGTGTATGGCAGCAGCCATAAAAGCAAACAGGATGCTAGAAATTATTAGGAAAGGAATGCAAAGTAAAACCAAAAATCTTATAATGCCTCTGTATCACTCCATGGTGCGACCTCACCTTGAATATTGTGTTCAATTCTGCTCACCTATCTAAAAAAAGATATAGCAGAATTAGAAAAGGTTCAAAGAAGAGCAACCAAAATGATAATGGGATGGAACTCCTCCCATATGAGGAAAGGCTAAAGAGATCAGGGCTCTTCTGCTTGGAAAATAGACGGCTGAGGGGGGACATGATTGAGGTCTATAAAATCCTCAGTGAAGTAAAACTAGAGAAGTGAATCGATTTTTCACTCTTTGACAAATGACAAAGCCCAGGGGACATTCAATGAAATTACATGGAAATACTTTTAAAACAAATAGGAGGAAATATTTTTTCACTCAAAGAATAGTTAAGCACTGAACTTGCTGCCAGAGGACGCAGCTAGCGTATCTGGGTTTTAAAACGTTTTAGAGAAGTTCCTGCAGGAAAAGTCCACAGTCTGTTATTGAAATGGACATGGGGGAAGCCACTGCTTGCCCCGGGATTGGTAGCATGGAATGTTGCTACTAATTGCGTTCCTGCCAGGTAATTGTGACCTGGATTGGCCATTATTGGAAGCAGGGTACTGGGCTAGATGGACCACTGGTCTGACCCAGTATGGCTATTCTTATGCTATGTTCATGCATGCTCACATCTTCCTGTGTATACATGTGGTGTGGGACTAAGCCAGTCTAGTACAATAGCTGATAGAATGCACCTCCTATGGGAGGAGGGCAGGTATGTGGAAATGTGTCCTGCTGCCCTCAGACAACACCTGCTACTGGTGAGTAACTTCACTTTCTCTGAGAACAAGCAAGACACTAAATTTCCATGTATGGAAATCCATAGCTACCAAGTTGACTGAAAGAAAAGTGTAAAAACAGATATAAGGCCTGCAAAAAGCAAAGGCCAACAGGAGCAAACAGAACATAGCAATGCAACTGTATTTTTTTGTTTTGTTTTGGGTACAGCCCGGAACAGAAACAAATGAACCTAGCTGGATTCTAGACCACAAATAAATTCTGAAAGACTGACTGACCAAACCAGCAGTAGTGGAATGTGAACTTGTGGACAGAAAACCATGTTGCAGCCTTGCAGATCTTCTCAATTGATGCTAATCTCAGGTGGGCTACCAACACAATTATAAACTGTGACATGACCCTCCAGAGTCAGCACAGCCTGGGTATAAGTAAAGGAGGTTCAATCTGCTAGTCAATTGGATAAAGTGCATTTCCCAATGGCTACATCTATCATGTTTGGGTCAAAAGAAACAAAAAGCTGGGTGGATTGTCTATGGGCTTTAGTTCATTCCAGACGAGTGGCTAATACTCTCTTGTAGTCCAAGGTATGCAGTTTGATTTTGTGGATGGGCATGGTGTGGGAAGAATGTTCTCAAAACAATTGACCATTAGATGGAAGCCCAACACTACCTTAAAATGGAACTTAGGATGCATGTGGGGAGCTACTCTGTTGTGATGAAATTTTGTATGAGGTTGATCAGCTACTAGGGACTGATGCCTGCTGATCCTGTGGGCAGAAGCCACTACCATCACAAATAGGACCACCCAGGTCAGGTACTTTGGATGGCAAGTATCAAGTAGCTCAAAAGGAGCTTTCATCAGCTGGGGGGGGAGGAACAACATTGAGGTCGCAGAAAAAAAAAAGAGAGCTATACAGACCACATGAAGAAACCAAAAGGTCCTTACTCCAGTCATCTTACAGAAGAAAAGGATCCCAGAAACCCACAGGCCAATTCAATGTTTTTTGTATCTGTAAATGAGGTTCAAGTTTCATTCATTGATCCTAAAAAAAAAAAACCTCTGTAATTATTTTTTTGTTTTGTTTTTTTATTTGATCAAACTACTCATTCAAATATCAATTATCTTCTTATCTTTGTGTTTTGGTTCCTATTGGAGTTTGAGAAGTGCTGGCTTATTTGAAGTCTTGGCATGCAGGCAACTGTATTTATTATATGAATATTGGGCATAGATAAATTACCAATTTATCTATGCCCAATATTCATATAATAAATACAGTTGCCTGCATGCCAAAACTTCAAATAAGCCAGCACTTACCAAACTCCAGTAGGAACCGTTTCACCGCTGATAGTGGTTTCCTCATGGATTTATGCGGGCTTAACCCCATGCACCATTCTATAATAAAAGATGGCATATTTTAACCCTATCGGGCATATTTTCAAAGCACTTTGGGAGGCTAAGTTCCATAGGTTTCTATGGAACTTTGGGAGGCTAAGTGCTTTGAAAATGAGCTTGATTATCTACCACCAATTAAAATCACATAATTAGAACAAATGTTGGTCTTACTTCACTCACTGCTGGCACAAAATTCAACTCGCACAGACCACAGAATTTTTTCAAACTGGCACTGTCCATAGCTGTAATGCCACGCATGCGTTTTAAACTTCCTGTTAAGAATGACACCTACTTTATGTTGTCACTCCACACTACAGGGAAAACCCCTCTAAACCAATATAAACTAACTTGGGACATTATAATCTAACTTAAAAAATGATAATCTTTATTTATAGACAACTAGCCGTTAAGCCCGTTAAAACGGGCAAGCTTTTTGTTATTAGAAATGTAATGAAAGAGCAACAGGAAGAAATGAAAGTTGAGGGACCAGTTGTTTGTTGTTGTAAATTTAATAATTCTCACCACCATCCATCCATGTCCAGCAACCCTGCTCTCTCCCCTGCCCTCCCCCCATGTCCAGCAGCCCTCCTCTCTCCCCTGGCCTCCCCCCCTCCCCCCTCCACCAACCCTCCTCTCTCCCCTGCCCTCCCCCCATGTCCATCAACCCTTCTCTCTCCCCTGCCCTCCCCCCATGTCCAGCAACCCTCCTGTTTCCCTTGGCCTCCCCCAGTCCACCAACCCTGCTCTCCCCCCTGCCCTCTCTCCATGTCAAGCTACCCTCCTCGCCGCCGCTCCCTCCCCCTCCATGCCAGGCCCCCTGCACTGACATGACAGCGCCTCTCACCTCTGTGCAAAAGCGCTGTCATGTCAGCAGGAGCGGCAGTGGCAATGTCAGGGAGGGGGTGGAGGTTGGTGCTTCAGCGACCTCTGGGAGGGTGGGGGAGGGGGTAGCGGCGGTGACCTCGTGTGGGTGGAGGGGTGGGAGTGGCGGCATAGTTAGGGGGCCTGGCACGGAGGGGGGCGGGAGCGGCAGCGATGTCGGCAAGGGGGGGGGGTGGACGCTGGTGCGCCACCAGTGGAAGGGGTGGTACAGAGACGCCGGCCATGGATCACTGTGACCTGCTGTGCATGCGCGGAACGTTGATGACAGCTGGTCTCGACTGCGCATTTGCGGGTGAGTCGGTCACAGCTCATTTATATAGTAGGATGTCAAATCACTTATGACCTTTTCATCTTAGTTTGAAACAACATCGTTGGTTAAAGGAACTCCTCAAAGGAGTTTAAGATAAGTGCTGACTTATTTGGAGTCTTGTTATCAGGCAGCAGTATTTATTACGTGGATATTGTGCATATATAAATTATCAAATACAAAGATAAGAAGATATTGATATTCAAACGAGTAGTTTGATCAAATAAAAAACAAAAAATAATACAGAGGTTTTTGTAGGATCAATGAATGAGACTTGAACCTGATTTATAGACACATAAAAAAACATTACATTGGTCTGTGGGTTTCTGAGATCCTTTTCCTCTGCAAGTTGGCTGGAGTAAGAACTTTTTGGTTTCTGCAATGACATTGAGGTCCCATGATATTGTGGGAGTTTGATCGGAGGCTGCAGCAAAAGCAAACAACTAAAGGCTGTATGGAGATAGGCTTACCCTCTTCATGTTGATGGTAAGCTTCAGTTACACTCAGGTGATCTCCTAAAGAATTAGTTTTGAGACCAGACTCAAAGGTGTGAAAGGTACTCAAGCAATTTTTGCGTAGGACAGGAGAAAGGATCTAGGACCTTACCCTTACACCAAATGGCAAAGCTCTTCCACTTACAATTGTATGACCTCTTATTGGAATATTTTCTGGAAGCAAACAAAACATAGGATACACTTCATGCAGCTTGAGAATATCACTGTCTAACTTCTCAACATCTAGGCGAAGAGGGTTAGGGACTGGAGGCTGGAATGCATAAGAGACCCCTTGTTCTGTGTGATAAGGGTCGGAAAACACTCTAGTCTCCACGGGCCTGTAAACGATAACTCCAGAAAAAGAGGGTAGCGTATTTCCCTCACCCAGTATGGTGCAATGAGGATCACGGTTCCCCAGAGCTGCTTGAGTTTCAGCCAAGTCTACCCTATGAGAGGTAAGAGAGTCTATGTGCACAGAATACCCTCCCCACCCCCAATGCAGAAGGAAGGCATCTGAGGCTAGTATGCTGTGTGATTCCAGTCTGGAGTAATAACAAGGAGCTATGCTGTTGAGATGAGTTAAATACTATACGTAGGGGTGAGATACCTGGATCCGTCAGATAAATGTCAAAAAAAATAACTAAGGTACTCAAACAATGGTTCTTAAAGTAAGTATTTTTAGAGAGGAAAAGGCCTCGAGAAACCCCATGACTATTAAAAAGTCTATAGGGGGTTGGACTTCCTCATCATCAGCCAAAAACCTCTAGATTTAAATTGGCTAAACAAGAACTCAACACTTAGCTCAATGAATAGCCGGTCTCTGTGTCTATGCTCTCTCTGCATTCCTCTGATGACTCAGACCATGATCAACGACGGCCCATGTTTCGAATCCGCATCTGCTTCAGGATCACTGGATAAGTTCCCACATGATCCTAACGGCGGTTAGCACAGAGTCTCTATGCTAACCGCCGTTAGGATTGTGTGGGAACTTATCCAGTGATCCTGAAGCAGATGCGGATTCGAAACATGGGCCGTCGTTGATCATGGTCTGAGTCATCAGAGGAATGCAGAGAGAGCATAGACACAGAGACCGGCTATTCATTGAGCTAAGTGTTGAGTTCTTGTTTAGCCAATTTAAATCTAGAGGTTTTTGGCTGATGATGAGGAAGTCCAACCCCCTATAGACTTTTTAATAGTCATGGGATTTCTCGAGGCCTTTTCCTCTCTAAAAGTACTTACTTTAAGAACCATTGTTTGAGTACCTTAGTTATTTTTTTGACATTTATCTGTTGAGATGAGTGACAGAAAGATCCACCAAGGGAGTGCCTCACTCTTGAAAGATCTTGCAGAATATGCCTCTATTGAGAGACCAGTTGTCTACTGCATGACTCTGCTCATTTTGTCTACCAGGCTGTCACTCCTCCCCACCAAGAAAGTGGGTCTGAGCAGCATGCCCAAGCTGGTCTCTTAATGCCACATCCCGCCAGCCTCCTGCCTCAAGAGGTATGAGCCCATTGTTGACATAATACATGGTAACCTGTTTGTCTGTCCAAATGAGGATAATGTAACATCATGAGAAATTCAGCAGGTTAAATCTGCCTGAATTTCTCACTGCTGTTCTCTAAAGGTTATATTAGTGTCAATGCCCTCACTTCTGGCTGTAGTAGGGAGAATGCACAGATCAGAGGGAAACAGCAACACAAATTATCAGGGCCGTGCCTAGGGTATCTGGCGCCCCCCTGCAGACTATCAGTTGGGGTGTGCACGTGCGCCCCCCCCCCCCCCCCCCGACCTGCCTGGCTCCAAGGTGCGTGGAAGAGCTGGGCGGTGCCAAAGAGCTGAGCGCTGCTCCTCCAAGCTGCCGTCTGGGGCGCAATGGAGGAAATGGCTGGGTTTGGCCTGCAGAGGAGGCTCTGAGCATACTTCTCATTCAGCCTGAGCCTCCTCCGTTTCATCCCCGATTCCCCGGCGCTTTAAATTTACCTCTCTCCGCCTCTGACGTCTGCACAGCGTCAGTGAAAGCGCTGCCTGTCTGACGTCTCTCCATCAGCCTTCCCTTCGCTCGTTCGTTCCCTCTGTGTCCCGCCTTCTTCTGACATCATTTCCTTGAGGGCGGGACACAGAGGGAACGAACGAGTGAAGGGAAGGCTGGTGGAGAGATGTCAGACAGGCAGCGCTTTCACTGATGCTGCGCAGACGTCAGAGCCGGAGCGAGGTAAATTTAAAATGCCGGGGAATCGGGATGGAGCGGAGTAAGATTTTTTTTTTTAAATAGAACTCGACGGCGCGGCGCCCTTGAAGGCAGGCACCCCCCTGCGACATTTACCGTGTTGGCACGGCCCTGCAAATTATTGTGGAACAGCATAGTGTAGAGGGCAACAGATGAAACAACAAGGCAGAGCCAGAATTCAAAGGAAGCAAATTTATTCAATGACCCAAGACAGCCCGTGTTTTGGCAAACACCTGCATCAGGGGTCAAGTAGTCATTCCAGTAGAACAGGCCAGAGCTTCCTAATTTTCAAGTTTACAGTGACAGTGTTAGATTATCCAATTTGCAATTTACTGCATATTGTGCCAGTTTACAGAACAAGATGCAGTTAACCTGCTGAATTCTGGCTCTGCCTTGTTGTTTCATCTGTAGCCCTCTATACTACTACTGGTCCTGTAGTAGGGAGAAGTCAGCTAGCCAACAGGAGAGAGGTGCATTTTTTTTTCCAGCAGTGTTGCTGAGGTCTATTCTAATTGTTGCCTCTTGCTGAACTCTGTATATCCTGCACCTGTCAGGAAAGGCTCCAGCAGGTCTATAAAAAGCTCCAGTACAGGAAAGCTCTGGAACCTTCAGTTTAGAAGGTGCTGAAAGTTGGTAGCAGCCTGGAAGGGCCTTACCATGTTAGAAGAGAAGGTTATTGTGGAAGTGGAGCCATTCCCTCTGAGTATTTAAGCCCACTACCTGCTATCCCACTGTGTCTTAGGTTCACCTCCCACCTCTGACTTTGGAACTACAGGGAAGTCCCTTCATATATGCCTGAAGCATCAGCCTAAGTGAAAGAATCAGCCAGCTCATACCTTCACCGGTTGGCCATTAAATGCACTTCTTAGAGGGCAAGGATTTAAGAAGGATCAGTGACAAGAAACAGAACTAAAACAGTTGCTGCCTTGTTTTAGTGGACAGGAATGGAGAACCTGTCCACCCTTACAAATCCTAAAGAAAGGAGCAAGAGTTCAGGTTGTGTTTCTGCTACAACAACTATCTGTACAGGGCTGAAATGTATCTGGAAAACTTAGGGTTAATATTTTTAGCATGAAAAAATGTAGAAAATGCCTCTAGGTTAAATGAGACAAACTTGCTGCTGTCAGCTTTTCCACTGACCTCAGGAAGGTCCTAATCAATGTGAACTGATTATTTTTGGAAGTTCAGAGGTCCCAGGAAGCAGAGTAGGACCTAATGCACCAGACACATATCTAAAAATAAGCATGGCTGTTGAAAGCTGTTCCTAAAGTTCCCAAGCTCCAAAATAACCTGTTTATATTATTTATAGTTAAGAAAATATTATGTATTAGACATGTTTTGCAGTCCTGAAAATAACCATCTGTATCCTATCAATCAGTCAGTCCTATTTCTTTTGTAATCTTGTTGACCTATTGATTTCATTGAACAGAACTGATTATTAGCTGATCTTCAGATGTAAGTTGTTTTTGCTTAATTGCTTATATAAACTGTATGCTCCCTTTGTAAGGCAAGAGAAGTTAATAGAAGATAACTGACTTTTGATAGCCAGTGGTCCTTCTCATGAGCTTTCTTCTTGCTAGCAATTTAATTCTCTGAATAAAAGGAAACCTAAACAACCACTCTGTTTTGAAGTGTTAAATCTATCATCCCAAATCAAAAATGTTTTGATTTGATTTGAGAGTAAATAAAAGCAAGAGAAAAAGGAAACCGATATGGTTCTCCAAGCAAGTGGCTGAAAAAATAAAGGCCAAAGAGTTGGCATTCCGGAAGTACAGAAAAGAAGAGGAACACAGAGAGGAATACCGGATAAAACTGAAAGACGTAAAGAGAGAGATACGTCTGGCAAAAGCGCAAGCGGAAGAACAAATGGCTAGAAATGTAAGGAGGGGTGACAAAAATTTCTTCAGGTATATTAGTGAAAGGAGGAAGACTAAAAAGGGAATTGTGAGACTGAAAGATGCTGTGAACTGCTATGTAGATAATGATGAAGAAAAAGCAAATTTGCTAAACAGATACTTTTGTTCTTGTTTTCACAGAAGAAAATCCTGGAGAAGGACCGCGATTGACTGACAAAAATACATATGAAAATGGAGTGGATATAGCACCGTTCACGGAAGATAGTATGTATGAACAACCTCAAAATCTAAAGGTGGACAAAGCCGTGGGACCGGACAGAGGTTCTGGCGGGTCCTATTAAAGATTTATTTAATAAATCCTTAGAGACAGGAGAGGTTCTGTGGGAATTTTATTTTAGTTACATTTGTACCCTGTGCTTTCCCACTCATGGCAGGCTCAATGTGGCGGGCAGTGGCGGGTTAAGTGACTTGCCCAGAGTCATAAGGAGCTGCCTGTGCCGGGAATTGAACTCAGTTCCTCAGGACCAAAGTCCACCACCCTAACCACTAGGCCACTCCTCCACTCCAAAGAGATTATGGCGGATGTGGTCCCTCTTCACAAAAGTGGTGATAGGGAAGAAGCTGGAAACTACAGGCCGGTAAGCCTCACTTTGGTTATTGGAAAAGTAATGGAAGCATTGCTAAAGGAAAGGTTAGTGAATTTCCTGGAAACCAATAAGTTGCAAGATCTGAGACAACATGGTTTTACCAAAGGGAAATCGTGCCAAACGAATCTCATTGAATTCTTTGACTGGGTGACTGGACAATTGAATCAAGGACGTGCTATGGACGTAATCTACTTAGATTTCAGCAAAGCTTTTGACACGGTTCCCCACAGGAGGCTCCTGAATAAACTAGAAGGTCTGAAGATAGGACACAAAGAAGTGAACTGGATTAGGAACTGGTTAACAGACACACATCAGAGGGTGGTGGTTAATGGAATTCGCTCGGATGAGGGAAAGGTGAGTAGTGGAGTGCCTCAGGGATCGGTGCTGGGGCCGATTCTGTTCAATATATTTGTGAGTGACATTGCAGAAGGGTTAGAAGGTAAAGTTTGCCTTTTTGCGGATTATACTAAGATTTGTAACAGAGTGGACATCCGGGAGGGAGTGGAAAACATGAAAAAGGATCTGAGGAAACTAGAAGAATGGTCTAAGGTTTGGCAATTAAAATTCAATGCGAAGAAATGCAAAGTGATGCTCTTAGGGAGTAGAAATCCACGGGAGACGTATGTGTTAGGCGGTGAGAGTCTGATATGTACAGACGGGGAGAGGGATCTTGGGTGATAGTATCTGAGGATCTGAAGGTGATGAAACAGTGTGACAAGGCGGTGGCTGTAGCTAGAAGGTTGCTAGGCTGTAAAGAGAGAGGTGTGACCAGCAGAAGAAAAGAAGTTTTAATGCCCCTGTTTAAGACGTTGGTAAGGCCCCACCTGGAGTATTGTGTTCAGTTTTGGAGGCCGTATCTTGCTAAGGATGTAAAAAGAATAGAAGCGGTGCAAAGAAAAGCTATGAAAATGATATGGGATTTGCGTTACAAGACGTATGAGGAGAGACTTGCTGACCTGAACATGTATACCCTGGAGGAAAGGAGAAACAAGGGTGATATGATACATTCAAATATTTGAAAGGTATAAATCTGCAAATGAACCTTTTCTGGAGATGGGAAGGCGGTAGAACGAGAGGACATGAAATGAGATTGAAGGGGGGCAGACTCAGGAAAAATGTCAGCAAGTATTTTTTCACAGAGAGTGGTGGATAATTGGAATGCCCTCCCGCGGGAGGTGGTGAAGATGAAAACGGTAACGGAATTCAAACATGCATGGAATAAACATAAAGGAATCCTGTTCAGAAGGAAGGGATCCTCAGAAGCTTAGCCAAGATTGGATGGCAGAGCCAGTGGGGGGAGGCAGGCCTAGTGCTGGGCAGACTTGTATGGTCTGTGCCCTGACAATGGCAGATACAAATCAAGGTAAGGTATACACAAAAAGTAGCACATGAGTTTATCTTGTTGGGCAGACTGGATGGACCGTGCAGGTCTTTTTCTGCCATCATCTACTATGTTACTATGATCCTGACATGATCATTAACATCATGCCTGGAAGGAAACTTTGCATTGAGATTTGTCCTGTACCCACATAAAGCTGCATAAGGTAAGAGCCTTGTTTTTTTTTTCGCTGCTCAGGAGTTCTCTCAATGTAAATGCTGAGTTCTAGTTGCAACTTAATGATTAACGGACAGTGCTGAAGTTAGAACGATCAGTGGGTTCCTTTTTTCAGAAATATATATTGCGTTTTTTTGTGTATGCCTTTGTGTCAGTTTGGGATTTGTGTTTCTAATCATTTATACTGGCATTTTATTCTTAAAATTTGAGTGGTAGCTTTTATGAGATACAATTGTTGCTCAGAATTGTTATAAAAAATGTTATTAAAAAGACATTCTCTGCTATCTGTGAATTATTTGTATTGACGTGCACTGCCATCTTTGGGTTGACATGAATATTACATGTATTTTTTTGAATTTCCCTTCTTTTTATTTGGTTTAAATTCAAGTGGTTTTAAATTTAATCTCAAGAAACAAAAGAAGCAACCTATAATATATAGGGCTATTTATATTTCATGACCTAAAGGAATTTGTGGGAAACAGAATCTTAAATCTTTTGTGAGTTGTTCATTGATTGGGAATATATGTGTAGACTGGATTCTCAAATTGCTTAAGCCATGGAAAGTCCAATGAGAGAAGGACTTAAAAGCTTAGTGGATCTAAGCTAATTTGGGTGGGAGCTAGATTACAGGTCTTATGAAGTCAAGATCTGACAGATGGGGCAAAGAAGGCTTTGTCTGATTCTTAAACAGAAAGAATAAAATTTGCACTCCCAATTTGGGAGGGGGAAACAGTGTCATACCTTTTTTTTTTTTAAGATTCCACTCAGCATATTAATTATGGGAAATCAGAAAAGTAAATCTGAGATGCCATTATTGGTTCAAGTGCCTCATGTGAGCACTAATTATGGTATTGAATCATGTAAATATTTGGATAAATGAAATAGTTCTACTAAAAATAATTTAGCTTTGTTTTTCCCACATAATGGATCCTTTAGCCATCAAATATTGGTGCATTTAAGAGAAATTTTAGAATTTTTTTTACCAGACCAGTGGACCCAGTATTTAAATGGTACAAGGAGTGTTTAAAATGTGATAAAGCACATGCTCTATCAGGTTTGAAAAATACAATGGAGAAAAACATTAATGAAGTTAAAGGTGAAATGGAAAAGAAATTAGCTGAGGTTAAAAATAGAGCTGATTATTTTGAAAAAAGATATACTTCTTTGTTTCCAGAACGTCATCCCACTGTCCCGCCTTCTGATTATCATGCAGAGGATAACACAGAGGGAGATATAGTAGATTTTTTTTCTGTCATGCAGAAGGGGGATCAGTGGCAGAAATCCTGATGCATTTCCATCTGATTCAGGAACAACACAGAAAATAAAATCATTTGCTTTTCCAGATACAGGGGACAAACCAATGTGACATTTAATGGAGTGGACAGAGCCTAAATCTATATAGGCTGGAGCATAGTTAGAATGAGTTGCACGAAATATAAAGATTTGATGATATGGACTGATCAGAGGCGTAGCAAGGTTTTGATCTCAGGGGGAGCAGACTTTTATAAAATAGGCGCCAGCTGGTGTCAGCTACACAGAAGTCTGTGTTGTTGCTCAGGGGCTGTAGCGGGCACTGATTAATAAAGGCTGTCTCTGTTGTGTCCTGCCTAGAAGGAAACAGTAAGTTTCATCAAGAGGCAGGATGCAGAAGAGATTCCTGGACTGGCCAGAGAAGGCAACCTGTCTTCTTAACTACAAAGTAAAAATATTCACATCGTGACCATCACCTCAGGAATAGCACACACATTCCTTCCACTGCTAGACACCTTGTTTAAATCAGATGGGCTTTTGTTTGTGTGGTGCCTCTACAGCATGTGAAGAACACTAGTCTGAAGCATTTTTATTTTGGGTGACGGCCCTTTCCCCAGAGCTTACTTTCAAATAGGGATAGACACTTTGTGAAATAACAGAAACCCATGCAAAAAGACACCGAAAACTTATACTGAAAACTTACCACACCATATCAGTCCTAACCCACTCAGCACTCAATTGTGGAACGGGCTGCCTCGAGAGGTCAAATTCACTCCTGATCACCCGACCTTCAAGAAGCGACTTAAGACCTTCCTTTTTGGCACAGCATACGCTGCGAGCCTGTCTGGTGCCACGCCCTTTTGATCCACGACTTTCTTAGTGATAAATTATTACCTCCCCTCTCTCCCTTTCCCTCCTCAGCTATTTCTCTCTCCCTCTCGTGACCTTGTATACTGTATTTTGTACTATTGTTTGCTTAATAACTATTGAACGCCACATTGAGCCTGCCCGTGAGCGGGAATACTGTGGGATATAAATGCCATAAATAAATAAATATTACACTGGGCTCTGGAGCACCAGGAATGGACTAGTGGTTAGGGTGGTGGACTTTGGTCCTGAGGAACTGAGTTCGATTCCCACTTCAGGCACAGGCAGCTCCTTGTGACTCTGGGCAAGTCACTTAACCCTCCATTGCCCCATGTAAGCCGCATTGAGCCTGCCATGAGTGGGAAAGCGCGGGGTACAAATGTAACAAAAAAAACCAAAAACCTACTATTGGGAAACTGGAACAAACTGCATTGTTACACATTCCTACAAAGATGCTACATGCTAGCAGAATCCTTCACCTCAGTCACACATGCAGAACATGGACAGACCCTCATCTATATAATATAAACCAATGGTCCATCTAGCCCAGTTTCCAACAGTGGCCAACCCAGGTCACAAGCACCTGGCAGAAACCCAAATTGTGACAAAATTCTATGCTACCAATCTAATACAGAATAGGGAGCCACAAAAAGAAAGAAAGAAAAAAGAAACCACCATCACCACCAACAACAAAAATTGAAATAGAGATCCCCCCCCCTTCTCTCTGCCCAAGGAAGCCAGACTTTATAAACAGTGCAAGGAAAGCAAGTTTGGTCCAGTAAAGATTAATTCAAAATAACCTGGGCCTTAGTATTACCATATTAAAAATGCGACCATACCATGCCTCTGTGGCTATGTTCCACTAATGTTAAACGATTAACTGGATTTCTCGAAAGGATTATATAAATGTAGGATGCATGACAAGGGACACAAACATACACTTATTTATTCAATACCACAATTCCTCATGTACAGCCACAAAACAACTTTTTAGGGTGGATAGTATTCCTATTTCATCGACCAAATAGAGGTAAGGGTTTTTAGTTTTGGCATAGGATAAGTCATCACAGGAATAAAATATAAGAAAACCAATGGATTGCATTAGGGGCTTATAAGCCCATTTATGTTTAAGCAAAAGAGATCTGCATGAAACAAAATATTTAATTCCCCAGGCCTTCTTAATAAAACATTAAAAACAGAGAAAAATGAAGGCAGATAAGCATTGTCAGACGTTCGTGGAACTCACCATCTTATCTCTGACAGTAACCAATACAGGTCACGTTTTCGCATCTTGTTCAAACTTCTTCTACTAACCTATAAATGTACTCACTCTGCTGCTCCCCAGTATCTCTCCACACTTGTCCTTCCCTACACCCCTTCCTGTGCACTCCGCTCCATGGATAAATCCTTCTTATCTGTCCCCTTCTCCACTACTGCCAACTCCAGATTTCGCTCCTTCTGTCTTGCTGCGCCCTACGCCTGGAATAGACTTCCTGAGCCCCTACGTCTTGCCCCATCCTTGGCCACCTTTAAATCTAGACTTAAAGCCCATCTCTTTAACATTGCTTTTGACTCATAACCACTTGTCTCCACTCGCCTCCACCTACCCTCCTCTCTACACATTAATTGATTTGTTTGCTTTATTTTGTCTACTAGATTGTAAGCTCTTTGAGCAGGGACTGTCTTTCTTCTATGTTTGTGCAGCGCTGCGTACGCTTTGTAGCGCTATAGAAATGCTAAATAGTAGTAGTAGTAGTATAAAGACCCATCCAGTCTGCCCATCCATGCCATCCACCCTCCCTTCTCTTAGAGATCCTATTTACTTGTCCCTAATCTTTCTTAAATTCAGATACAGTTTTAGTCTCCTCCACCTCCACTGGGAAGTTGTTCCACAAATTCACTACCCTTTCCATGAAGAAGTATTTTCTCAGGTTACTTTTTGAGTCTGTCTCCTTTCACCTTAATCCTATGCCCCTTCATTCCAGAGCCTCCTTTCAATTGAAAGAGACGTGCCTCCTGTACATTTGTGTCACACAGGTATTTAAATGCTTTATTACTAAGACCACTGACTATTTTAGTAGCCACTCACTGGACTGACTCCATTCTGCTTATATCCTTTTGAAGAAGCAGTCTCCAGAACTGTACACAATATTCTAAATGAAGTCTCACCAGAGTTTTATACCGGGGCATCATCACCTTCTTTTTCCTACTGGCCGTTCCTCTTACTATGCACCCAAGCACCCTTTTAGCTTTCGCGGTTGCCTTTTCTACCTGGTTGGCCACCTTAAAATCATCACATACAATCATAACTAAGTCCCGCTCCTCTTTTGTGCACAAAAGTTCTTCACCCCTTCAACTGTACCATTCCCTCAGGTTATTGCAGACCAAGTGCATGACACTATTTTTTTAGCATTAAATCTTAGCTGCCAGATTCTGGACCATTCCTCAAGCTTTGCTAGGTCCTTCCTTATGTTATCAAAACTATCAGAGGTGCCTATTTTCTATTTTAAAAGCGTTTCCATTAATTTACTTACCACAGAAGTCAGAATTATAGGTCTGTAGTTTCCAACCTCTTACTTCTGCTTTTGTGGAGGGACCACATCTGTTCTTCTCTAGCCCTACAGACCACTCCCGACCCTAAAGAACCATTTAAAAGGCTAAGGAAGTGGAGCTGCCAGAGATTCCCTAAGTTCCTCCAGTAACCTTGGATGTATGCCATCCAGCCCCATTGCTTTGTCCAACTTTACTTTAGCCAGCTCCTCATGAACTGGAGTGGAGGAGTGGCCTAGTGGTTAGGGTGGTGGACTTTGGTCCTGAGGAACTGAGTTCGATTCCCGGCACAGGCAGCTCTCCTTGTGACTCTGGGCAAGTCACTTAACTCTCCATTGCCCCATGTAAGCCGCATTGAGCCTGCCATGAGTGGGAAAGCGCGGGGTACAAATGTAACAAAAAAATTGTTGAGCAATTCCACCTTATCTTTATCAGCTTCTACATGCCCCCCCCCCACCCTTTCACCTTTGAGTCTCACACTGCCACTTTTGCACTTTCTCCTATCACTAACAAATATAAAAATGTCTTGTCCCCCAATTTTACCATATTGCTTTCCTGACTTCTCTTGGGATACACATACAGAAGACTTTTCCCCCCCAATCTGGGATGAAGGCATTCAAGGCTAGTTTGCCATGTGTCCCTATCCTGGAACAGAACTGTCGTATCTTTTTGTTCTGAGGAATGGCTAAAAGTTTTATCAAGGGTGTGCTCCACTCTCAAAATATGCTCTGAGCCAACTCCTCATCCAATCCCCTGTGTAGTTGCAACATAAGTGGCCCGAGGGTCATTCCGTGAGAAATGGCTCAGTTCCACACTCTGACATTTGGTCCCAGTGCAGGCAATATGCCCTGTTCCTCTTTGATTGTTGATCTAATACATTACAACCTGATTGTTTGTATCAGTATAATTTTGTTCACCAACCAATATTTGCCAGCCTTTAGAATGTTCCAGACACTCATTAGGTATCAGGAACTGGCCACTATATTTAGCTTATCTGTTGACAATTGCATCCCTCACCTGACTGCTCAATTCCAGATGTTTTGTGTTTCCTTGATTTCAGCAAAGGATCCTGTTCCACTTTGGTTGATGATATATTGCCGCTTTATTTCCCGTTTGAATGAAGCCTTTCTGTCCCAACATGATTTTCTTAAATATTCTGAAAGCGCTGAAGATAGCTCTCAGTTCCAGCATGTTGATTTAAGGATTGTATGTAGGCTCCCAAGCCCAAAGTGGATGCATCTGTAATGAGTGTTATTTTGTGTTACAATGGCTGGAAAGGCAAGCCCAAATCAAATTCTCTCAAACCTTTCACCATTTTTGCAGGCTCAAATCAAATTCTCTCAAACTTTCCACAATTTTGGACAAAGCCTGTGGCTACAGAATCAAGGGTCTCCCTCTTAACCACTATGACAAGTGAAAATGAAAAGGGCTATTTCACACAGATAGCTTAAGTGGAAAGTAGTGGTGGGCCCCATCGAATGGACATTAAGGTCAAACATCTCTCACAAAGCTGGTTATATGTACCACAAAACTTGGGAAAAAAAAACCTTGAAAAATATCAATTTTAATATTTAGACAACAGTGCAACACCATACATTAATCATAATTTTATAAAATCATTCTAAAAATGTTCTAGCACAGTAAATGTAATATTCTTTCTTCATCTGAAGAGCCCTGACAGCTATGATATTCTATTATTTTAGTGCAATTGTATCACACATCTTTCTCTTGCTCCTCCTCAAGAAGCATAACCAACCTGATAATCTTAAAAAGATTAAAAAAAAAACAATCAACCAACCATTAAATCCTATCACAAATACTGTCTTTATCAAACGCCCACTGAGGCAAATATATAATCAATCTCATCTCTATTCACATCTTCCACCAAACTTGTCTCTGCAAGGGGCTTTGCTGTGACACAGGTATTAAGACTTTTGTGTGAGGATTCCAAGAGCTGGAAACTGCTCTGTAAATGAGCACCATCAGTGCTTTCTGAAATGTCTGCACCGATGTGCTGAAAGCAGTAAGTCTTGCTGGGTGTTGAAATTCTGGCTCTGGATTTCTCCTGCATTTGGATCTTTCTTTTCTGGGGCAGCTTTAAAACACTCTGGATCCTGAAGTCACAAGTTTGCCGACAAACTCTTCGTAATCTGTGTTGCAGGAACTTCATTACAGACGCTTTAACACATCTCAGCTTCCTTTCCAAGCTTTAAAAATAGAAAATAGAAAGCTGAAACAATTATATAATATCAAATCTCACTTGAGTAACACCAAAAGAGAGACTTCAAGAACTATCTAAAAAGTTTGAATAGGATATCCTGCACTGCTCATCAATATTTTTCAAAGGAATTTTATTGGAGAAGTAATTTCAGAACAGAAGTTCATTATTTGATCTTTGTTATGAGCTATTCAACCTCAAATGTGTTCACTATTTGATAAAAGCCAACTCTGGTCACAACTATCTGCAGTTCTTCATTCTTTCCAATAGAATGTTGAAAGAAATTATACATAGGGGGTCAAGAATGTCTGTCCAGATGTCTGGGGGCACTTACCGCAGCATAGAGTAGTTTACTGCAGGACACGCTCAAGTGTCCTGTGGTAAATTCCAAATCAGCACACACTAAAAAAATATTTAACTTTCATTGGAGAGGGTTTGTCTAGAGTTAGAGAGTAGGTATTACTGTGCTACTCAGCACAATTACATTACCGCGGCCCTACAAAATAAGTGTCAGTAAGTGCTCATGCGGTAATTCGTTTTAATGGCCATGCACTAAAGGCAACATTAGCGCATGGCCATTAGGAGAAATAGAAAAATTGACAGCCTAATTAACCCCCCCCCCCCCCCCCAAAAAAAAACAAAACCCTTAGAGATGTGTGGTTAATTTTGCTTCCACAAAAAATGGTATGCTAATCCTTCTTTACACATCTGTTATAGCAAAATTCACATTAATATGAAATTTACATAAAGTTTACTAACACAAAGGGCACTTTTGTGGTCACTTCAGAAAAGGAGAAATTATGATTTACCTGATAATTTTCTTTCCTTTAGTGAGTTACACTGTTCTGTACTAATCCCTTCTTACTAGCAGGTGGAGGTAGAGAAAACTGAATTCTACCAGTGACATCACTGGTATAAGCTAGGATGCTCCTTGGAACAATCCAGTATGCATCTACCTAAGCAGCATAAGTTTCTCTTTTATAATGCACTCATGCCCCATCAAACACTGCAGCTGCAATGATAATCAAGTGAGCAAAACACCAGATTGGAACTCATTACCCTGCATATACCAGGATACAGAAATATCATGGGAATCCCACATTGCTGCCAATCAGAAAAGAAAAAAAAAATTAAAGGAACTGACAAGGAATCAAAGAGCACACCTAGAACCCAGAGCCAAGGTCTCCCAAGGGCAGGTTGTAGAACAGTGTAGCTGACTAAAGGAAAGAAAATTATCAAGTAAAACACAATTTCTCCTTTCTTTGCATCAGCTCCACTGTTCTACATTGATGGGATGTACCAAAGCAGATTTACTGGAAGATAAGGCCCCCCCCAAATGACAGCTCTGCCAAAGTCCAAGTGGACGCTGGCCAACACATCCCATCTGTAGTCTTTAGCAAAGGAATGGAGTGATGAAGAAGTCGCCATCTTGCAAATCTCCTCAGGGGCCACCACCCAGGCCTCTGCCCAGGAAGCAACCTGGGCCCCAAAAGAGTAGGCCTTCGGCCTCTGAGGCACTGGACGGTTCTTGCATATGTAAGCAAACTCAAAGGCCACCTTAATCTGCCTCACAATGCAGGCCTTAGAGGCTACCTGGCCTTTCTGAGGGCCATGGAAAAACACAAAGAGGTTCAGGTACTGGAGAAGTGTCCTGTGGACATCTAGCTTGTGCAGCATCAAGTTCACAGGAGGGCAAGCAGACTTCCTAATTCACACAGAATGGAGACACTACCTTCGGCAAAAAGGAGGGGACGGTATGCAAGGATACCAAGTCCTCCATAAAAGGAAAAATATGGGTCTTGACCTGCAGGTCAGAGACCCTATGGGCTCAGGTTATAGCCACCAGGAACACTGTCACCAGGAAGCCTATGACATGGCACAGAGGACCTGATTTAGGTCCCATGAAGGAAAGGAAGGATGAAGTGGGGATGCAGATGCACCACCCCAATAAGTAACTGGGCCACCTCTCTATGCAGGGCCAGAGAAGTGCTCTTCACTTTTCCCTGAAAACTGGACAGAGCAGCGACATGAACCCTCGGGGAGCTCATAGCCAGTCCCTGATCCAGGTCTTGCTGCAGAAATCCTAAAATACTGGGGCCTCACACAGTGGCACTAAGTGCGACTGGGGGTTGCAGAACGAAGCTCCATGCTCAGCCAGGTATGGTCTAAGACTGTGAATCTGGGAGCAGTAGTTAGGCTCGACAATGCTGTGTGGTCACAGCCAGTAGAGTGGGGAGCTAGGCCAGGGACCGGAGCACCAACAGCACCACCTACCGACTGCTGAATGTAGAGAAAAATACTGGATTGTTCTAGGGAGCACCCCAGTGTATACCGGTGATATCACTGGCAGATCTACCTCCACCAACTGGTAGGAAGGGATAACAACCCATCAGTACAGAACAGTGGGGTTGACGTGAAGAAAGCATGCTTTGTGTAAATAAATATAAAATACTGAAATACTTGTGTTTTTGTGAGGTTTTAGGTGTTTTGCATTTATTCTCATTCAAAACACACTTTGGTTTTAAAAAATCTGAATGAAAAATGAACTTGTTACATTTGTATTTTCTGATCCATTAAATCTTAATCGTGCAAATTTAACATAAATGTGATATATACCAATACCCGGATGGGAAAATTGCCGCAGTACTCCTGTGAGTTTGCCGTGGCACACTGGGATCCTACGGCACAGTTTGTGAACCACTGAACTAAAGTATACAACTGATGTTCTAATTCCACCTTGAGTAGAATGAAACCCCCTCCTTATCTTTTTGTACTCCAACTTGAAAGGCTAAACAGCCTGAGATCAATATCCCTACACTATTAGTTGTTTTTTAATTATTATTATTATTTTGAGGCTAATTGAAGTATGGGAAATTTTTTATTCAAAATCAACGAAACGGCGTATTTCCAAAATATGGTCTTAGGTGGTTTTGGAAATAAGCCCTTCAGTTGTTCATAAGATTACAAGAAGTGAGTTTCCTGTATAAAGCCTACCTCCGTATGGAGGCGCTCAGCTTTGTTAAAAGGAGGTGGCACTTTTGCAGTGAATTGAGATCCCAAGCATTTATAGACACCACAGTAAAGTATCTAATCAGTCATGCGTCAGATAATGATTTGATTGAGTTATTTGAATTTATACTCCACTTTTACCCAAAGTGGAGTACAACAGTAACATACAAAAAACACACTCAAAAAAAACCCACCAACCACTGACAATATACAGCACTACAGGCAAAATCAGTCAATCAATAATTCTAAAGGTTATGAAGTCATGCTCCAAGGTTAGCTTATAACAACAAATGTTGTTTCTGTGGTCTTTTAAATGCCATCAAGTTCTTCTGCCTCCTGAGATTCACGGCAGTTTATTCCAATCTGTTGGACTGGCAATGGTGTAAATCCTCTTCTGTGTATATTCCAATCGCAGGAGCTGAAACCATGGCACCTCCAACAGAAGACAGTCCTCCAAGCAAAGGGCTACCTTGTTCTATACCAGTGAAGATGTTCAGTCAACTATTGAGATGAATCCTGGTATAGACTTTGATGAGTCAACACTAAAAGTTTGAATCTAATCCACTCTCCTAATGGTAACCAATGTAGTTAAGGAATCAATGTTGCTCCCTTTCTTAAGAAAGCAACATGATCATATTTTGACAGGCCATAAAAGAGACAACTGTAGAATTTTGTACAACTTGTAAAGAATACATACATATAGCTGGCAATCCAACATACCCTATATTACAATAATCAAGACTAGACAATATCAAACTTTGCAGCATTCTTTTCTCTTACTTATCGCTCGTTCTCCCAGTCATGCAATGAATTCCAAATTTACCCCACTGATTGTATTTATGCATATATTTGGCCATTTTACTATTGTCAAGTTGTTAAAATTGAAGTTTTATGTTAAACTGTACCTACTGTATACTGCCTTGGGTGAATCTCTTCATTAAGTGGATAATTAATGAATTACTAAATTAAATTAAATGTTCTGACACTACTGATCTGAATTTTCATAAGAATATAAGTGTTGCCATACTGGAACAGACTGAAGGTTCATCAAGCTCATTATCCTGTTTCCAACAGTGGCCAATCCAGGTCACAAGTACCTAGCAAGATCCCAGAACAGTACAATATATTTTATGCTGCTTATCCTAGAAATACACAAATTCATAAAAGGAGAGCGCATTGACACAACAGGAATATACTATATGTATATATATATATATGTATATGGGACGTCTCATACAGTCACGCGGACACTTGTATGTGTCTGGCTTGTATTGAGCCAATATATTTGTGACGACATATAATCATTGACTGCCCCCAACCTCCTATGGTGCACAAAATTTGCTTTCTGTGA
Source organism: Microcaecilia unicolor (assembly GCF_901765095.1). Classification (NCBI taxonomy): domain Eukaryota; kingdom Metazoa; phylum Chordata; class Amphibia; order Gymnophiona; family Siphonopidae; genus Microcaecilia; species Microcaecilia unicolor. Next base: position 233,190,073 of record NC_044034.1, read on the forward strand.
AATTCCTTGTGTTCAATTTTAAATATATGTGCCTTAATATCTCACTGTGACCATATCACTTTTTTTGTAGTTATTTTATGTGCACTCATGGGGTTCTGAGTCTTTAAAACCTTTAACTCTGTTGTAGTCAACTAAAGCAATGCAAGTAGGACAAATATGTATATAACTTATCTCAATCTCCTTTGGAAGCTACGGGTCACTTGTGTTGCTTTAAATCCAACAATTGGTGTGTCCCTCGCGCTTCACTTATAGAGTCTTGATCAGATCTCCGAGATCAGTGCCCACTGATCTCGGAGATCTGATCAAGACTCTATAAGTGAAGCGCGAGGGACACACCAATTGTTGGACAGCCATTTTATTTTGATGCCGAAATAATATTTAAGATGCAAACCTCTTCCCTGATGAAGAAAATTCGAAACCTGGCCAAGTTGGCGGAGGTTTGAAGTTGGAGAATCAATGTTAAATACAGCTATTTAAAAGCTAAGTTATATTTATATTTATTTGATTTATTTGATTTGCAGTTCATCATTTGAGAAGTTTGAACTTACTATATAAAGACTTTTAGATTTGGTTAATTAAAAAGTAATAAGAAAACGGGTGGAATTATGACGAGTTAAACAGCACCATCACTATATTGAAAAATGATTGGATGGTTGCGCTGTTAAAAATTCTGAATATCCCCGAAAAAAGATACTGTGAAAAATATTGGTTATAGTTAAAAATGATTTAAACACTAGGTGTTAGTCACAAATATATTGGCTCAATACAAGCCAGACACATACAAGTGTCCGCGTGACTGTATGAGACGTCCCATATACATATATATATATATACATATAGTATATTCCTGTTGTGTCAATGCGCTCTCCTTTTATGAATTTGTGTATTCTACAATAATACTAAGGTAGAGCTTAGCCATTTTTTTCCCTTTTTTTGTATATCCTAGAAATAAGCAGTGGATTTTTCCAAATCTCATCTTAATAATGGCTTATGGACTTTTCTTTTAGGAAATGATTCAAACCTTTTTTAAACCCTGCTAACTGCTTTTACCAAATTCTCTGGCAACAAATTCCAGAGTTTAATTACACATTGAGTGAAGAAATATTTTCTACAGTTTGTTTTAAATGTACGACTTAGTAGCTTCATTGAGTGCCCTTTAGTCCTAGTACTTTTGGAAACAGTAAACAAACAATTCACGTCTACCGATTCTGTTCAATATATTTGTGAGTGACATTGCCGAAGGATTACAAGGTAAAGTTTGCCTTTTTGCGGTTGACACCAAGATTTCCAACAGAGTGGACACCCCGGAGGGAGTGGGAAACATGAAAAAAGATCTGAAGAAGCTAGAAGAATGGTCTAACGTTTGGCAATTAAAATTCAATGCGAAGAAATGCAAAGTGATGCACTTAGGGAGTAGAAATCCAAGGGAGACGTATGTGTTAGGCGGGGAGAGTCTGATAGGCACGGACGGGGAGAGGGATCTTGGGGTGATAGTATCTGAGGACCTGAAGGCGACAAAACAGTGCGACAAGGCGGTGGCCGTAGCTAGAAGATTGCTAGGCTGTATAGAGAGAGGAGTGACCAGCAGAAGAAAGGAGGTTTTAATGCCCCTGTTTAAGACGTTGGTAAGGCCCCACCTGGAGTATTGTGTTCAGTTTTGGAGGCCGTATCTTGCGAAGGATGTTAAAAAAATGGAAGCGGTGCAAAGAAAAGCTACGAGGATGGTATGGGATTTTCGTTCCAAGACGTATGAAGAGAGGCTTGCTGACCTGAACATGTACACCCTGGAGGAAAGGAGGAACAGGGGTGATATGATACAGACGTTCAAATATTTGAAAGGTATTAATTCGCAAACAAATCTTTTCCGGAGATGGGAAGGCGGTAGAACGAGAGGACATGAAATGAGATTGAAGGGGGGCAGACTCAAGAAAGATGTCAGGAAGTATTTTTTCACAGAGAGGGTGGTAGACGCTTGGAATGCCCTCCCGCGGGAGGTGGTGGAGATGAAAACGGTAACTGAGTTCAAACATGCGTGGGATATGCATAAAGGAATCCTGTGCAGAAGGAATGGATCCTCAGAAGCTTAGCTGAAATTGGGTGGCGGAGCAGGTGAGGGGAAGAGGGGTTGGTGGTTGGGAGGCTAGGATAGGGGAGGGCAGACTTATACAGTCTGTACCAGAGCCGGTGATGGGAGGCGCGACTGGTGGTTGGGAGGCGGGAAATACTGCTGGGCAGACTTATAAGGTCTGTGCCCTGAAAAGGACAGGTACAAATTCAAGGTAAGGTATACACATATGAGTTTGTCTTGGGCAGACTGGATGGTGTTGAATAAAAGCATAAAAATGTTGAATAAAAGTATAAAATAATAGAAGTGGAAAGCTTCAAAGATCATGCAGAACAAGCTGTTTCAACACTAAACTAAATCTCCTGAGACATGAGGCCCACATCAGCCAAAGGCAGGCTCCAGAAAGTCTGTGGGATAATGGGAACCAGATGCAGCATATGTTCTGCTGTAGGATTTATGGTATGTTACAGCCTGCCTGCATACAGCCTGCAAGCACGTGATATCAGGAGAAGATTATAAGGAGAGGGAACAAAGAAATAAGTAAGCATTTTGAATTTGTCTTTGTCTGTATATAGATTTCTCTCTCTGCATATAGCATTCTGATTTCTTTGCTTTACATTGCTTTGTTTTGATCATTCATTCTGGCTTGTATATTGCTTATCAAAAAATGCTTCCTGCAATAGCCCATTGAGCTATGCAGAAAAATTGTAAATACACTGTTTATATTAAATATCGTCTAGCCTTCTCTACAAAAGTGGCGGCAACCTTTTCTTCAAAGTGGCGAGCCAGCCAGGAGTAGGCCGCAAACGGAAAAGAGAAGGCGAGACGAAGAACAAATTAAGTGTGTGTTGTTAATGAAGTTTTTTACAGGATTTTGAGAGAGCAAGCGTTGTTTACGCCTGATTACTGTGTACCACTGAAGTGGACGTGATCAACCTACTGACGTGAACATACAGGCTACGACTCCTGAGCTTGCTAAAGAGAAATAAGAAGACGCGTGAGTAAGCTTACATTGTGGACTTATGTATATTTGTTTAGCTTTGTAGTTTTCTGTTTTGTATATTTTCTTGGTTTAGGTGCAGTAGTATATTTTTGTAGATTGTGGCTTTATAGGAGAAATTGTAATAGTCAGAATACAATGAAAGGGAAAGGGGCAGATAAGAAAGAAAAGCCTCCTGTATATGCTATGTATTTAGATTTAGATAGTTCAAAAAAATGCTCCCCTTTGCAGCATGTCATAGAATTATTCCCATTAGAAAAAAAACAGATTGAAAAAATACATGAGAAATGGTATGATGCAAAAGATTCTTTTTTGAGCTGGTCTCAGTATGGATCGTTTGAAAAAATACAGCAAGAGCGGGAAAAGCAACCTTTTGTTCAGCCTGAAGGTTGAGGAATGTCATCTGTTTTTGATTTCTCGGGTGTCTGGCTTTACAGGTTAAAAAGGTCAGGAAGAACTGAAATTTTTTTTTGTTCCTTTTAAAAGATTGTTTTAGATTAGATTTAAATAAGTTCTTTGTCTTATAGGGAATTCTGATCTCTGTTTATTTTAAAATATGTGTTATTCTGTTTCTAGTTCTCTATGTGGAATGTCTTTGCAATTTAACTTTGTTTGACTCTTTTTTAAGTGAGATTCCTGCAGTGTTAAGAGATCATCTGGCTTGAATTAGTCACGGTCCTAGCTAGTTTTGTGTGTAGGGCTAATAGGGAAAGAGGTGATTTAAAATCTCTAATAACCTCTGAACAATATGATTTGTCAGCAATATGGTTACTATGCTTCAGAATGTTATCAGAATGCAGGAATGCCCCAAGTACAAATGCAGACGCAGCAAGGATTAATGCCACAAGTAGTAAGGATACCTGTGAGTGCCCCGCAGACTGCAATACAGCAGCCGGCGATGCAATCACAGGGACCAGGGGCTGCAGTACAGAGACAGGGTACTGTAAATGCTTTTCCAACTTGGCAGAATATTCCAGACCAATGCTATTGACTGGAAGCAAACCCGTGTCAGGAAGAGGGAATGATTTTCAAATTAGACACAAGGGAACCCTTTATTACATTGACAATTGGCAAATATGGAACTCCTGTGAGATTTTTGATAGATACAGGGGCGAGTACCTCTGTGTTGTGTGCAAAACCACTGGGAGTTAAGCTTTCAAATCAGTATAGAACAACAGTGGGATTTACGGGGATAGAACAAAGAAAAAGGCTAACGGAACCGACTCTGGTGCGCTTGGAATGCCAACCGCACGGTTCAAGGGAGGCTGTGGTACCCTTTTTAGTGGCACCTGATTGCCCAGTAAATTTGTGTGGTAGAGACTTGTTGTCTCAATTAGGATTGTGTTTAGATTTTGGAAATAAAGAAATACCAAGTTTGCTCACTATGGTCCAGCAGTTGAATAATGAAAATAAAATAAGGGTTATGGAAGAATTACCACAACATATTTGGAGTACAAGTGATTCACCATATGGACTAGCCATAAATGCAAAACCCCATAAGATAGAATTAATAGAAGGGGCAAAGGGGCCGAAGCAAGACCCTTACCCCATACGACCTAAATTAGTATCCAAAACCCTGGAGCACATTGATAAATTATTGAAATGTGGTATTATTGAACCTTCAGTATCCCCGTACAATACCCCATTGTTTCCTGTCCCGAAAGGGGAAAACAATGTAAGGATAGTACATGATTTAAGAGAGCTAAATGAGGTTACAAAAAATCAATTTCCGATTTGTGCAAATCCTGCTACTCTTTTGCATACCCAGAATATATATGCATATAACACTGTTATTGACTTGTCTAATGCATTCTTTTCAATACCTCTTCATCCAGAGTCTAGGGATTTGACGTCATTTATAGTACAGAATGAGGCATACAGGTGGACTAGGATGCCTCAAGGCTTTACTGATAGTCCATCGGTATTCTCAAAACAACTAATGATGGATTTAAAGGATTTCAGGAGTCAATTGCCTGACACGGTGTCATTGTTTGTCTATGTAGATGATATTCTACTGTCTGCTGAGACTGAAGCAGAATGCCTAGATTGGACTACAAAATTATTTTTGTTATTAGGAGAGTTAGGATATAAATGTAACAGGGAAAAATGTGTTATAGCTCAGTCTACTGTCACCTTTTTAGGACAAAATGTTTCAGCAGAACATAAGGTCATTATACCGGAAGTTATATCTATTTTAAATGAAACTCCGGTACCGCAAACAGTTACCCAGTTACGTGCTGTTTTGGGAATGTTAAATTACTGCAGACAATGGATACCAAATTATACACAAAAAGTAATGAGACTTTATAAACATTTGAAACTGCCCGCAGCCACACCAAAGAATACACTAATTGTATTGGAAGAACAGGATAAAATAGTGCTGGCTAAGATTGTGAGGGATTTATTATCTCCAGGACCGTTAGCAGTAATAGATATCCAATCACCTGTGCATTTGTGGGTAAAAGACATGGGAAATAGTTGGGCAGCTATGATTAATCAAAACAATGAAGTAAATGCACCAGTAGCTTTTTTGTCAGGCTCTTTTAATCATGTGGAAAAAGGAATGAAAGAAATACCAAAGTTACTGACAGCTATAGTGGCTGCAGTAGGTAAATGGAGAGCACAAATGCCTTTTGTTCCTATTGTAATACATACCAACCACACGATTAAAACACTGTTGAGCCCTAGCCAAACAGCATTGACAGCCACTAGATTTGGAAAATATCAAGCAGTACTTTTAGGACAAGATATAAGAATAATACCATTAACTAAAGAACAGAGAAATAAGATAGATCTGCTTTTTCCTGTCGATCAAGAGGGTGAGATCGATACTATAGAAATCCCTACATTTCACTGTCTTACTTTTGAACCCTTATCTGATGGATTAATATGGTTTACAGATGGAGCTTGTGAAAGGACTGTTGCAGGCTTTGCCTGCGTGCAGGTAGATGAGAATCTAAGAAAGATAATGCAAGTACAATATAAAACCCCTCCTGATCATACTGCACAGCATGCTGAACTTTTAGCCGTTATTACGGCCTTACAACACACTGATATGACTCAAAATGTCACTATATATACTGATAGTGGTTACGTTGCAAGTTCACTACAGTATCATATATTAAAATGGCAGCGTAGGGGGATGATAACCAGTGCAGGTAAAAATCTACAACATTACACATATTGGAAATTGCTGTTTGAAATTTTGGCAAGAAGGGAACGTGAAGGTAGAAAAACTGCAGTTGTGTGGACCCCGGCCCACACTGAAAAGCCAACCTTTGAAGCACTAGGTAATGCAATGGCTGATGCAGCAGCAACGGAGGTGGTTAAGCAAAGTGAAAAGATTTTGTATAATACTAGACAGACACAGGAAGGGCCACTTACGAATGTAGATAAGATTGAAATGTGGCAGCCAGAGGGACAGGAAAGTGAAAAATGGTTGAAGAGAGGATGTATGAAATTGGGAAGTGAATGGTTTAATGCAGAAGAAGGATTACCTTGTATGCCAATGAGCCAGGCGATTAAGGTATTGGCTGGTTGGCATGCAACCATGCATTGGAATAAGGAAACAATGAGACAACAGTTTGAACAAAGGTTTTGGACTTTGAAAATTGATAACTTGGTTCAACAGGTTGTGCAGAATTGCATGGTATGCAATATTAACATACCTAAGCGAGGTCCTAAAATATCACCTGGGACACTTCCAATACCAGAAGGCCCAGCAAAAGAATGGTATATGGATTTCACTGATATGATTGTTCCAGTGCAGGGAAAAAGGTATTTGTTAGTTTGGGTGGATGCTTTCTCAAGGTGGGTAGAAGCATTTCCATGTAAAAGGGAGACAGCACATGAAGTGGTACAATGCCTGGTAACTCATATTATGCCAAGACATGGGTGTCCATTTAGAATAATTTCTGATAACGGGACACATTTTAATAACAGTGTTTTGAAAGAAATGGCAACGATTATGGGTTTAACACACAGAAAAGTATCAGTGTATCGCCCCACCTCCAATGGTTTGGTGGAACGCTACAATGGTATTTTAAAAACTAAATTGAGAGTATTACTGAAGGCTTTAAACAAGGAAACAGCAGGTAAACCATATACCTGGCTTGATTTGTTACCATTAGCTTTGATGGTTATAAGGGCCCAACCTAATGGGCGTACTAAATTGACCCCATTCCAAATTCAGACAGGACGTCATTTCTTCCCGATGCAGACAGCAAGTACTGATAGCACAGCTCAGTACTGGCAAAAGCTACAACCTATGTTAAACCTGACAAGTGATATGATCCGAACAAATGTAGTATCACAGGCAGGAACTACTAATGATGTTTGTGCTTTTAAAGTAGGTGACCTAGTGCTACGAAAGAACTTTACACATAAAACATGGAAGGATCCTGTGTATGTAGGGCCTTTTGCTATCACGGCCCTTACTCAGACCTCTGCCCGTCTGGAAGGTCATACTTCTTGGATACATTTAGCAGATATTCGACGAATTAATAACATTGAAATGGACAAAGAATAAACAAACATCATGTCCCTAAACATGATGGTATTGGACTGTTGTTGTTTGTTAATGGACAATGAACACATATGATAATAGACTTGTTACAGTGGCCAAGATGTTGAATTTGACTGATTGTATCATATGTGCCCACTGACTGACATCATCCTTGTCCTTGCCAACTATGATATATGGGACTACAATGATAAAATCATGTCTGTTATCCCAATAATACCTGTGTAAGAGATGATGAAAACCTTCATTGGACAAATGAGACTATTTATAAGCAAGCCTTGCTTATGGACAAGTACCCACAGACATCATGTTGGTGTCTGATTAATAGTATGACAACTGAACACATTCCCCCGATAAAGTGCACTTACACGCAGAATGTTGTAACAACTGATTCAATGAATGTTATGCTTTTAATTTGTGTAATTTTTAATGCCATATTAACTAATGCAATTGGGCATTATCCTTATAATTGTTCTTATATGAAACATAAGAATGACAGTGTACTTCCCTTTGATGAAACTCACTGTCTGTATTCAAAAGAAATATAAATTTTGTACCCTAGTACAATTGAATCTGTTTAATGCAACATGTATTAGCATGTTTGCAAAGATGTGCCAGGATGCTTTTAAAATGATAATGGTAACTGAAATCAGGAATGAATAGAACGTTAATATGTCAGCAAAAATATTGAAAGATGTATAAAGATGATGAGAAGGCAGAGCTTGCAGGCACAGCATATCATAAATAACAAGGGGGAGGAGATTTAGAAGGGAGGTAAGGAAACAGACTGGAGCTGAAACAGATGTGTTGAGGCCTGGAATATCAGTCCTCAAAGGGAGGATGTTGAATAAAAGCATAAAAATGTTGAATAAAAGTATAAAATAATAGAAGTGGAAAGCTTCAAAGATCATGCAGAACAAGCTGTTTCAACACTAAACTAAATCTCCTGAGACATGAGGCCCGCATCAGCCAAAGGCAGGCTCCAGAAAGTCTGTGGGATAATGGGAACCAGATGCAGCATATGTTCTGCTGTAGGATTTATGGTATGTTACAGCCTGCCTGCATACAGCCTGCAAGCACGTGATATCAGGAGAAGATTATAAGGAGAGGGAACAAAGAAATAAGTAAGCATTTTGAATTTGTCTTTGTCTGTATATAGATTTCTCTCTCTGCATATAGCATTCTGATTTCTTTGCTTTACATTGCTTTGTTTTGATCATTCATTCTGGCTTGTATATTGCTTATCAAAAAATGCTTCCTGCAATAGCCCATTGAGCTATGCAGAAAAATTGTAAATACACTGTTTATATTAAATATCGTCTAGCCTTCTCTACAAAAGTGGCGGCAACCTTTTCTTCAATGGACCACGCAGGTCTTTTTCTGCCGTCATCTGCCGTTAGGAGTTACGGATCAAGAAAGGGATCTGGGTGTCGTCGTCGATGATACGCTGAAACCTTCTGCTCAGTGTGCTGCTGCGGCTAGGAAAGCGAATAGAATGTTGGGTGTTATTAGGAAGGGTATGGAGTCCAGGTGTGCGGATGTTATAATGCCGTTGTATCGCTCCATGGTGCGACCGCACCTGGAGTATTGTGTTCAGTACTGGTCTCCGTATCTCAAAAAAGATATAGTAGAATTGGAAAAGGTACAGCGAAGGGCGACGAAAATGATAGTGGGGATGGGACGACTTTCCTATGAAGAGAGGCTGAGAAGGCTAGGGCTTTTCAGCTTGGAGAAGAGACGGCTGAGGGGAGATATGATAGAAGTGTATAAAATAATGAGTGGAATGGATCGGGTGGATGTGAAGCGACTGTTCACGCTATCCAAAAATACTAGGACTAGAGGGCATGAGTTGAAGCTACAGTGTGGTAAATTTAAAACGAATCGGAGAAAATTTTTCTTCACCCAACGTGTAATTAGACTCTGGAATTCGTTGCCGGAGAACGTGGTACGGGCGGTTAGCTTGACGGAGTTTAAAAAGGGGTTAGATAGATTCCTAAAGGACAAGTCCATAGACCGCTATTAAATGGACTTGGAAAAATTCCGCATTTTTAGGTATAACTTGTCTGGAATGTTTTTACGTTTGGGGAGCGTGCCAGGTGCCCTTGACCTGGATTGGCCACTGTCGGTGACAGGATGCTGGGCTAGATGGACCTTTGGTCTTTCCCAGTATGGCACTACTTATGTACTTATGTACTTATCTACTATGTTACTATGTTACTATGTTACCCATTGCACTTCTCTCAGTATTTTATATAAAATCTCCCCTCAGCCGTCTCATTTTCAAGCTGAAAAGCCTTAACTGCTTTAGCCTTTTCTCATAGGGAAGTCGTCCCATCCCCCCCATCTCTGTACCTTTTCTAATTCTGCTATATCTTTTTTGAGATGTGGCGACCAGAACTGCACACAGTATTCGAGGTATGGTCGCACCATGGAGCGTTGCAAAGGCATTATAACATTCTCATTCTTTGGTTTCCATTCCTTTCCTAATAATTCTTAACATTTCACTGTTTCAACAGAAACTTTAGGGCTCTGACAATTTACTGTGACATTGCCTACTTGGAACAGAAAACCGTATTAAATAATTGCTGACACAATGAAACACTAGGAACTGATTTCCCTATTCAGACTCAGTGATGTAGCTGCTGTCTCGCCATCTATTTTCTCCACAGTATAGTCAGTGCATTCAAATTCTTCAAATAAGTCTGCCATCTGAAAGCAATATTCCTGCAAGACAGCCATCGAGTTTTTGGGCAGACTGGATGGACCGCACAGGTCTTTATCTGCTATCATTTACTATATTATTATGAGTTGCTAAGATGGGCTTTAATAGGTGCTTTATATATTCATAAAGAATCAACCACTGTATCACAAGCAAGCTGAAAAGGTTATATAGTAGCTAAAAAATGTTAAAAATCAAAATTTTAAAAAATCTGACCCGAAGATTCTACAGCATCTGTCCATACCAGATTGAGTGTGTGACTCCACAAGGTACACAAAAAGCATTCTTGTTTAGCTCAAGCACCCTATTCTACACTGCTTGGTTTATGTACTTACACGCTACTTCTGCTTCCATATGACCTTTCTCTGCAGTACACAATGTCAAACTTTAGTTTGGTCAAGTGTCCAAGGAGACTATCATGCATAACCCTTTCCTGTGGTGTCAACTATTAAACATATGAAATTCTCTGATACAGACGCACCCACAGATGGTTTACGGTCAACTATGAGTAATTTTACTAACAACTGTTCAGTGTGACTTACATTAGGGGTGAAACTATCATGACTAAAGGCACTTCTCCAAGAATTTTGATTTTCTTTTGGATATGTTGGCATAAACAGTAAACTATAATGGCCCCCAGTTTTGACTTTCCTCACATGCTTCCTCAAGACTAGGGTAAGCCTTAGCCATTAGTTTGGCCTTATAAGAAAGTTTCTATTAAGCAGGTCATGGTGATTTTCTGAATGCCCATGCAAGGCTTGATTAGGTAGGACATGCAAAGGCAACAACTTGTGTCAAGATACACTTTCAAGTCTCTGTTCAAGTGCTAACATTTTCTGACTAGTATTGTCTATTGTTCTGCCTCACTATATCATGCTATAATGCCAACTGCTATACACAGGCAGACAAAAGAACGGTATGCACCAAAATTAAAGAATTAATGAACAGTATAGCTGCCTCCAGAAAAGTAAAAATACAGAGGCACCTTGCTTTGAAGATTTGTACTTCTTTGCCTTGGAGCTATCCACACCTACACTTCTGGGGGACTAGGAAGCTGAGCAGGTTGGACAATCTTTTAATGAAATGATCACAAGAAGAAGTAAGATGTGATGTTTTTTTTTGGGGGGGGGGAGGGGGGGAGGTGGCTATTGTACTGAAAACTTCAAATTGTGGATGAAGTAAAACCTTGGAATGTGATGGGTTTGGGTGGTTCTTTGGCAGTAACAGACTTACATGTGGTAAAAGTAACTGGATTTAAGCTAATTCAATTCCCAATTATTGGTTGGTTTTGCCGTTTTCAATTCTGCTTCAAAACAGAATAAAAACCATGATTATTTGAATCAGTAGGATAAGGAAACCATAGTATACTTGAATGTAATTCACCAGGAGTTCAGGTTTGGAAAAGGCAAGTAACTAAATCTAACATCCATTCATTACAAAAGATTTGAATTGCTCATGGTTTTTTTTTACCTTTCGACTGATGCCTAGTTATTTAACTGGGGTAAGTTGAGCAGTTATACTGACAAAGAAAAACTCAAACTGCAGTATTGGTGTACTTTACACTATTAGAATGGGGTCACAACAGCAACCAATTGAGTACATAACAGAGAACCCATGAAAACAGATATAAATTTGAATAAAAATGATAATGTTAAGAAATGTGTGATCAAAAATGTTTTGAAAAGGTTTGTGTGTTATTAGTCCATTAATAATAAATTATACAGGTTTAAGATTACATTTTGTGCATCTACGCTATTCAAGCTGGTTCACACTATTTAGACAACACTTTTCTATAAAGGCACATGGATTTCTAAAAACAATAAAGAGAGCGTTTTTTTTTTTAAAGTGCTAAATTAAATACTATGCCCATTTCTTGCATGGATTTTGATATAGAATGTTTGACAGCTTCTGTAATTACAGTATTTGCTACATACCTGTATCCCAATGCTTCCACATTTTTCAGCCTGTTACTTTTCAGTAACGTATTTCCCAAAAAAGTGGCTTCTGACATCCAGTGTTGGTTCCTACACCCACAGACTGCTGCTCGGAGTTCTTCTGACAGCTCTTGGAAAGACTCTACCTTCTGAATTCTCTGCACAATCATCAGCCTTCTGTCAGCCCTTAATTCTTGTTTTGACAAAATGACTCCTGACCTTCTGCTGGAATTTTTAGATTTACTGCCTTTTATTCTTAAGGTTGTATCCTGGAAGAGTACAAGATAGGAAATTAAAAAAAAAATCCATTCACAAAACACAGAACAAAACAAACGAAATGTACATATTCATATGTGGAGAGTAATTCTATAAGGAGACAGCAAGATTTAGGCATGAGAAAAGCACCTATTTCAAGCCTAATTTATAAAGAAAAGCCAACACCTACTTTTCTTTATAGAATACTAGCAAAAGTGGTCAAAAATGTACCTCTATCTTAGGCACAAACACTTACCCCAGTCATATAACTGCTATAAATGTTCATATCTTATCACATTTTGGACCCTGTTTACTAAGATGCGTTGTAGTGCAGCTTAGCAAACAGGGCCCTTAATGATCTACAGTGGAGAACCATTAGTACGCGATGACCGGAAGTCAGTGTTATGTAACTGCGTATAAATTTATTATTTATAAATCAAACATGAGCAATAGGCAATTACAGCAGTAAAAATATTCAAACAATACAAAGTATGGCACAGTATACTATTTACAATGTCAACACAATACGTAATAGAACATTTTAATTGACAGTGTAGGGTATAAGCAAAGATGGAACATATAGATAGGTAAGAGAGTAAGAAAATCAGGTGACTAATTTAAAGAAAGGTGCACATAAGGCCAGAGAGATGGTTAAATATTAAACAGCTAGGGGTAGGAGTGGATAAAGCTCTTATAACCGGTTCAACAATAAAATGGCATCAAATACCAAGTGTGAAAACTTTTACTTAAAGTACTGTATGTATTGACAGAGCTGATATACAGTATTTCTGCAACAATCATTTATAAGACAAGGGTCAATTCTGTATCAAACCACCTTTACAAAGCAAAAGATAAAAGTACTGTACAAGTATAGTATTATAAAATCTAAGTTCTAAACTAAATGTAGGCCATTGCTTATTTGTTAAAGTCAGTAATCTTTAGCTGTTTTAGGTTAGTGATACTTTATTTCTCGCAAAATCTGTCACTCGCCTAAGGTGCATGATTTCTAAAGGTTCTGCCCCATGTTCCTCCATAAATCTGATATCTATCAAGAGCAGCGATTGCTTAAACAGGCAACATTTTCATAGTTGGCACATCATCATCCTCGTCACTGGTGTTGTTTTCTGGGAGATCATGCTGTGGTTGAACAGCCTTGTTGTCCTCTTCTGACATAAATTCCGTATTAGAACACCTGCATCATTATTTTCGCCCCACAACCAGTTTCTAATCATTTCAGCAGAAGTTTCTATATCAAAGTCTTTTAACATATTGTAGATGTGAAGGGGCATAATCGAAAGTGGCGTTCAAGTTTTCCTCAGCACGTCCTCGCAGGACGTCCCAGCGAAGGGGCGGGAAAACCCGTATTATCGAAACAAGATGGGCGTCTTTTGTTTTGATAATACAGTCGGGGACGCCCAAATCTGGAAATTTAGAGATGGTCATCCCTGATTTTCGGCGATAATGGAAACCGAGGACGTCCATCTCAGAAACGACAAAATGCAAGCCATTTGGTCGAGGGAGGAGCCAGCATTCGTAGTGCACAAGTACCCCTCACATGCCAGGACACCAACCGGGCAACCTAGGGGGCACTGCAGTGGACTTCACAAATTGTTCCAAGATGCATAGCTCCCTTACCTTGTGTGCTGAGCCCCCCAACCCCCCCCCCAAAACCCACTCCCCACAACTATACACCACTACCATAGCCCTAAGGGGTGAAGGGGGGCACCTACATGTGAGTACAGTGGGTTTCTGGTGTGTTTTGAAGGGCTCACATTTACCACCACAAGTGTAACAGGTAGGGGGGGATGGGCCTGGGTCCGCCTGCCTGAAGTGCACTGCACCTACTAAAACTGCTCCAGGGACCTGCATACTGCTGTCATGGAGCCAGGTATGACATTTGAGGTTGGCAAAAAAAATTTTTTAAGTTTCTTTTTTAGGGTGGGAGGGGGTTTGTGACCATTGGGGGAGTAAGGGGAGGTTATCCCTGATTCCCTCCGGTGGTCATCTGGTCAGTTCGGGCACCTTTTTGAGGCTTGGTCGTAACAAAAAATGGACCAAGTAAAGTCGCCCAAGTGCTCATCAGGGGCGCCCTTCTTTTTTCCATTATTGGTCGAGGACGCCCATGTGTTACGCATGCCCCAATCCCACCTTCACTACGCTTCCGACACGCCATCGGAAACTTTGGTCGTCCCCGCAACAGAAAGCAGTTCAGGACGCCCAAAATCGGCTTTCAATTATGCCGATTTGGGCGACCCTGGGAGAAGGATGCCCATGTCCCGATTTGTGTTGAAAATAAGCCTGATAGGCAGCTTTTTGTTCATTTGACAGGCTAAACTTATTGATGATACCTGTTTCAGTGAAGCCTTCAAAGAGACTCCCAGAGTCACTGGAAGAACTGCTTTAGGCAAAGAAATCATCCTCGCCCCGTCCTCGCAGGTTTTGTCCCCGTCCCGTGGGCTCTGTCCTCATCTGCAGAAGAACACTTATGATTTTATATTTAAATCTCTTTAATAAAGTATAATAATTTGTACCTCCAACGTTCTGTGGCTGGCTGTCTGGGTTCGTAACATTTCCTGATGTCAGCAAGCCTCCAGCGTTCCCTTCCCTCTCACTGTCCCACCCTCACGTAAAGACGTAATGACGTCAGAGGAGGGCGGAACAGTGAGAGGGAAGGGAACGCTGGAGGCGAGCTGACGTCAGGATGTTACAAACGGAAGCCAGCCAGCCAGAGAACGTTCAGGTACAAATCACTGGACATGGAGGGGAGGAGAGAATCGCGGGACATCGAGGGGAGGGGAGGGCAGGGAAGAGGAGAATCGATGGAAATGGATGGGATGGGAGGAGAGGAGAGAATCACGGGACACGGATGGGAGGGCAGGGAAGAGGAGAATCGCTGGACATGGAAGGCATGGGATAGGAGGGAAGAATCGCTGGACATGGAGGGGAGGGCAGGGGAGAGAGAAAAAAAACGTTTACACGAAAGCCTTCCTAGGGCCCATTTCATTGTTGACGAAACAGGTTTGGTTCCACTAGTCCTATATAATAATTTGCACCGCCAACGTTCCATCGCTGTCTGGCTGCTTGGGTTCGTAACATCTCATGACGCCAGCCAGTCTCCAGCATTCCATTCCCCCTCATAGCCCCGCCCTCGCGTCAAAACGTAATGACGTCAGAGGGTGGAACAGTGAGAGGGAAGGGACTGCTGTAGGTGACCTGACATCAGGATGTTACCTACAGCCAGGATGTTACCTACATCAGGAAGGGAAGCCAGCCAGGCCAGCCAGAAAACAATGAGGTACAAAGGAAGAGAGAATCGCGGCACATCGAGGGGAGGGCAGGGCAGGATAGAAGAGAATCGCGGGACATGGATGGGAGGGCAGGGAAGAGGAGAATCGCTGGACGTGGAGGGGAGGGAAGAATCGTTGGACATGGACGGGAGGGGAGGACAGGGGAGGGGAGAGACAAAAAAATCGCTTACAAGAGAGCCTTCCTAGGGACTGTTTCATTGTTGAGGAAATGGGCTGGGTTCCACTAGTTAAAGTATAAAAAGGAACAATATGCTGTGCAACTGTTGTGTATAAATTACAAGTAGAAAACAATAATAACAATGAGCAGCTATAATAACCCTCCTTCCCACCACCACCCTCTACCAACCCCAACAATAGCTGACTTCTACTACCCCAAGGAATCCTAATCCACCCCATTAAAATGTCCATGGGTACAAAATACAACACATTCTATATGCCCTAGAGGGGAAAAATATGCCCTATGAAGCACTGTTATGGTTTTTTAATCTGTGGATAAATAAGAAGTCATCAACAATCTCAGGATTCAATCTAGCTCTCCTGTCTTCCACAGTCCTTCCTGGAATAGAAGTTGTCTTCTTAGAAGATGTGCTGGTAGCAGGATGTAGGGGATCTCCCATGCAAATTTTGCTAGTTGTAGCCAGTTTGTTTACTTGTTTTTCCAAAAAAATCTTTGTAGGCATCACTCAAACATAAATAACAGTCCAGTTCATTAACAGGCTTCAAAGTAGAAAATGCCACTGGGACAAAGTTTGTCCCCATCCCTGTGGGCTCTGTCCCCATCCTCACCCCATTCCCGTGGGATCTGTCCCCGTCCCCACCCTGCGCGCTCTGTCCCCATCCCCATGGTTACTGCAGTTCCCCGTCCCCGTGTCATTCTCTAATACTGTTATCCGCTTTTGCTAGATTAGAAGCACTAATAATAGCTAAACTTGTTCTAGAACAGGGGTGGGCAACCTATGGCCCGTGGGCAGAATGTGGGACACCTCTGAATTCTGTGCAGCCCAAGAGACCATGGGTACTATAATTTACAGTTACAGCTTATTTAACACTTTCTATAACACCCTTACTGACAGGTAGAGCTGAGTGGTGCAAAATCTAACAATATGGAAATAGAAAAGAACTGCAAAAAATATAAAAGGCCAGAGGTACATCCACTTAAGAGAGAAAAATCAATCACTCAATTACCAAAGGCTTGACAGAAGAGTCATGTTTTTTAATGACTATTTTAAAAGTCTTTCAGTGAGGTGATACTACTGATATGTAATGGCAGGTTATTCCAGGTTGCAGGAGCTAAAATATAAAAGGCACCACACCTTGTAGTTTCCAGTCGTGCAAAAATCATTTATGGAATGAAGCACACAAGATGTATACGGAATCATGAGAACAGCCAGATAATACACAGAACCCATCTTAAACATTTTGAAAGTGGTAACTAGAACCTTATAAATAATCATTTGCTCTATAAGAAGCCTGTGCTTCTTTTTAAGTAAGGGAATAACATTATCAAACATCTTTGCATGGTATAATAATTTAATTGCTGTATTTTGAACTGATTTGAACTTTTGCAATGTTCAATGAGGAAGACCAGAACAAATCATTTTACAGTAGTCCAATTTTGTAACAAGGGAAAGAATAAACTGATGATAAATATCAGGGTCAAAAAGATGTCTGACCGAATGTAATTGACGAAGAACACAGAAACCAACCTTTATGTAGATGTGAAATCTGTGTCCCAATTGAGAGTTTTGAAACAAGAAAAATACCTAGATATTTGAAAGAGTCAACTGGCGAAATACTAGTTCCAAATAGGGAAATCATACCAGACAGTTGGGGAAGATGGCCGGTGATCCAACATGCAACAGTTCTTTCCATATTTAACATTGTGAAACTTTAGGGTTAACATTCCTAGATTGAAAAATGTTAGAAAAATTGCTTTTAGTTTATATGAGAGAAAAGTGCAGCTCTTAGCTTTTCCACTGACCTTAGGAGAAGGCCAAATCATTAGAACATAAGAAAATCAGTGCTGCCATACTGGGACAGACCAAAGATCCATCAAGCCCAGCATCCTGTTTCCAACAGTGGCCAATCCAGGTCACAAGTATCTGGCAAGATCCCAAACAGTACAATACATTTTATGCTGCTTATCCTAGAAATATAACAGTGGATTTTCCCCATGTCCATCTAAATAATGGCTTATGGACTTTTCTTTTAGGAAGTTATCCAAACCATTTTAAACCCTGCCAACCTAACTGCTTTTACCATATTCTCTGGCAGCGAATTCCAGAGTTTAATTACATGTTGAATGAAGAAATATTTTCTCAAATTTCTTTTAAATTTACTGCTTTGTAGCTTCATTGTATGCCCCCTAGTCCTAGTATTTTTGGAAAGAATAAAGAAGTGATTCACATCTACCCATTCCACGCCACTCATTATTTTATAGACCGCTATCAAATCTCCCCTTAGTTGTCTTTTCTCCAAGCTGAAAAGCCCTAGCTGTTTCAGCATTTCCTCATAGGGCAGTCGCCCCTATCCCCTTTATCATTTTTGTTGCTGTTCTCTGTATCTTTTCTAATTCCACTATATCTTTTTTGAGATGCGGTGACCAGAATTGCACATAGAATTCGAGGTGCGGTCGTACCATGGAGCAATACAAAGGCATTATAATGTCCTTATTTTTGTTTTCCATTCCTTTCCTAATAATAGCTAACATTCTATTTGCTTTCTTAGCCGCCGTTGCATACTAAGCAGAGGGTTTCAATGCATCATCAACAATGAAACCTAGATCCCTAACCTGGTCGGCGACTCCTAATGTGGAACCTTGCATTACGTAGCTACAATTCAGGTTTCTCTTTCCCACATGCATCACTTTGCACTTACTCACATTAAACGTCATCTGTCATTTGGATGCCCAGTCTTCCAATCTTGTAAGGTCCTCTTGTAATTTTTCACAATCCTCTTGTGATTTAACAACTTTTATAATGTGTGTTGTCAGCTAATTTAATTACCTCACTAGTTACTCCCATCTCTACATCACTTATAAATATGTTAAAAAGCAGCGGTCCCAGCACAGACCCCTGCGGAACCCCACTACCCTTCTCCACTGAGAATACTGACCATTTAACTCTACTCTGGTTAAAAGACAGAGAACAGAGAGTTAAATGGTCAGTATTCTCAGTGGAGAAGGGTAGTGGGGTTCCGCAGGGGTCTGTGCTGGGATCGCTGCTTTTTAACATATTTATAAATGATGTAGAGATGGGAGTAACTAGTGAGGTATTTAAATTTGCTAAAGTTTTATTTTAAGTTTTTAATGCACAATAGGATACTACCTCCTACCCCATGACTCTCCAATTTCCTCTGGAGTCCTTCATGAGGTACTTTGTCAAATGCCTTTTAAAAATCCAGAAACACAATATCGACCAGCTCACCTTTATCCACATTTATAATAGTCTCTACCATTTTGCCCAGCACTGATGTTAGGCTCACCGCTCTATAGTTTCCTGGATCACCTCTGGAACCTTTTTTTTTTTTTAATCGGCGTTACGTTGGCCACCCTCCAATCTTCTGGTACCATGCTTGGCTTTAAAGATAAATGACTATTACTAACAAAAGTTCTGCAAGTTCATTTTTAAATTCTAATCAGTACTCTGGGATGAATACTATCTGGTCCAGGTGATTTGCTACTCTTCAATTTGTCAAATTGACACATGACATCTTCCAGGTTTACAGAGATTTGATTCAGTTTGTCTGACTCGTCAGCTTTGAATACATTTCTGGTACCAGTATATCTCCAAATCTTCCTCGGTGAAGACCGAACCAAAGAATTCATTTAATCTCTCCACTATGGCTTTGTCTTTCCTGATTGCCCCTTTTACCTCTTGGTCATCTAGTGGTCCAACTGATTTTTTTGATGACTAATTGCTTCCAATATAACTAAAAACATTTTTACTGTCTGGCTCATTTTCAAAGCACTTAGCCTCCCAAAGTGCTTTGAAAATATGCCTCTATGTGTTTTTGCCTCCCATGCAATCTTTTTTTTCAAAGTCTCTCTTTGCCTTCCTTATCAGCACTTTGCATTTGACTTGCTATTCCTTATGCTGTTTCTTATTATTTTCAGTCAGATCTTCTTCCATTTTCTGAAGGATTTTCTTTTAGCCCTAATAGCTTCCTTCACCTTACTTTTTAACCATGCTGGCTGTCATTTGGCCTTCTTTCCTCCTTTTTTAATACATGGAATATAACTGGCTTGGTCTTCCAGGATCAATGTGAACTGAATTGTTTGTTTGAAGTCGAGAGGCCCTACAAAGAAGAATAAACTTCTCAAGGCAAGGTACTATTGACGCTTGTTTTCTTTTCCAGTTCATATGTTGTATATAGAATGATTTAGTTAGCTAAGAAGACAGCAGTAATTGTTCTCTATTCTTATCAATGGTTGAGAAAACATTATCTAAGATATGTTTTATGTCCTGAAGAACATTTGTTTTTAGCTAATGGTCAGTTTCTTTTCTTTCGTATTCTATTGATTTCTTTGAATAGAACTGATTGTTAGTTGACACTCTGATGTATGCTAGAACATTCGCATTCATACTTTTTCAAGACTCCTGAGGCAGGCCATGTGGCTGAAATACGATTCATGCTGAGTCTTTGGATGGTTTTATTAAAGTTGTACTTATTTACCTAAAAAAAAATACAAAAAAACTTTTGTATGCTCCCTTTGTCAGGCAAGAAGCTCATGAGAGGAACCTCGACATCAAATTGTCAGTGGTCTTTCTCATGACCTTTCTTCTTGCCATAGCAAATATCCCTCTGAATAAAGGAAACTAACTGACCAATTTGTTTTAATGTATTAATTAAGCAGCCTGAATCCACAAGACCAATCTATGGTCAAACCATCACCCAGCAACAACCACAAGACACTCCTGAAGACAGCCTCAAGATGGTGAGAAAGGATTTGTTGGATACACTAACAAAATATCATCTGCATAGAAGTGTACAGATATACCATGTTATTTGATAAGAACACCTAACAGAATCAAGACTAGATTAAATAAATTATACACAGGAAAGACTATTAACCAGAGTTTTGGCAATTTAAAATACTATATTTTTTTGCAACTATTTTCAGAATAGCTATTCTAGAGGTTTGTTTCCATTGTTTTTAGTTACATTTTTACTTATTTATCACAGCAGGTCTACGGAGCTCTATGCATTTCTGGTTCTAACTAGGTAATGTTGTACCCACCAGGGATAGTACTAACATTCATGCAGCTCTTTATGTATAAATAGTCTCTTGTTAAATCTATTATCAAATTCACACACCAGAATCTGTGCTCCTTCCCTGTCTTTAGAACATTTTATGCAATGAAATCTATTTACTAATAATTTCTTGTTAGTGACATCTTTAGAAATTCTAAGTGTAATTGCATTACTCGCATTAACACATTAGTAAATCTAGCCATTAATTTCTTAACAAATAACAATGTTTTAGCAAGTGCTGCTGTTCAATGACTATGAATATACTTTGGGTTTTTTAAAGTCCTAAAACATTTTTTTAAACCTGGCAGTATTTCACAGAAAACAAAAGACACTGTGCTGCTCCAAGAGGGTACATTTTTTGCATGACAAGTATTCAGTTTTATCCCTTAAATATATATCTTTGTAGAGGTACCCTTTGTTCTCTTTATGAACAAGAATGAATTCCTTAATGACTACAGTGAAACCTCGGTTTTCGTCGTTAATGCATCCAAAAACTATCGACGAAAACCGAGGCAACAAGCAATTTTTCTTTTAAATGAATATTTGGTCAAAAACCAGCAGGGACTTTTATACAGGGACTCAACCAGCAGCAGCAATAGTGTGGCAAAACAACGAAATTTTGGTCATAAAACAGCAGCAGTGTGACCCCACAACCGGAAACAATGCCCCAGAAGAATGACACGTGAGAACGCAAGATTAGCTGCGTGGGCACGCCGACGAAATCCGAGGCGATCGACGAAAAGCGAGATGAAAATTTCGCGAAATAAATCGACGATAACCAAAACCGACGAAATCCGAAATGAACGAAAACTGAGGTTTCACTGTATATGCATTATTTTAAAAAAGTATTTCATCTTCACCAACTCAAAAATGCAATGATCCCTAAAATGTATAAACACTAAAATATATATAACATATTGTTTCTAATAATAATAGCCCACCTCTAATAATGCCCCCACTCCTTTTCAGCAATGAAAACCCCTGTAAATTTCATCTTAAAAGACAAATTTAGATTTGTCCAATAATAGCCCCCCCCCCCCCCAAGGAATTCACAATAACTGGCACTGCTCTCCTTACTCCCCCCTCCCCAATGGCCAGATCTCTCTTCTTACCTTTTTCTCACAGATCTGGCGCTGGGCATGCTCAAGACTAGCACCATAACTGTGAAGAGAGGCAAGAAGAGAGATCTAGTCATCATGGGGGATGGGGGGAGGAGGGGAAGGACAGCAAATACCAGTTACCACGGGATGCAGGGTGGAGAGAAATGGTGGTCATCGCAGGGAAGAAGGGTGGAGGAGAGAAATGGTGCCTCCATTAGTAACCCACCCTAGCAGTCCTAGACGTCAGAAAACCTATTGTTTCTAACATCATCCTGGGAGGGCGTTTATTAGAAACAATACGGTAACTATAGTCCCTCAATATAGTCTCATCTGCTACTAAGTCAGCAACTCCTTGACATATAATGAAGGAAACCCTGGCTCTCTTGGCACTTGATGGAATATATTCAATGCTTTAGCACTATATTCCATGGGAAACATTTTAAGACTGCTGAATTTTTCAATTGCACAGACACAGTGTCTTTTTAAATTATGATCAAAACAAATTAAAGCCAGTATCAGAAAATTAAAACAAGTAGTACAAACCTCAGAAACACTGGTTTTAAGTCTCTTGAACAATGTTTTTGCATCAAATTCTAGTGGTTTCCCTGCAAATGATAAAGAAATATACTATTTTACAAGAGGTCTTTGTTCAGAAGCATGCACAGTACTCGGACTATCCCATATTTCAGTAAAGAACTAGAGGTCATGAGTTGAGGTTGAAGGGTGGAAGACTTAGGAGCAATGTCAGGAAATACTTTTTCCTACAGAAAGGGGGGGATGCCTGGAATGTCTCCCCACGGGAGGTTGTGAAAAGTAACAAAATTCAAGAATGCATGGGTTAAACACAGAGGAACACTATACAGAAAAAAAAGATAGAATCCAGTTAAAGCAAAATTTAAATAACCTCATAACTGGAGTGAGCTTTGACAGCAGCTTCAGAAGTTGGGAAGTGTGACCAATGCTGGACAGACTTCTACGGTCTGGGTTCCACAGATAGCAAAAAACAGGTCAGGATCAAGGCTAGAATGGGCTTTGAGAGCAACGCCAGTGGTTGGGAATTCAGACCGGTGCCAAGGGGACTTCTTCGATCTGTGCCCAAAATTGGCAGGGAGAGACAGAGATAATAAGGATCCTTTTCAAAGCACACAGACTTACATAGTTACATATGGAACTTTGTAAGTCTATGTGCTTTGAAAATGAGCACCTAATTACACCAATGTTAAATCATGAAGTGGAACCTGTGCAGAGTGCCAGATTCAACTTTGGCCATCTTGCTGGGCAGACTGGATGGACCATGCAGGTCTTTATCTACTGACATTTACTATGTTACTACATTACTATTTGTAGGCTTCCCATACAAACAGCACCAAGTATGCAAAGGATGATGTGCTAATGATACAAGGCAGTTTACAGCTTTACAAGCAGAGGAAGGAAAGTGTAAAGAAAGGGGAAACTCAGTTTGGAAATATATTCCTGCTTCAGATTAATTGAATTAAATGCATGCCAACCAAATAAGCAATGCACAAATTTTTAGTCTTTTTTTAGGCAGTCTTACCTTTATCATCACTATTCTGCTGCAAAGGTTGCCCTACATCAGGAGTCTGTATCCCAGACAGCCACGTTTTCTTTCTGATGGGAGGTTGTATTTTTGTCACATCTGGTAATGAGGAAGGCGCTTGCTCTGAAAATAGCTTACTTAATAACCAGGTGGCTCCTCTCTGGGAACAGAATGGAGACAGCTTCTTTTTCATCTCTGAAAATGCAGGTCCTAGAAACATTGCAATTTGTGATGGGAATATAAATCCTTTAATGTAGGGCATTTGATGGACTTCAGACACCTCCTGCAGCAAACCAAACAGGGGTGCATATAAAGATGCAAGCCTTTTCAGAATACTTTGATAAACAACCCTGAGGAAAAAACAGAAATGTGTAAAAACAGACATCACAGTTATAGTACAAACTTTTTGGCAAGCTGACAAATTCTTCATCACATTTAGAGGCTGATATCGAATGGAGTTAGCCAGACCAACTTTGCAAATTTAAAATTATTTTCCTTCTCCCTGGCAAAGTTTTTTCCAGGCTATTTACCGCTCAAAAAAGTGTGTTACTCAAGGGGTACACTTTGGATGCTGTCTAGTGCTGACATAGCAAAGTAACTCACCTGTAGCTGATGTTCTCCGAGGACAGCATGCCAAGTATCCTCACATGTGGGTGACATCATCAGACAGAGCCCAGTGTAGATGCTGACTAGAGAGTTGAACAAATTTCTAGCAGTGTGCCACTGCACATACGCTGGTGCCCTCCCGCCCAACGGTGCAAGGTCAGGTCCCTCAGTCATTGTAAAAAAAACTAAATAACGCAACTCCAAGGGAAGGTGGGAGGGTATGTGAGAATACATGGCCTGCTGGAGAACATCTGCTACACGTGAGTAACTTTGTTTTCTCTGTGGAAAAGCAGGCCATTGTATTCTCAAATGGGGGAATCCATAGCAACCAGGCTCACCAAAAACAACAAAGCTAGGACATTAAGGACTTGCAACATTGAGGCCTGTACTCAACAGTGGCGTAGCCAGACCTGACATTTTGGGTGGGCCCAGAGCTAGTATGGGTGGACACTATGTATATAGGTGTGAGTAGCATTTCTTGGGATACTCCTAAATAATGCCTTAGAGTGCACTTGATGAAGGATTTCTAATGAACAGTCTGCCCAACAAGTGTCTTGCATCAACATAAACCACATAAATACTTGGAGCCTATGTTGCAAACCTTAACACCACCAATTCTGAACACACAAATATCAATAACAGCACCTTGAAAAAGGCAGCGGTGAATATACACAACAGCAATACGTGTCCCATTGGAAAAGCCAAACAAGTCAGACTGATATAGATCCCCTCACAAGCCACATGCCAGAAGAATCTTTCACCTCGGTCACATGCAGAACACAGACCAACCCTCATCAATTACAGAATAAAGGACCAAAACTTTTAAATTGTCCTGTAACTCAGGTAACAGACAGAATAACTAAAGGGTAAGGGGAATTAAAGAGGAGGGGATAAACATCTCAAAACGTATATAGTGGAATTAGAATATATCTGCCTGCAAAACATAAACACAAACTTTTCAAGGCATGCAAAGTTCTATATGCCACATCTGACAATTGAATTTTAAGTATAGCAAGGACAACCCTATTTAAACACACAGCACTCATCCTTTTAGGATTGCCCCTGGAAAAAGTAGTTTACCTTTAAAAAAAAAAAAAGGGGGGGAAAAACCCCCCAGCATTCAGGTTGGAAACCTCAATAAAAGATTAAGAATTAAAAGTTTCAGGTACTCCGGCTCTTCTACCCATATTTCACAATAATACACAGTCAATTAAACAAAAACAACAACAAAAAAAGATTCATTGATAAATGATTTTTGCTACTAGCATAGAACAGGAGAAAGCCCCCAAATAGGGCCCAAAGGTAATGAGCCATTAACAGGATGATGTTAGCAAATTCCTAAGGTTTTACAATTGGAGAATGCATTCTCATTCAATTTTGCAAGCTACAGTGGAAACCACAGCCTGCAAATTCACTTCTCAGGCTATGTTTACAGCAGAGGAACTTAATTACCGCTCCGGTTCTTTTCGTTCCCTTGTTTACCTTGAGCTCGATCTGCTCGGGACCTCGGGTTCATTTAACAGGTTTAGGATCGGTCAGTGAGTCGCTCCACAAATTTGTCCATAGGTTCAGCAAGCTTTGTTGAGAGAAATCCGTGCTCAAGACAAAATGCTGATAAATATGAAGGGGAGCCCAGGAGCTCGGCAGGCACATGTCCTCCCACTACTATAACTACTACTGACACGTGCGAGGGGTGGGGGCAGGAAGGAACGAAGGGGAAGCCTGTCCGGGAGCTGAGGGCAGGAAGAGCTGCCTACAGCTTTGATCCAGCCATGCGTTTGGGGGGGAGGCACTGCCCCCCACGCCCCTCCAAACTATGCCAGAGCTTCCGGAGGACTAAAATCTGGTGAGCTGCTGTTTTTTTCTGCCAGCTTTAGACATTGCTGCTGCAGCTGCTCAGATGGAGCAGAAGACTGTTCACTCTCTCTCCCGCTGCAGCCTAATCGGCGCCTAGAGGACCGGCACCAATTGGAGGAGCAGGACAAACTGGGTGGGCCTGAGCTGAGATTGGGTGGATAGCTACGCCCCTGGTACTCAATCAACCTGTACTAATTGTGGCGGTGCAGCCTGGAACAGAACAAAACTGGGCCTAGAGGGGTGGAGTTGGATTCTAGACACAGAACAAATTCAAGCGTTTTTTGTGCAGGACAAGTGAAGGGATCTAAGGCCTCACCCTAGACAGCAAACCTCCTCCACTTAAAAAGAGTAATGGTCTCTTTTCTGGAACCCAGCAGCCCAAGGTTTCAAATTCTACACTCTCAATATCCAAGTTGTGAAGGCCAGGGATTGGCGGTTGGGAAGCAGAAGAGACCCCTCAATCTGTAAAATGAGGGTCAGAAAACAGTCCAATCTCCACGGATCTGTGGAGGATAACTCCAGAAGAGGGAAGCAGATCTGTCTCGGCCAGTAGGTGCAATCAGGATCATAGTTTCAGCAAAGTCTTCTCTATAAGAGGTATTTGGAGGATACACATATAGGAGACCCCCCCCCCCCCCACACACACACGAAATGCAGGAGAAAGGTGTCTGCCGTGTGATCTGAACCTAGAGCAGAACTGGGGAACTTTGTTGTTGAGAAGAGTTGCAAAAGATCCTCCGAGGGGTCCCCCTTCTCGGAAGATCTTGCGGGCTATGCCCATACTGAGAAACCACTCGTGCAACTGCAAATCCCTGCTCAGTCTGTCTGCCAGGCAGTTCACCTTTCCTAGAAGGTATGTGGCTCAAAGGTCCTTCCTGTGAAGGAAGACGAACTGCCACATCCCTACTGCCTCCTGACACAAGGGGTAGGATCCCATACCCCCCCCTGCTTTACATAAAGCATTGCAACCTGGTTGTCTATTTGGATGAGAATAATTTGGTTTCACAGCCAATCTCTGAGGGTTTTTAGAGCATTCAAAATGACTCGCAGCTCGAAGAGACCAATATGAATGTCTGTTTCCTGAGCAGACCAAGTACTTTGGATGTGAAGCCCATCTACATGAGATACCCATCCCAGTTAGATGCATCCATTGTTAGCACCTTCTGAGGAGGTGGAATTTGGAATGGCAGTCCTACAGTTAAATTTGTCCAAATTGTCCACCAAAGAAGAGCATGAGTTCATTCTGGAGGAATCTGGATGATATTCACAAAGTTCCCAGCTGCTTGAGACCACTGGGAAGCTAGGGTCCACTGGGCTTCTTTGAAGTGGAGATGTACCATGGGTGTGACATGCTTTGTGTAGGCCATGTGGCCAATCAATCTCAACATCTGCCAAGCTGCGACCTGCTTGCTGGCATAGATCTGCAAGGCGAGCATTGATAAGGTCTCCACTCTGACTTCTGGAAGAAAAGCCCAAGCCTGCAATGTATCTAGCAGGGCACCTAAATACTACAATTGCTGGAATAGGAGAAGGTAGGACTTGGGGTAGTTTATAACGAACCCTAGTAACTGGAACACCCAAATAGTTAAGCACACTGACGCCCCCCTCCTGCGATGTGCTCTTCACCAGCCAGTCATCCAGACAGGAAAATACATACACATTAACACTGAAACTTCTGCTAGACACTTGGAGAATACCCTGGGAACTGACACAAGGCCAAATGGCAAGACACAGTACTGGTAGTGGTGTTTTCCATCTGAAATCTGAGATATTTCCCGCGACTGGAAAGTATCGAAATGTGGGTGTAGGCGTCCTTTAGGTCCAGAGAGCATAGCTAGTCGTTCGCTTGAATCATGGGGAGAAGGGTGCCCAGGGAAATCATCCTGAACTTTTCTTTGACCAGAAATTTGTTCAGGGCCCTTAGGTCTAGGATGTTTTTCTGGGCACAAGGAAGTACCTGGAATAGAATCCCTTCCCTTCTTCCCCTGGTAGCATGAGCTTAACCGCACTGGCCAGGAGAACGACAGAGATTTCCTCTACAAGTTCCTGCTTGGGCTGAGAATTGAGTGATGATGCTCTCTGTGGGCAATTTACTGGTTTCTGCTGCCAATAGAGGGCGTCACCGAGATGGACCATTTGAAAAACCCACCAGACTGAGTTTACACCACTGCTTGCCCTGGGATTGGTAGCATGGAATGTTGCCACGGTTTGGGTTTCTGCCAAGTACCTGTGACCTGGCTTGGCCACTGCTGGAAACAGGATACTGGGCTATGTGGACCATTAGTCTGACTCAGTATGGCTACTCTTTATGTTCTTAAGACCATCAAGTTGTGCTCCCCAATCTATCATGGAGGCATCTGTGGTGAGGACCTTGTAAGGTGGAAAGGGCTGGAATGGAAGACCCCGGGTGAGATGCTGGGATACCATCCACCACTGCGGTGTAATTATGGAGTGATTCGAATACAAGCCGACTGTAATCCTGTGGCTTGAGACCACAGAATGTCCACTGAGGAATTTGGAAGATGAGCCAATGGTGTTATGTGGACTGTTGAAGCGATGTGACGGAACAGGTAGAGCATCTGGCAAGCAGATATTTGGGTGGTCTTGAACACTTCAGTGGTGAGATGTAGTATGTTGTATGCCCCGAGTAGTATTGAGGAGAGCCCCTATGAAGTCTAAGGTCTAAACTGGTTGAAGATGTAACTGATCACAAATCTAAGGTTTTCTAGGAGCCTTATGGCGAGATGCTCGCTTACTCCTGGGAGGCTGTCTTAATTAAACAGTCATCCGGGTACAGGAAGATGTGTATATGTGTATGCCCCACTTACAAAGTGTTGCAGCTACTATTATCAGACACTTTATGAAGACTTGAGGAGCCAAAGCCAAGCCCAATGGTAAGACCTTGTATTGATAGTGCAGAGTCCCACAGTAGAAGAGGAGGAACTTTCTATTTACAGGGAGAATGGGTATGTGCTTGTATGCCTCCTTGAGATCTAGAGAACAAAGCCAATTGTTGAGTTGTATCATGGGAAGTAGTGACCCCAGGGAAACCATTCAAAAATGTTCTTTGAGTAGAAACTTGTTTAAGTCTCACAGTTCAAGAATTGGGATGAGAAAATAGCTGGAATAGAACCTTCAACTCCTGTCTGGCAAAAGAACTGGCTCTAATACATTCTGATGGAGGAGGGCCGAGAGCTCTTCTCGAAGTTGTTTCATTTAGAGGGAGTTGAAACATGACTCTTTTGGTGGATGGTCAGGAGATATTTTTTGCCAACGCAGAGCAAAGCCATGCTGAATGGTATGTAGCACCCAACAGTCGAAGGTAATGAAAGGCCACCTTTAAATGAACCTCCCTCCTACTGGCAGTTCACTTGGCATGGACAACTGTATGGTGGCAATGCTCCTAGGAAGGAGTCAAAAATTAGGCTAATTGTTTTGACTGAGAGAGTGTCTGGAATTTTTAATCCCGCTGCTGGCTTAGACGTGAGCACTGGGGCATAGTACTTTGAGGTAGAGGGAGTGTAACGAAACTTAGACATATAGTAATTGGAGCATTGATATCCTTCTGCAAATCAACTAGAAGTAGCAGAAGTTTGTGGCCTAGATAGTCTTTACAGTATCTGTATGTTTTTTAATTAGGTCAGCCATTTTCTCAAGTTTTCTCCACAACAAGGGCTCATCTGCTAGATGCACCTGGACAGCAGTTTAGAGGTCAGAGACCCTGAGCCAGGATAGAGATTGCATTGCTTTGCCAGGTATTTACGACAGTCGATAAGTTTTCTGGGAAGATTATGGAATTCCTCAGGGGGAAGGAATTCCTCAAAAGATAGAGTACTCTGTATTAGATATTTTAAGTAAATTGTGGAATAAAGTTGACAATCCAACATGCAATTGGTTGGTATTGACAACTGTAACATTTTTCTGCCAAAAGAGTCTAATGTTCTAGCTTCTCTTCCTGAAGGAGCAGAAGCATGAGATCTCATACTGCAAATTCGTGTAACACAGATTCCACAACTAGGGAATGATTAGGTGATTGTTTTTTTTTCTCAAATCCAGTGGATTTCTGTATCCTATACATTTTATCAATTTTCTTTGGGGATACCCGAGTCTACCAGTTTTTGAGTATTTTTTATAATTGAATGAAGTGGAACAGCAATTCCTTCTCTAGGAGAGTCATAATCTAAAAGTTCAAGAAGTTCTGAATGAGGTTCTTCCTCCGTTTCCAATTTGAAAGGTGTGGCTTCAGCCATCTCACGGACAAAGTCAAGAAAAGATATACTCTCTGGAAGAGATCTACATCTCTCAGGTGGCAGAGGAGGATCAGGTGGAATGGCATAGGACTCCTCAGCTGAGAGGTCCTGTGGGTGCTGATCCATCTGTCAGGAGAGGTCTAACTCTTCAGTTCATGGGAAGTATGTGGAAGAGAGTGTTGACTACAGCGTTTGCTCTGCATCGAGGCAGATGAGTCTCCAAAGTTTGAGAAAGTTTCTCTGGCGATGTCAATGCATGCGTTGGTTGGGTTCATGCCGCACCGAATGATTGACGCCAAGTCAATATATGGGACCTTTCCAGTGACTATCTTCTGATGAATCAATGGGCTAGACTGAGGCTGGCACAAGCACCCTTTACGCCTGTACAGACTGTGAAAGTGGTAACCCTGAAAGCTGCTTCTTAAGCATAGCCCAATTTCCTCATGAAGAACAGGCATCGGTACTGGCTGGGAAAGCGGTTTGACGCAGCCTGAGTTATAGCCTGTGCAGGCGTAGGAGATCTTCAAGACCTTGAAGGTTCTCGATGAGACATGAGCTGGAAGAGAGAGCAGTCACTGTGGGACGGACCTGTGAATCGAGGATGTCAATGCAGGGGAGGTATTGGCAGAGTGCCAGGAGGGAGAATGATAGCGATGCTTCTTAGGATTTTTTACGCTGCCGGTCCCTTGATACATGCAACACTGATGACAAGGACATAGAGTCCTTACAGATACATGGTACCAAGTCTGATGTCAGACCTTCTCAATGTTGTAGCAGTGCTCCCAATATTGATGCCGACGAAGGTTCTGCATCGAAAATCAAATCCCCTGCCATGCTCGATGTGGATGTTGATGCAGAATCAAAAGGTTTTTCACGCTGGACTCTACAGGCTTTAAGGGTCCTTGTTTGCATGCACAGGCAGAGGCTACACTGTCTGTACCCGAAATAGTCCTACTGCATCGAGCACACTTCTTAAAGCCACTCAGCACCCTCGTTGACATGGAGGGAAAAACGGGACCCAAAACCCAGGGAGCTAGGTCAAAAACAGTCGATGCTTCCTGGGCAAAAGCAGGGCTCAAGACCCCAAAAGGCTGAACATTGAAAAAATGTATAATTTGAACAACTTAATATAGAAAAAAAAAAAAAAAAAAAAGAATATGAAAAAAAAATGGCCTGAAGTGGCAAATGTTTGACACTCTTGAGGAGAGATTTTTAAAAACACATCTTTGCTCCACGAAAAATGACAGACTGCTGGTCCCACACTTGAGCGTTGGGCAGGAAGGTAGTCGGCACATGCATGGTGGGGGCATTGCCTCAAAGATTTAAAATGACAGTGCACTTGGCAGTGTATGCACGGGGCTTGGAGGATGATGGCACCCACCCATGAGAATATTATCCCTGTCTGTCCTCGAAGAGCTATGATTTTTATTTGATACCCATAATACAAAATAGAGGAAAGAATTTAATAGCTACAATTTGTTCTCACTCTCACCTACCCTTTTCAGAGTTTCAGAATAAAATACATCCATACCTTCTGTTCTTTGGAAGGAAAACATTGCATGAAACTACACTTAAAAAAAAATGTACCAAGGAACAGAGTAGCACCTGCAAGAGGCATACCCAGCTCCAGAAAAGCATCAGGTCACAGATCTTGAAGTCAAACAGGGGTGCTATCAAGGTGGCTACCCAGAACCCTGCAAACAGCTTTCTTACTACAAAGCAATTGGGAGCCAGCAGCCTGGAAAATCTGTTACTTTGAAGCAAGGTGATAAGTAATATAGTTATCATATACATAAAAATATACACACCATAAGCGACTGACCAATCCTGATACAACCAGATTCAGAACAATAAATTCTTCAAGATGCAGATGCTGAATAGACAAACTAGAAATTGTATTAATGTAGGAAAACAATGTAATTGATAACCTGTATACCTAACTAAATGTTCCACACAGTTTGATTAAAAAGAATTTACAATCACATTTTTATATATACAGGCAGCATAATATACTTTTTTAACTCTAGGAGGTGGCTCTCTTTGGCACAAGGCAAATGCTGAGATCAGGGGCGTATCTGCGTGGGGCCACAGGGGCCTTGGCCCCCGCAGATTTCGCCCTGGCCCCCCTCCCCGCCGTCAACCCTCCCCCGCTGCTTACTTTTGCTGGCGGGGGGCCCCAACCCCCGCCAGCCGAGGTCCGACCCGCAATCTCCATATTTCGTCTTCCTCCGTGGCCATGTGCTTCAAGGAAGTAACGCTGCAGTGCTGGCTCTGGCCCCCCCTACCGCCGGATTCCAGATACGCCCCTGGCTGAGATTAGCATTAGCAGTAAATGTGAGAGATTAAGATCATCTCTAACATACCCCAGAATAAAAGTGATGTTCATTCTGTCGATACGCTTAATTTTATGTGAGAAGTCTAAAAAGGTGCCTATTTTGTGAAAGGTAACATAAGCGCCTATATGCCTTTATAAAATAGACTCCAAGATCCAGCCCCAATAGCATACAAATGCCAATGCACAAATTTACACTTGCTCCAAAGAAGGCATACATGTGTGCATGTACTGTACGAGTTTACACACCTATTTAATAAAATAATTTACATCGGACGTTGACTTAAACTATGGAGATGTTTTTTTGGGGGAAAAAAAAAAAAACTAATTCTGAAACGAATCTTTTGTGTTGTTAGTAACATGTTGTGGTATACCTGGCTATAATCTATTCAGGAAGAAAAGGGTAGGAAAAAAAGGTGGAGGAGTGGCATTATAGGTTAATAATAAATAATAATAATAAAACTATTTCTAACCTGCTGAATCTGAAGCAGTCTAAGCGGGGAACAAAGAACATACATAATAAAATCCAACACATAATAATAAAACAAAATCATGCATAATTACTATTACAAACTCACTAAAAGCCTTAAAATTATTCCAATAATTTTTTTTGGGGGGGGGGGGGGTGGGAAATCACTCCGGGCCCCGCCCTTGAGGGCGGAGCAATGGCAGAACAATGAAGGGGTTAGCAGGGAAGGAGGCAGGGAGGCGGGGGGTGGGAAATTGCTCTAGGCCCCGCCCTCGAGGGCGGAGCAATGGCAGAACAACGAAGGGGTTGGCAGGGAGGGGGTGGGAAATCACTCTGTGCCCCACCCTCGCGTCAAACGTTAGGACGTTGGGGGCGAAGCAATGCCAGAACAACGAAGGGGTTGGCCAGGGAGGGAGGGGGGGTGTTGGCGAAGAAAACCTTGCTAGCGCCTGTTTCATTTGTTCTGAAACGGGCTTCTTTTACTAGTATTTTAATATATAGAATATTTTATATCTTGCTTCTGCATTATCCAAGCATGGACTTACACCTTTTATCTACGCAGATGATGTAACCATCTCCATCCCTTTTAAGTCTAACCTGTCTGAAATTACTGGCACAATCCAGGACAGGTTTTCCACTTTGGAATCCTGGGCTAATGCGTTTAAATTTAAACTCAATAAGGATAAAACTCATTGCATTGTTTTTTCTTCCAAACATAACAAGTCTCTCCCTACAGCTCTGGTTACTCCTGACACTACTCTCCCAATCTCGAACAGCTTGAAAATTCTTGGGGTCACGCTGGACAGCCAACTGTCGCTTGATTGTCACGTTAAGCAAATTACGAAGAAAATGTTCTTCTCTTTGTGGAAGCTTAAACAAACAGCTCCTGCCTAAGGATATTTTTCGAACCCTGATTCACTCTTTGGTCTTAAGTCACATCGACTACTGCAGTGGCATTTTTGCTGGTTGTACACACTATATTCTGAAGAAGCTCCAAACGGTTCAAAATACCGCAGCCAGACTGTTTTTGGTAAGTCTCGCTTTGACAGTGCGCAGCCTCTTCGTATGAAACTTCACTGGCTTCCCATTAAGGACCGTATTGATTTCAAGATTTGTGCCTTAACTCACAAGATCATTTACAGTGAAGCACCTGTGTACATGTGTGATGTGATCGATTTGCTGTTGAGAAATTCCTTGGTGACATCTCAAGCTTATCTTAATCTGCACTATCCTTCATGCAGGCATCTAAAATATAAGACAATCTACACCTCTTCCTTCTCATTCATCACTCTGCGAACCTGGAATGCTTTGCTGAGACTTTTGAAAGAGTCAACGGATCATCAAGTTTTTAAAAAACTGCTTAAAACTTATTTGTTTAACAAAACCTACCCCAAAGTCAACAATGCTGATTAACACCCTTATTCTTTTCCCATTTTGTTAGTTTATCCACTCTTTTCCCTTCTGTCAGCTTCTCTTATCTTGCCAATTTTTGTTATTGTGTAATGTAATTTTATTGTAACTTTATTAGCCACATTGAGCCCGCATAAGCTAGGAAAATGTGGAATACAAGTGGACCAATAAATCATTTGCCCACATTTTAGAAACTAAGACCTTTATCCACACCCAGTTAAATTTCAGATTTTGTTTAAAAATCTTGCACCAGACATGGAAAATGCAACTGCTTGCCTTGTTCCAAACTGTACATTGGTAAAACCATACATCATGATTCCTGAAATGATGTTCGAAAGAAGATTCTCCTTTAAGTAGCACATTGGTTGTGTCATTAGCACAGCAATGAAGAACTGAAATTTTTTGTTACTGAAGTAGTATCTTTACCATGGGGAGGAGAAACCTCGAACCATTAGGAAGGAGAATGTATAGTATATTCATAATTGTCAAACTATACATCCATATTGCTTAAATTTTGAAATAGAGTGGCAATTATTTTGTAATTATCCTTATGCATTTTGATTGGAGAAAATCCTATTTACATCTATATTGGAATTGGCATTCTTAACACACATGGGGACATCATTCTAAAAGCTTAACAAATGTAAAAACACTTTTTTAAATTTTATGATAAATGTAGTTTTTCCTGAGGAAGCCCT
The DNA here is from genome assembly GCF_901765095.1 of Microcaecilia unicolor. Taxonomy (NCBI): domain Eukaryota; kingdom Metazoa; phylum Chordata; class Amphibia; order Gymnophiona; family Siphonopidae; genus Microcaecilia; species Microcaecilia unicolor. The sequence goes on from NC_044034.1 coordinate 233,225,409, forward strand.
TTGATGGGTGAAACCAAGGTTAAAGATGAGTTGAGAAGTGGATTCATAGCTGAGTTTATCACCATTTAAGATGTGTTTTTTGAGGTTTTGTGTGCTGGAGTTATTCATTTTTGGACATGATCAAGCAATGAAGACGTTATCACCACTGGTAGTATTTCAGCTAACAGATATTTTTCAGCAGTCATTTGAGCTTGACTGAGAATCAGAGGGGGGACATGTTTAAGGGATCAGGGTGATCAGAGAGGGCTTGCTCCATGGAAGCGTGTGAGATACCCGAGTGTGGTGGGGCATGATCAGAGCTAGGGGGTATACTACTTCAGAGACGACCTGGAAAGGGGGAGGGGGACACGCAGTGTCAACCCAGACGTTATGCAGGTGCCAGCTGATAGCTATGCGGGTACCGGCACTGACTAAGCAACCAAAGTTAGGACTGCTATTTATGCAGTTCTGTTTGGTCACTTAGCTTTGTAGAAACTGGCACTAAATGTTGCCGGCACTCACATAGCCCTCATCGCCTCTCCGACTCTGCCTCCAAAATGCTTTTCTACTGCCCACTTTTGAAATGGATGGTTAGTGCCGATATTCAGCAGCAGTGCCCAGTTAACTGCAACTGAAATTGGTGGCCAGCCCACTGAGCACGATATAAGCAAGCCAGAGCCTCTTCTGCCCACTTAAACTGCTTTGGATATTGACCCAAATAAGTTCCAGTTTTTTTGCAATAACATTTTGGCTCTATTGTTGGTTTTATGGCTTAATGATTGATTGATTGATTGATTGATTGATTGATTGAATAAATTAACAAACTTTTGCATTGGGATAATTTTATAATGCCTTTTTCGAGATGGGCATCCTTCTCTCAGGGTCATCGAAAGCCGATTTTGGGCATCCTCAACTGCTTTCCATCGCGGGGACAACCAAAGTTCCCAGTGGCGTGTCGGCAATGTACCAAAGGCGGGACGGGGGCGTGCTTAACAGATGGGCGACCTCGGCCGATAATGGAAAAAAGGGCGTCCCTGACAAGCATTTGGCCGACTTTACTTGGTCCATTTTTTTTCACGACCAAGTCTCGAAAAGGTGCCCAAACTGACCAGATGACCACCGGAGTGAATCAGGGATGACCTCCCCTTACTCCCCCAGTGGTCACCAATCCCCTCCCACCCAAAACAAAAATTTAAAAACATTTTTTTCCAGCCTCTGTCATACCCAGCTCCATCACAGCAGTATGCAGGTCCCTGGAGCAGTTTTTAGAGGGTGCAGTGCATTTCAGGCAGGTAGACCCAAGCCCTTCCCCCCCCCCCCCCACCTGTTACACTTGTGGTGGTAAATGTGAGTCCTCCAAAACCCACCCGAAACCCACTGTACCCTCATCTAGGTGCCCCCCTTCATCCCTAAGGGCTATGGTAGTGGTGTACAGTTGTGGGGAGTGGGTTTTGGGGGGCTCAGCACCCAAGGTAAGGGAGCTATGCACCTGGGAGCAATTTCTATAGTCAACTGCAGTGCCCCCTAGGGTGCCCGGTTGGTGTCCTGGCATGTAAGGGGGACCAGTGCACTACGAATGCTGGCTCCTCCTACAACCAAATGCCTTGGATTTGGTCATTTTTGAGATGAGCGTCCTTGGTTTCCATTATCAGCGAAAACCGAGGTTGCCCATCTCTAAGGTCGACCACCTCAACATTTAGGTCGACCTAAATGTTGAGATTTGGGCGTCCTCGACCGTATTATCAAAACGAAAGATGGGCGCCCATCTTGTTTCGATAATACGGGATGCCCCGCCCCTTCACAGGGATGTCCTCAGAGATGGGTGCCCTTAGATGGTCGTCCCCGTTCGATTATCCCCCTCCACATATTATGCACATAAACAGTCTTTCATAAAATTATGACTTGCAAACTATGACATGATGGTGCATACTTTGCTGCTAGGTATATACAAGAGTGGAGTTGGGCAAGTGTACATATATGCACAAATTATAAAATACACAAATCTACATGTGCATTTAAATATTGTAAGCAAAGGTCCAACTGTCTGCACCTGCAATATAGTTGCAATTGCTGCCATTTATGCTAGTTATTCATAAACAAATAGGTGACTACTTGTCTTTATAAAATTAGGGGTCTGAATAGGCTTCTTCAAGCTTGGACAGGTATGGGAGGAGGGGGAATTACTTTCTTTTGAGAATATGCAGCACACGTATGGGCTTCCCACCTGCAATGTTTTTCAGTACTATCAGCTGTGACATTTTGTCTTACAAAGGGCGAAAGGGGAGCTGAATTTAACAGAGATCCTTCTTGACCAAGCAATGGTTAGTGAAGGGGGAAGGGGAGGTGTTTCTAGACTATATAGGGCTCTCCATTCCTATCATAAGACCTCATGTACTACCTACTGAAGTGGGAGAAGGCATTGGGTGTTCCTTACGAATATACACAACGAGAGCGGGTGTTTAAATCTTTACTCAAGGTATCCGTATCTAATACTTCAGTGGAAAATGGGTTCAAAATGCTCTGTTGCTGGTACTACAGCCCCCAACGTTTGGCCAGAATGTTCCGTTTGGGGCAGCTTTATGTTGGCACCAATGTGGGCTAGAGGGGGATATGTGTCACATTTGGTGGGCTCGTCCTCATGCTCAAACATTTTGGACTAATGTTTTGAAATTTGTTTCAAGCCTAACCAAGACTACTTACCCCATGAAAACGGATCATTACCTTCTACATGTTAAGCCGCAGGGAGTGAAATCTTCTACTCATCATCTGTTCACTCAAGTTTTTGTGGCCAGCAAGTTGGTGCTAGCAGCAGCATGGAAGCAGCCTACTCTACCTGGACTTCGTGTGATCCTGGTCAAGTTGGACTATAGAACGGCAAACACAGAAGAAAGCGGACCTCCGCAATGGAAAAACCAAGAAAAGAACACAGCGAAGGTGACATCATCCATCCATCTTGTCACCTTCGCTGTGTTCTTTTCCAAGTTGGACTATAGTCATCTGATGTCTACATTAACAGCCTTGCACACAGGTCACATACTGACTTATCACCACATCTGGGACCCTTATGTGCAGTGGTCCTTACACCCTGACCCTTCATTGCTTGATTCTTGAACGGGGTTTCTCCCTCCTTGGGGGGGGGGGGGGGGGGGGGTTGGGTGCATGGAGGTAGTATTTGAGATATAAGTTAACCTTGTTACAGTTTCCTTACTTGGAATTTGCTCCATTGAAGGTACTGTTACTGTACATGCTTTATTTTGTTTCAATAAACTTTAATTTGAAAAGTCAAATAATAAATAAATAAATAAATAAATAAAATAAGGGCCTGAAAATAGGATTACATAGGCACCCCCTATAAAATTACTATCTTTATGTAAAAGTAGTTCTGGATTTTGCTATTTAAATATATAAGTCCTAGACTTGGCAAGTGGAGTCAATAAAGGAACTGTGCTCCAAAGACCACATTTTGTTTTGTTTCAGGTATTTTTAATACCAATTTCCTCCTCAATCACTCCTCCAAACCAGGGGCGTATCTGGACTCTGGCAGTAGGGGGGGGGCCAGGGCCAGAGGGAGGGGGCACATTTAGCCCCCCCCCGGCACCACCGACCCCCCCCCCCCGCCATTGCCAGAGCCCCCCCTGCCACCGACTCCCCCCCCCGCCATTACCAGAGCCCCCCCTGCCACCGACTCTTTCCACCTCCTCTCCCGCCGCCAACCCTCCCCCGCGGACGTTGTTTACCTTTGCTGGCGGGGACCCCAACCCCCGCCAGCCGAGGTCCGCTTTCGCCTGCTTTTAAAAGTAATTCTTCAGCTGGCGGGGGACCCCAACCCCCGCCAGCCGCCGAGGTCTTCGAAGTTCTTGTCCGTCGTCCTCCTCCGTGGCCATGCTGTACGCTGCTGATTCGGAGTCTGTCTGACGTCGCAACACGTTGTACGCACGTACAACGTGGTGCGACGTCAGACAGACTCCAAATCAACAGGGTACAGCATGGCCACGGAGGACGACGAACAAGAACTTTGAAGACCTCGGCGGCTGGCGGGGGTTGGGGTCCCCCGCCAGCAAAGGTAAACAACATTAGTGGGGGAGGGTTGGCGGCAGGAGGGGAGCTAGGGCGAAATCTGTGGGGGCCCAGGCCCCTGTGGCCCCACGCAGATACGCCCCTGCTCCAAACTATATATCCAAGCAAAAAGTTAGCCAACACCAGTGACTCAGAGTAGGTACAAATGCCAATGCTGAAATTTTTTTAATTTTACATGTATAAGAGATACAGGTAATCCCATATACACAAGTACCAAGTTACAAACGACTTCTGGAGGCCACTACTTGCATGACAGTTTCTTGGGAGACTATTAGCGGGGTGGTTTGACAGTATCTTCCCTAGTCCTCTATGTATGTATTTACATGTATAATTCTAATGCTTGCCCAAACCATACCCAGAACATGTCTCCTTCAAATAAAGTGTATGCCACAGGTATACACATAAAAGTCAACTTTTCTAAAATCACTACTTACATGTGTATGCCCATTTGACATGTAAATCAGACTTTCTCCATATGTAACTGATGATTACCCTTCCAAACCCACCTCCATGAAAATAAAAACCCAGACCACCATAACTTAATAAGCAAATATATGCACATTTATAAAAAGCATCAGATAGTTGCAGCAAAATCTTGAAAAATCTGCTGCAGGAAATCAGGGGTGTGCTTATAATATGGGATGGAACAGCACTAGCAAGCCAGGTCCTAAATATAAGAAAACAAAATCACTCCATTAACAAAAACCTAAGCAGACTGGGAGATAGATTTTACAGCTTATTAAACTAATTTTTGAGCCAGTAAGCTTGAAAACAGCAAAGGATACTGAAAGGTTTTGCCACAACAGTCCAACAAGCGAAGCAGTAGCTTGCAACCTCCCAGAATCTTCAAAGATATCAATTCCAGAACAGGTTGGCTAGGAACTAAGAACTGACTTCCTTGTTGTGATGCAGGTTTCCTAACACGATGGGACAAAAAAAAAGATGTCACATATATCATTCATATTCTCAGTAATCTTATGTAGACATAATTTTATAATAGGGCACCTATAAAAAATGTGAAAAAGACATGTTTTATGTCAAGAGGATCCTAGAATAACGCTCAGTAGTGTGCCAATGAATCCACACAAAGACATATTCATTCCAAGTCAGGGGCAACTTTTTGTGTGTACTCTGCGTGGATATGCACATATCTCACAGCTCCACTGAAATGCTGCCTCTGGGAATGTTCAAGCAAATGTTACGGGTGCTCTTGTCAGTACACATACAGTGCATTCTCCCTACTTGCGTGATCAGTATTTGTTATTTCTCGCATCCAAGGAGGTGCAAATAGAGGATGCAATTTGCCATTTGCACCGCATTGTTATTGTACTCATGGACATGCGCATTTCAAAACAGCTTTTTTCTTTTGCTCTCTCTTTTTTGGCATTTGCATCTGGAATTGCCACCAAACGTCCAGGGAGTGAGTTGCAAGCTACCAATTCTAAGCAACAGAAATTAGTGACAAAATAACTGTATTAAACTTCGTTCTGGCATGTCTATTTCTGCTGTTGGCCATTAGTTTAATGTTAATGAATCAACAATATGATCCATCCAGTAAAAAGAGGAAGATATTCGTTGGTCTGTTCATGAAGCTGTACCAGAAAGTTCCAAAACATCTGCGATTCGTGATGAGTCAATGGACAAGATGGAAAAGCAGTTAAATTTGTGGAGAGAAAAAACGTACAGTGAACAGCATTGTTGTGAGGATAAAAACCAAAGAGAACACATTACCCAGAGCCAGGAAAATGTGAAACCCTTTTCTGCTAGTTCTGGCTGGCTTGCGCATTTTAAAAGGCGATATGCGCTTAAAAATGTAAGCCTGTCCGGCGAGGCAGGTTCAGCTGACAACGAAGTTGTTAGTCTTGTTGTAAGCCCTTGGGCACCGGCCGAGGCCTAGTGTAGGGGTTAGGCCAAGGCAGAGGGCGGGCCAAGCAGGCACTACACTACCACAGCTACCAAGCCCTATACACACACACGCAGCAACCCACCTGCACCACAGAAAAGGGAAGATAGGGCAATCAGGCGGGCCTCATGGCCTAACTGGAACCGAGTCATAGGGAAGGGAGAAAGAGATTAAATGAGGGAGCACCAGCAACCCCTTCGGTGCTGGTAATCAAGGAGGAAGGGAAGCATACACAGAAACCCGTCAAGCTATAGCCCACCACACACAAGAAAGTGAGGGACTGTCATAAGATACTGTAGGCAGAGACCCTCAGCAAACAGGGAAGGGAAAAGTCTGTAAAATGGAGTGCAGAGCCTAACACACACACCAGCACAGAAAGGGACAAGGGGCTAGATGCACTAAACCTTAACGACCCTCTAACAACCCTTTAAGGAAGGAAATTCCTAACCGTTGCATGCATTAAAGGCCTTTTTCCTACGAAGCAAGCAGCTAACGAAAACGGAATGCAAAGGAGAAACTACCATTGAAATGTGGACAATTCGGAATGCATTAACCATACCAATGATTGCAACGAATCATTTACCATCAGAAATTTTACGTGTGCTCAGACCTGTCGTTAAGGCCCCCTGCACCATAAAAATCCAAGCCAGCATGTTTAAAAAGAAAAGTGAGATACAAACACAAACACGTGGCTCTCCGCTTTCTCCTGCATCATTACAAACAAAACATACTGCTTCTCCCAGCAGCTTAAAAATCCTGTCTCTCCCCTTCTACTACTACTACTACTTAGCATTTCTATAGCTCCAACAGCTTTGAAAATTAACACCCTAAAGCCAATTTTCTCAGTACTGTAAACAAACTGCAAAGAGGTCTTTGTTACAAAAGGGGTCAGTTGTTCTTTTTAGAGTTATCTTCAACTGCACTCTTCTGCTAGATCAGACAGCTAAAAGGCTTGCAGGTCGGGATCCCCCCCTCGCACGCCCCAGTCTGACGTAAGCAACCTACGTAGGTTTAATACGTTTGTGGCTGCTCTGCGCTTGCTTAAGGAGCAAATTAAGGACGGGGATAACGTATGCTTGATACATTGTACTTTTCAATACCGCACCGAACATTTCTGAACTGTTTTTTTTGTGCATTCTTCGTTGTTTCAAATTCGTTAAGCACTTTTACGATTTAGATTTTTTAACGTTTGGTTGATGCATCTAGCCTCTTGGAGGCAGATGCAGCAACCAAACGTAAAAAAATCTAAATCGTTAAAGTCCCTAACGATTTTAAAATAACGAAAAATGCACCAAAAAAAAAAGTCACACATGCTGGAATCGGTATTGAAACGTACAATGTATCAAAGAATCACAATACACATCGTTAATCGGCCCCCAAATCATGCGCAGAGCAGCCAAGCGTTATGTTAGCTGCTCTGCGCATGCCACAAACAGTCAAATCACAAGCACATGGCAAATTGAATTGACACATAAAAAAATAAAACTAAAAAAAGGATCGGGAGGGGGCAAGGGCGCTCATCAGGAGCGTCCTGTACGGACGGCCTTGCCCCCCCCCCCCCGCCGCTGCTCCCCACTTTCCGCCGCTCCCCCCACCCCGAAAAAGCAAAATTGTAGCAGCCCCTGCCCCCCTCCCTTCCTCACTACTCTCAGCTCCGCCTCCCGACATCCTCCGTCTGTGCCCCGCCCCCTTTGGGGGTCGTCGCCGCCATTCCCCTTCTCCATCGGGCCCCCCTCCCTCTTACCGGGCCTGTGCAGCGCCTCTCTCCTCTGTCCGAAGGCGCTGCACGGGCAAGAAGAACGCTGAATCAGCTGATGCCTGCCTTCGCGATAGAGCGTCTTTCTCCTCCTGGGCCCGCCCCTGTCTGACGTCAGTAACACTGACGTCAGACAGGGGCGGGCGCAGGAGGAGAAAGACGCTCTATCGCGAAGGCAGGCATCAGCTGATTCAGCGTTCTTCTTGCCCGTGCAGCGCCTTCGGACAGAGGAGAGAGGCGCTGCACGGGCCCGGTAAGAGGGAGGGGGGCCCGATGGAGAAGGGGAATGGCGGCGACGACCCCCAAAGGGGGCGGGGCACAGACGGAGGATGTCGGGAGGCGGAGCTGAGAGTAGTGAGGAAGGGAGGGGGGCAGGGGCTGCTACAATTTTGCTTTTTCGGGGTGGGGGGAGCGGCGGAAAGTGGGGAGCAGCGGCGGGGGGGGGGGGGGGGCAAGGCCGTCCGTACAGGACGCTCCTGATGAGCGCCCTTGCCCCCTCCCGATCCTTTTTTTAGTTTTATTTTTTTATGTGTTTTCTGAGGTTCTTTGGACCAATCACAGCGCTTTTAGCTCTGCTAATGCGCTGGGATTGGCTCAAAGTTTGTTTATTTTTTCACTTAACACTTTTTCCTGGCACAGAGCTGTCCTAACGAGAGGTCCAGACCTCTCGTTAGTTTTCCTGCCTTTTTCCTGCGTAAAGGCAATCGGAAAAGGTTAGTGCATGTCGTTTCAATGGGGTTTTCACACTAATTGCTCATCTCCATTCCGTTTTCGTTAGCTGCTACTGTCGTCGGAAAATAGGCTTAAGTGCATGGAAAGGATCGGAAATTCTTCCCCGAGGGCTCATTTAACGATGAAAAACGTTTAGTGCATCTGCCTCTTAGTTCTGTAATACAACAAAGAAAGGACTAAAACAGTCACACCGGGAACTGCAATAAACAGAACTGCCAGAAGCAGAGAAGCTCTGCAGACAAAGGGTTAAACCACGGTCAGCATACAGACAATAACTAGAGGCAGGGAACACTGCAGACAATGGGTAATTGGGAGTACAATGAAAGAACAAACAAACAACCCCCAAGGAGAGAAACAAAGGGCAGGACCTGCCAAGCAGAAACAAACTCGGCAGGAAGGGAACTCTGAAGGGAAGCAAAACAAACAGACTGGAACAGAACGAAGAGGGACTCACCACACGGCACCAGAGCCAAAGAGAGAAACCCAGGTGTAGTGAAAAAGGTGATTAGACACACGCAGGCAGGGACAGAGCAATAGAAAACTGCAAGCCAACATAGGAGAACAACTCCACACAAGCACAGAGCAAATAGCTCAGACAGAGCACAGGTAAGGCTTCAGCAGAATCGGAGAAAATGCCAAAGCAGAGGTTGATGGGAGGGATGAGCTTAAGTAGATCAGACTGACATCAGCCCAGCCCCTGACAGACCAATCAGGAGCGGTCCCAAGCATTCCCTTGTCTGACTAGCAGAAATACCAACAGAATCATAACCAAAGTTGCAGAAGAATTTTTAAAATACCTGCTAAGAAGAAAAGGGTTTTGTGCCAGAGCAGGTCTTCAATGTTGATGAGACTGGCTTGTTTTACAGGCAGACTGGAAAATGGACATATGTAATGAAAATGGCAGCCAAAGCCCCTGGCTTTAAGGCATTTAAAGATCATGCCACCCTGTTATTGTGTGCCAATGCCAAGGGTGATTTCAAATGTCTACAGAGCCTAAAATCCTTCTGCTCTTAAAAGGAAAGAACCTGAACTGCATGCCAGTCCATGGAGATGGAACCATAAAGCTTGGATGATGTCCAACTTATAATGGGATTGACTCAACAGCTGTTTCTTTCCAGAAGTTGAATACTATCTCCACTGTAAAAACCTTGCCTTTAAGGTACTGCTGATTTTGGATAATGCACCAGTACACTGTCACAAAAATGCACACCCCGAAGCTGAAATTCTCTTCATGACCCACCGCACACAACATCTATCATCCAGCCCCTTCATCAAGGAATAATGAATGCTTTCAAGTGCCACTATATGCAGGAGGCTTTACATGTCGACAAGGAAACCACCATGCTTGATTACTAGAAGATAGTGACAATACACAACATAATTGATTATGTTGGCATAGCTTGGGATGGCTTGAGAAGGAAAGCCAAACAGACAAGGCTGACAATTTATTCAGTCAACGAGTTGTGAGACCCAGGCACCAGAAATCGACCCCCCAGCATCAATGTCTCCATCATCTACTACCATTCTGGAGGTGCAAGGCTGTCCCTCTCCAGAGGTCGATCTGACAGAAGTTGACATGCCAGAATTGACATCTTCATCATCTCCGTCTATGCAGGAGGAGCAAATCTCGGTCTACCTCGCAAGCAGATCTCTAGCATTCTAGTTCTTTAGGTAATACTGTATTTTCAAACACTGTTATCATAATGTTGGTGGTTTAATGTTTCATAATGTTACCACTTGCAAGAAATAATTTGTTAAATAAACATAAAATCTGGTGACAAAACCATAGTACAGTATTCAGCACTGGTTCATGAGTACACTAATTGCTTACTGTTGTGCAATACTGTACACTGTTTATTTTCCAGCACTGTTCTGTGCAATTTCTTTATTTACTACTGTACATACCGCAAATAAAAAAATTGTATGCAACATACTGTGTGTTCTGCTTCCTTAGCATGTACAGTAGGAAAAAAAAAAAAAAAAAAAAGAGTTCCAGTACAGAATTTTACGTGCTATCCCATGCAGGAACCTAACCCTGTTTTTCTTCTTCATAGGAATAATTTATTCACTTTCTGAGATTCTGTGGAAACATAGGTATAGCTGGAACCTAACCCCTGTTATCCCATATGGACATTGTTTCGGTGTTTGCAATGTTTATTTTTATGAACCATATCATTGTGAATAGCAAGAACGTGCTGTACTTGTATGCACATCTATAAACACTCAGAAATTACCCACATAGATGACAGCTAGCATCTGCCAATAAGAAAAAGTAAGGACTGCATTTGTTATGCCATTTCATGTAAAATGCAATGCTGTACGCTACTTACTGTGGACAGAGTTCTAATAAATCTTGAATGGAATCCTTCAAATTCATTCTAGTTAAGCGTTTCAAACACTGCTCAATCTGTTAAAAAATTAAAGTGAAATAAATTTCAACTATCGCTTAGCATATTTAAATAAAATGTTATTTCTGACACTAAAACAAGATCTCATTCAGCTAAGTATACCTTGTATTCTTCCTTACCTGTTTAAGTGCCAAATATGTTTTATGGAAGCACAGTCTGTTATGGAATATATACAAAATGGCGTGCAAGATTTTAGCTTCTGTTTCCAAAGTTTTATTCTTCAGCAGTAGTTTAACATTCTGACATCCTTTATTAATAGCTACAAGAAATTCACCTGGAAGAAAAAAAATGTTAAATGATATTTCTATATGCAGTCATAAGAAAACATGCAGCTTTGTACCATAAATTAAAGTACCACTATTTCCTTTCTGTTTTTTATATTTATCACTTTCAGGTTAATTTTCATCTGTCTTACTTTAATTTAGGAATGTGCAACATGGAGTGAGTTTTTAGAAAATAGAACAGATTAGAAACTGAATGACAGACAACATAGAATAGAAAAGAAAAACAGTCAGTCCACAGTGATGGATTTACAGTTCACACACAGCAAGCACAGGATTCTTAAAATTTGTGCATATCTAGTTCAAAAAATATACTACTAGTTTATTTATTAGGATTTATTTACCACCTTTTTGAAAGAATTCATTCAAGGCGGTGTACAGTAAGAATAAATCAAACATAAGCAATAGACAATTACAGCAGTAAAAATACTCAAATAATACAAAGTATGGCATAGTATAGTTAGTAAAAGCAGTATATTAAATATCTCCAATAAACATAAACATACTATAAATACCTATTAGTAAGACCTATAAAGTTTGTATAAACTTTTGCTTGCACACAACTAATTAAAATAATTATCAGCAGTTACAGAATTACCTGCAGTGGACAATATACTTTGGGGGATCTTCGAGGAAAATAAAAAATTCTCTAATTTTGTTACTTGTACTTATGTTTTGATATCAAAACTGTGTTGGTCCAAGGCTACAAAAGACTTTGAGGGTATTTTCTCATTTAATGTATCAAATCCATACAACAGAAAGGTTTTCATCCTGGTAGTGGAATTAGAGTTAGAAATGGAATTACATATTACAAACTACAGTGCTTATGAAAAAAAATAAAATAAAATTCAATGAATGACTAGTCAATATTATTTAATGGCAAAGTTATGTGATAAAAATTGCTCAACTTGCTTGTAGTCTCAAAAGGACCCCTGCTTGAAGGACCTACTCTGCCCCCCACTTGGGTCAAAGGGTGCCGGCCCACCCCATTGAGGCCGAGGATCACTATGCACTCTTGCGCAGCTCAGGGAGCTGGAGAGCCATGCTTCTCCCATATCCTTCACCAATGTCTCCCAGTCAACACCCAAGAGCAAGAGCCCCCTAAGGGCAGCTGACTCAAAAGCTTCTTGAAAGCCGCACTCACATGCAGTGCCAAAGCCACAATCAATAGCAACCCGACTTAGCCACTGAGTGGGAAACCAGACTGACCAAATCAAATAGAACATCTGCCCAAAAGGCCATCCTGTACTCCAGGTGAGAAATTTCCAGGGATTTCGGCAACTGCTAGAACCAACGCAGCATGGAACTACATAACCGCCACAAATAGCAGCCTGAATGCTGGATTCCCCACCAAAAAAGTCAGGTGGAGCCGCTGCTGCACATTCTTTTCATGGAGCACCCTTAGGGCCAAGCCCCCTTGAGAACAGGTACAACAGTCACCTGCATAAACACTGTAACCAAGGCATTCACCCTTAGGAAGATTAAACACTTCACAACCTCCTGAGTGTAGGCATATAGATAAGCAACAGCCCTGGCAATTTTGAGGGGACCATATGAGGACTCCCGCTCTGGCCTCATCAAGCGGATAAGGGCCCTATGGAGCAGAAAATGCCTCAGGGCTCTGAAAGGCCCACTGCAGGAGGCTTAAGCATAGCCAAAGTCTCCGTGATCTTGTCTTGTTGATGATTCGTTGAAACCCTCTGCTCAGTGTGCAGCAGCGGCTAAGAAAGCAAAAAGAATGTTAGGAATTACAGGAAAGGAATGGAAAACAAAAATGAGAATGTTATAATGCCCTTGTATTGTCCCATGGTGCGACCGCACCTTGAATACTGTGTGCAATTCTAGTCATTACATCTCAAAAAAGATATAGCAGAATTAGAAAAGGTACAGAGAAGGGCAACAAAAATGATAACAGGGGATGGGATGACTTCCCTATGAGGAAAGGCTAAAGCAAGTAGGGCTCTTCAGCTTGGAGAAGAGAGGGCTGAGTGAAGATATGATAAAGGTCTATAAAATACTGAGTGGAGTGGAACAGGTAGATGTAAATGACTTGTTTACTCTTTCCAAAAATACTAGGACTAGAAGGAACACAATGAAGCTACTAAACAGTAAATTTAAAACAAACCAGAGAAAGCATTTCTTCACTCAGTATGCAATTAAACTCTGGAATTTGTTGCCAAAGAATGTGGTAGAAGCAGTTAGCTTAGCAGGGTTTTAAAAAGTTTGGATAACTTCCTAAATGAAAAGTCCATAAGCCATTATTAAGATTGACTTGGGAAAATCCACTGCTTATTTCTAGGATAAGCAGCATAAATCTGTTCCACTCTTTTTGGATCTTGCCAGGTACTTGGGACCTGGATTGGCCACTGTTGGAAACAGGATGCTGGGCTTGATGGATCTTCGGTCTGTCCCAGTATATGTACTTATGAAAGGAGGCGCTCAGATTCCACTGTATCATCGGACAGTCTGGACATTTCCAGATTTCTGGAATCTTCTCAAGAAGTGCTTGCTAGAGAATATCTGAATATAAAAAGCTCTCTAGTTTGAAGCTGTATTTTGCTAAGATACAAGTACCTTTTTGTGGACAAGCTAGTTCTGTTCCCAGATATGGCCAGATCAACACAATTACATAGAAGAACCTTCTTATGGCTGAAGCCCAAGGTTTTAGTCACAGTAGGGTCTTTTTTTTCTTAAAGTTTCTTGCAAATACACGGTCACATATGGTAGCAATCAATTTGCCTTTGGGGATCCCAGTCAATTAGGGATTTCTTGTACATAAACCTGTTACTCATGTTAACAAGTTAAAGTTAAGGGGATATTAACAAGAGAAGGTTCCTGGAGGAAAAGTCCATAGTCTGTTATTGAGCTAGACAAAGGGGAAGCCACTGCTTGCCCCAGGATTGATAGCATGGAATGTTCTACTAATTGGGTTTCTGCCAGGTATTTGTGACCTGGATTGGTCACTGTTGAAAGCAGGATACTGGGCTAGATGGACCACTGGTCCGACCCAATATGGCTATTCTTATGTATTAATATAGCTGCTAACATGTAATCTCTTCTCAGGAGTATAGTAATTGTATAACCAAATATATATATATTTTGTGTAATCCTCAGTATATTTTTATATCTTGCTTGCCATATTTGCTAATTTTTATTATCTATAATAAATATTTCCACACTGGCATTATTCCTTCTTTGAGGACAGCACAGCTAGGACCTTAGGTACACGTTAGGTGCAGTCATACTCCTTGCAAAACGAGTCCAGAGTATTACTCGAAGAATGATTTTCTGTAATTGTATTTGCGCCTACAGCTACCAACCCCCCTGCCAAGTAGCCTATAGCCCCTCCCACCATCCCTCCCCAAAGAAGCAAGATTCTCTCCTGGCTAGGACCTTAGGTCCACATTAGGTGCAGTCATACTCCTTGCAAAAAGAAGTCCAGAGTATTATTCACAAAGTGATTTTCTATAATTGTATTTACACCTACAGTCACCAACCCCCTGCCAAGTAGCACATAGCCCCTCCCACCCTCCCTCCCCAAAGAAGCAAGATTCCCTCCTCCTACCACTGAAGTACTGCAAGGCTGCCCCTATTATCAGTGGAGTGGGGGAAGTTTGGAAGGGAAGGATCTTACCTCTTAAAAAAACAAAACAAAAGAAAGACTCACTGACCATCATGGGCTGGGTAACTTCCCCTTTTTATTTACAATTGGAACGTCAAATTTGATATTTAATTTAGGTACACTACTACTATTACATACATTTATGCTGTATGCTGGGGTGCGGCTGGGGGGAAACGCAATTGAAATTTGAAATAGTGATAGTTGACTTTTGCCAAATTAAATTTTTTTTTTTTTGTCTAGCCCAATGGAACTGAATAGGAAGCTGCTGCTTAATGGTCACTTTACCTTCAAAGATTAAAAAACTGACAAATCACTGTTTGCCAAAGGCAAATTCAAGTCTCATTGCAGTACATCATCTCTATCCTACCATGTCCGCACTAAACATGCGTTTTCTTCATCCCAATAAGAACAATCATCAAAGGTTTCTACTTCTAGTCAACATCAGCCTACCCTACTTCAGTTACAAGAAAAGAGTCAGATGAAGCCAATGGATCCAATTAAAAATGAAAACTTTCAAAATGATATCGCCAGGTGGATAGCCAAGGACAGTCGCCCCATTAACACTGTTTCTGATGATGGCCTCCAGGAAGTTTTGAGGGCTGCAACAACAAAGAAATACAGAAACATGCAGGCAGATAGAGACCATATGGCGTATCCAGTTTTCCCATCCATGTCAATTACTCTTCCTATCACTTACTTAGAGATCTTATCTAGTTGTCCCAAACTCTCGTGAATTCAATACTGTTTTTGGCTCCACCACTTCCACCGGGGCTGTTCCAAGAATTCACCACCCTTTCCATGAAAAAGTATTTCCTCAGGATACTTCTGAATCTTTCTCTTTTCACCTTCATCCTATACTCCCTCAATTCAGATCTTCCTTTCAATTGAAAGAGACTCGCCTCCTGTGTATTTAAGCCGCAAAGGTATTTATCATATCTCCCCCTTTCCCACCTCTCTTCTAAAGTATACATACTGAAATCTGTCCCCATACGCTTTATGACAAAGACCACTGACCATTTTAGTAGCTGCACTATGGACCGACTCCATCCTGTTTATATCTTTTTGAAGGTGTGGTCTCCAGAATTGTACACAATATTCTAAATGAGGTCTTACCAGAGTCTTATAGAGAGGCATCTGTTTCAGCTGTTCCTCTGGTCCCGCCCTCATTTCCTGTTTGCGGAAGGGCGGGACCAGAGGAACAGCTCAAACAGAAGGGAAACCACAGCCTTTCTGAAGCGGCGTCTGTACTTGCTGGACTGTGGACTTCAGTGTTGCCGGCCGAGCATGAGTTAAAACTTTTTAAACAGCAGCTGCCACTTAGGAAGGGCTGGGGCACCCGCACACGTCATCCTTGCACTCGGAGGCGACAGAGAGAGGGAGGCGCTGGACGGCGGAAATGGGAGAGGGGGCGTGGCAATCGGAGGAGAGGGGGCGTGGAACTCGAACGGGAGTGGGGCCGTCGCGGCCCGTGGAACTCGAACAGACGGGAGTGGAGGGAAGGAGGGAGGGGATCATGGAACTCGGGGAGGGAGGGGCGTTTATTTACTCACCTCGGGTGGCTGCTGCTGGGTTCCCTTCCCTCTCACTTCCCATTGGTCCACCCTGTGACGTCATCCCCAAGGCGGACCAATAGGAACTGTGTTACAAACCCAGGCAGCCAGACGGAGGTGCAAATTATTATATAGGATATACAGCAGGAGTTGCTACCCTGTGCAATGCCAACTTTACAGCAACTTAGTAACTTCTCCTCTAAGTGTGAAGCTGGGGGGGGGGGGGGGGGGGTTGGAAATATAAAGCAAAGACAACAGCTCATGGTAAATAAGAGGTCACAGAGCAAAATCCTAGCCAGTTTCAAATGAGCTGAAAATAGAAAAGTTTGGGAGGAAAACGCTAGTCAAAAAAAGGGTGGTGTCTTTGTGTTACTGCCAAGTATAAAGTTGCCAGTTCCCACTCCTCTCTGTGGCTTATTTGAATGCCTGCAGGTTGCAGCTTTTTGGGCTATTTTTTGTCCAGGTTGGGATTTTTTTTTTTGGCCCGCTGGTTGGCTCCTCATTTACTGCTACCTTCCTATTGGTCCTAATTGGATCAATAGGAAGCGAGATCTGGCCCTTTCAATTGCTGCTTCACAGTGCGCCTTTTTTTTCTGTACTCTCCTCTCGTGGCTTGCGCGGCTATGCTGCGCTTAAGTAGTTATCAGTCAGTGAAAGATCAAAGGAGGCAAGGGGCAAGATACAGATGACAGACGTTCTGGTGGCAGGCCCCCTCCTGATCTGCTCTCCACTCTGAGTATGAGACCAGATCATCAGAAGGGGACCCACGACCACCACCAGAGGGCAGAGGCAGAAAGTGCAATGAGTCCAGGAGCCAGGATGGAGGAGGAGGAGGGAGGAACCGGAATGGAGCTATGAGCTGTTGCACCTACACTGTCTTGCTTTATTGTTGGTAAAATTTTTATTTAATCTCACTTATATTTTCAAACACATCAGCTTGTGCAGCATATGGCTATACACAGAGAAAGTATAACTTTTCATAGATTGAGTAGTAATTTGTTATAAATAATAATCAGTGTGTCATTTGGAGGGGCTGGTTACAGGGACACCCTAGCAGCACGTGTTGTGTTGTGTTGTATCGTATCGTAAAGAGATTTTTTTTTCTCCTGGTAAAGGGTCACTAAAACAGACACCATGTTATAAGAATCAGAGTTTCTATCTATTTACTTAAACATGATTTAGGATTTAGGTTGAAACCTAGGAAAAGGTCAAATCCTTTTTTCCTGTGCCTAGATCAAAAGAGATGGTTTGTGGTGGGAACTTGCTCCTTTCGTTTTGTGGGTGGGTGGATGGTTGGATTATGAATTTGTGCTAATTATGATGCTACTGCCAATTATGGTGCTGATTGTGCTAATTATGCTGATACTGATTATGATTCTGATTACCTTATTAATATTCATATTAATATTGTGCTATTTGGGGGCTACTTTTGGGCTGGAAATTTTTTCACGATCTGGCAACGCTGAAAAAAAGACGGAGAACTTTGGCTTGTCTTTCGCTTACACAGTGATTTTAAATAAGCTGACACATATACATAGATCGTACTTCCCTGTTTCTGCTATCCTTAGTAGACAAGACTACATTAAGAAAAAGAAGTGTCCCTAAAATCTATGGAAACAACTACAAACTTCTCAAGCGGCAGCCGTTTTTTTTTTATTGTCGCAGAAAGCGCTACATTAATAGAACGTAGCACAAACCATACATGACACATGCCAATACCTGAAACTTTATCTTTCGGTGCTATAACTGCCCGCTGGATCGCAGGGATACTGATAACTACCCGATTCCACATGTCTGACGCCATTTTCAGAAGAAGGTGGAGTTAAAATAAAGCACGGCCAGTCGGCTCGGCCACGGTATCGGCGTGCGACGAGACTAGTAGAATCAAGAAAGATCAGCGAGACAAAACTTCATGGTGCTTCTAGTCCGGCAAAATAGGCGGATACTAGTTTGAAAGCTGAAGGCTAAAACCCATACTTTAGCTTAGGCTATATATTTTAGCATAAGCATTGTCAAGACCTGATTTTTTTTTTTAAATATAAAGGCTCGTATCTGTGGGTGGCCGGGATTTTTTAATCTCTGTAGCTATCTTTTTTTTTCCCCACATCTTTTTTTAACTATCTTCACCCAAGACTGTTTCTTGGGCCTAGGTTAAACAAAAAAAAGTATTTCCAGGACTTTAAGGACACAACCTTAAAAAAAAAAAGTCCTCTTTTTTTTTTTTTCTGCCTGCGCTGCTGGTTTCAGTATGTGTGAAAAGTCCCAGCCCAGGTACTACTGCTGCAGCTGCTGAGCTGAGACCAGGGTTGCCAGGTGGAAAATTTTTTTCCAGCCCACTGGAGCCCAAAAAACAGCCCAAAAACCGCCCAAACACAAACCCCGCCCCTGACACCCCCGCCCCCGCGTCATCACCCCCGCCCCCGCCGTCATCAACCCCGCCCCCGCCGTCACCGGCCCCGCCTCCCACGTCACCGGCACCGCCTCCCCGTCATCGGCCCCGCCTCTTACGTCATCGACCCCGCCTCCCCGTCATCGGCCCCGCCTCCCACGTCATCGGCCCGCCTCCCACGTCACTAACCCCGCCCAAAACGTCATTAACCCCACCCAAAAACGTCATTAACCCCGCCCCCCCGCGGCCGAAAAAAACCGCCCGAAGCACAAAAACCAGCCCAAAAAACCGCAACCCGCCGCGGGCAAAAATTTCCCGCGGCGGGTCGCGGAAAACCGCCCAATTGGGCGGTAAAACCGCCCACCTGGCAACACTGGCTGAGACTTACGAAACCAAACCGCGTTTTGTCTTCTACACTTAACCCCGCCCCACAACATAGGAGGAATCAAGGAGATTGGATTGGGAGGCATGGTACGTCATAAGGGGGCGAGACCCGGTAGAGGACTACAGTCAACTTAGGAGGTTTAATAAACAGGAGTGGAAGTGAAAGTGAGCCTATTCTAGTCCACTGTAAGCAAGGCAGCCAATTAGGACAATCTAAGATTCCCCTTCCCAGTGCAGCCGTCATTCCCGTTCACTAAAAACAAAGCAAGCAAACCTGCTGCATCCCCATTGTCGGTTTTTTTTTATTTGGTCCAATGGTCCATCTGTAACAAGTCTAAAGCTGTTTCAACTGGATAGGCATTGCCTTAAAAGATGGAAGACAAAAGTTTTTTTTAGTTGTTTTTTTTTTTTTACTTAGTGGACAGCTTTTTAATTAATTTGAAAGCTTCCTATATAATAAAACGCACCTCCAACATTCTGAAGCTGACTGCATGGCTGAGGCATTCCTGCCCTCTGTATCCATCTCCTGAATTGACATCAGTGCTTCCAGGTTCAAGTGACCAACCACACAAGGTTTCTCCGCTTTAGAATATTGGAGGTGCATTCTATTAAATAGGATTGGTCAGTTCCTTGAAGCACAGCCAGAGCTCAACATCCTGCACAGTAACGCTCAGACACCAGAGAGGGGGGGGGGGGGGGCTGACACCAGAGGGGGGAGGTATCTCTGTCACACACACACTCTCTCTCACTCTCACACACTCTATGTCTCACACTGTATCACATTCACTCTATGTGTCACACAGTCACTCATACACTCTCTTGGTCTCATACCCTCAGTCTCACAGAGAGTCTGTGTCTCACACACTGTATCTGTGTGAAACACACACTCTCACACTGTGTCTCACATACGCACTTGCACACACACTCATTCTTACACACACACTGACACACTCGCACCCAGACTCACTCTCTCTCACACACAGTCACTCTCACATACACTCTCTCAAACATACACACTCCGAGGAAAACCTTGCTAGCGCCCGTTTCATTTGTGTCAGAAACAGGCCTTTTTTACTAGTGTAGATATAAATATCATGAATTAACAATTGAATATCACTAAAACAGCTTAAAAATTATTATAGCTGGTTGAAACAGCAATTTTAAATTCTATTTTGTGCTCATTTTTCTACACTAAAAACTAAATAAATACACTGTATTGTATACAGATGGCCAGATTTCAGTTAAGATGAACCCATCAGGAAACAGGATCTCCTAACTGTTGTTATAATCTGCTTGGGAAGCCTAGTGTTATAAAGATGATGGAATACATTGAAATTAAGCGGAAGTAGAATTAAATTCTCCTTTCATTGGGGCACATGGAATCATATTATCTGTTTTGTAGAAGTTTATCTTTAGATACAGAAATGGAATATTCTGTTGTTTGAGCATATTTCAGGGACAACCATCTTTCTCTTTTGATCTAGGTACAGGAAAAAAAAATAAAGCTTTCAAATGCTCCCTGGTTTCAACCTAATGCATGTTAAATGTTGGATATGAATGTCATCTCTCTATATAAAACGCACCTCCAACGTTCTGAAGCCTCTGTTAGCCAACATTCTAAGTGAAGGGGGTGAGATCGCATTGTGTCTGCCCCGCCCACGCGTCAAACGTGATGACGTCGAGGGCGGAGCAATGACACTCAACCAATCGCAACGCTCGGCAGCGAAGCGTCAGGGAAGGAGGCGGCGCTCTCGACGTCTAGCCTTCCCTTCGCTGTGTTCCGCCTTCTTCTGACGTCAAGGATGACGTCAAAAGAAGGCGGAACACAGCGAAGGGAAACCTAGACGTCGGGAGCACCGCCTCCTTCCCTGACGCTTCGCTGCCGGAACCGCCACGGAGGTAAATTTAAAAACAAGAAAAAAACAAAAAAAAACCATGTTGGGGGAGAGAAGAGGGTGGCCACTAAAGTACAACAATGGGAGCGGGAGGGCAAGGGAGGAACGACAGCATGGATGCGAAGGGGGGGGGGGAAGAAGAGGGCGGCCCAGGCTGGGACATGGGAGAGAGAGGAGCATGGATGCGAGGGGGGGTCATGGAAGGGAGACAGGGGACTTGCTGGAAAAGGATGAATGGAGGCGGCAGGGGACAGAGGAGCATGGATGGGCATGGATTGGGAGGGCAGGGCTCAGGGAGAGAGGGCAATTGCTGGAAAGGGAAAAATGGAGGGGGCAGGGGACAGAGGAGCATGGATGGGCATGGATTGGGAGGGCAGGACTCGGAGAGAGAGGGAAATTGCTGGATAGGGATGAATAGAGGGGACAAATGGGCATGGATGGATATGGATTGTAGGGCAGGCCTCAGGGAGAGAGGGCAATTGCTGGATAGGGAAAAATGGAGGGGCCAGGTGACAGATGAGCATGGATGGGCATGGATTGGAAGGGCAGGACTCAGGGAGAGGGGAATTGCTGGATAGGGATGAATGGAGGGGACAGATGGGCATGGATGGATATGGATTGCAGGGCAGGCCTCAGGCAGAGAGGGAAAATGCTGGATAGGAAAAAATGGAGGGGCCAGGTGACAGATGAGCATGGATGGGCATGGATTGGAAGGGCAGGACTCAGGGAGAGGGGAATTGCTGGATAGGGATGAATGGAGGGCACAGATGGGCATGGATGCATATGGATTGCAGGGCAGGCCTCAGGCAGACAGGGGAATTGTGGATAGGGATGAATGGAGGAGCCAGGTGACAGAGGTGCATGGATTGGAAGGGCAGGACTCAGGGAGAGGGGAATTGCTGGATAGGGATGAATGGAGGGCACAGATGGGCATGGATGCATATGGATTGCAGGGCAGGCCTCAGGCAGACAGGGGAATTGTGGATAGGGATGAATGGAGGAGCCAGGTGACAGAGGTGCATGGATTGGAAGGGCAGGACTCAGGGAGAGGGGAATTGCTGGATAGGGATGAATGGAGGGCACAGATGGGCATGGATGCATATGGATTGCAGGGCAGGCCTCAGGCAGACAAGGGAATTGTGGATAGGGATGAATGGAGGAGCCAGGTGACAGAGGTGCATGGATTGGAAGGGCAGGACTCAGGGAGAGGGGAATTGCTGGATAGGGATGAATGGAGGGGACAGATGGCCATGGATGCATATGGATTGCAGGCCAGGCCTCAGGGAGACAGTGGAATTGCTGGATAGGGATGAATAGAGGGGCCAGGTGACAGAGGAGCATGGATTGGACTCACACTTTTACTCTGACTCTCAAACACTCACTCTCACATACACTCTCCCAAACATACACACTCCGAGGAAAACCTTGCTAGCGCCCGTTTCATTTGTGTCAGAAACGGGCCTTTTTTACTAGTAAATAAATAAAAACTCTGAATGTTGAGCACCTGATTCTCATAACATGGTGTCTGTTTTAGTGGCCTGTTACCAGGAGAAAAAAGTCAAGGAGGGTTGATTGAGACAAGGAGGTTTAATAGCAGGGGTGTAGCCAGACCAGTAGGAGGGGGGTGATTGGCTCAGAGACTTCCAGGTCTCTGAGCTGAGTGAAGCACGGCCAAAAAGGACGTTTTTATTATTGCGGGGTTGAATGTCCAAAAAAAGAGCCTGTAGCATTGGAGCCTGTTTGATTTTTTTTAATAAAGCTTCGCTCAAAAAAAAACCCGTCCATTTTGTGCGACCCCTCCCCCCACACAATAATAAAAGCATCCTTTATGGCCGTACTTCACTCAGCTCAGAGACCTGGAAGTAAGGGAGGGACATCCAAATAAGTACAGTTGTGGCCGTGTGGTTAGAGCTGCGGTCTTGTAATCCAGAAGTGGCAGGTTCAAATCCCACTAATAGTTTTGTTTAAAAAAAAGACGAGCACTTGGATTTTGTTTGGCATGCGCAGAGCAGCCAGCATAACGCTTTACTGCTCTGCGCATGCTTGACCGGCGGATTGGCCGTTTTACAATGGAATAGAGAATGCAAGTGAGCTACAAAAAATAGCTCATTTGCATTCCCTTTCCTTGATGCATAGCCGTTCCCTACCGATTCGCTATGGAATTCGGTACGGAACGGATCTAACGACAACTTTAGTGCATCCCCCCCTCAGTAATCAAGTTGCTCTTAGTAACCTATGCAAATATTCTATTTCCTCACACCTTAATTAACACCTAATTGAGGTCAGTGGCAGTGATACCTCTCCAGGAACCAAAGAACAGAACACAACTGTCTTTTAGAACAAGATTTGAGCCTTCCCTCTATCTTTTAAAGTTTTTGGTTGTTAAGTTTCTACCTCTAGAAAAGGTTTCAGTTTAAAACTATTCTCACACCCCCATCCCCAGCATCTCCCCCTCATTCTCAAATCCACAGCCCCAGTCCAGCACCTCTCTCTCATATTCAGATTCCCCAGGCCCTAATCCAGCACCTCTCCCTCATACTAAAATTCCCCACCCCTACCTTGTCTTTGAGGTCACCCACGACAGGCCCCACAGCTTTCCTTTTCCAGCATCTCACCCCCTTCTGATGCAATTTCCTGTTTTGTTTTTTGCCAGCAGGCATGGAGGGCACTTGCCCCAGCTGCACTTCAACCTCTGCTCCTTCCTCAGGCCCAGATTCTGCTTGTGGAGAGCAGTCTTTGACACCAACGCCTCAGCAGGCATCGATGTTGACATCGACCCATGTGATACCACCCTCGACATCAGGAAGGAGTCATGGTTCCTACACCCTATCCTGAAGGATGTACTGATGAGGAACTGAGAATCTCCTCTCTCAGGGCAGGTCGTACCAAAGAAAGTGGCTACCCAATATCATATCCAAAAAAAGATCCAGTATTCAAAAGAATACAACTGCCTCACTACGGGCTAGGAGTCCCAGGACTTATGCCTTGGATCCCCCAAATAGAGGGGCCAGGACTCTGGAATCTTTTGGGAGAAAGCTTTATCAGGCCTCAATGCTCACTGCCCTCATCCAGACTTACCAGCTTTACATGAGCCACTACCTGAAGTTTTTGACCCACAGTGTGCTCTGTTTTGTGGACTCAATCTCTCAGGCCACAGAGCTTTGCCCATTTGGACAAATCTGGCCAGGGCTATCTATGATACTTTTGATACTGCATTTGGGTTCTTTGCCATGGGTG
Organism: Microcaecilia unicolor; assembly: GCF_901765095.1. NCBI lineage: Eukaryota > Metazoa > Chordata > Amphibia > Gymnophiona > Siphonopidae > Microcaecilia > Microcaecilia unicolor. The sequence goes on from NC_044034.1 coordinate 233,249,622, forward strand.
TGGGGATGTGTACACTCTCATGGCTAAGTGTCTCCAACCTAGAACCAGTAGTTCAAGGTAGACTGGTGGATGTATCTTGCCATTGTGATAATCATTTTAGAGACAAGGTGTACAAGGTCGCTGACCTCATCAAGATACATACTGACACCATCCAGTCCCTTTCTTGGCAACTTCCAGCTGCATCCTCCTCTACTAGGAAGTTCTCAAGTGGACCAATGTGAAGAGAAAGGCTTAGGTTTCCTCCACCTTCCCACTCTGTCCAGCAGGCCCAACCCCTGTGGTCTTTCAGTGCCAGCCATGGACCCAGAAGTCTCAGCCAGCTCCCCAATCAAAGCAAGGTATACGTTTTTGACTGGCTCCAGGAAATCATAGCTGCAGTCCAAGTTACTTCCCTGGACGGCCTACCAGTAGTGGGAAGACTGAATTTTTTCCATCAGGGGTGGCCCCTTCTAAAGTTTGACTGGTGGGTTCTTCAAATAGTCCATCACTTATGCCCTCTTTGGATCAGAAACCTCCAAATTGCCCACCAAAAGCTTAATTCATCAGCTCTCAGCACACACACATACTTGCAGAGGACCGCTGGGGGAAGAAGGGAAGGGATTCTATTCTAGCTACTTTCATGTGCCCAAGAAGATGGGAGGATTTTGTCCCATCCTAGAGCTAAGGACCCTGAATAAATTCCTAATGAAAGAAAAGTTCAGGATGATTTCCCTGGGCTCCCTTCTACCCAATTCAGGAAAAAGATGGGCAATGTTCTCTGGACTTTAAGGATGCCTTTAGTAACATTTCAATATTTCCCAGCCACAGAAATATCTCAGATTTTGGGTAAGTTGGCACCACTACCAGTATTGTGCTCTGTCTTTTGGCCTCACGTCAGCTCCCAGGATTTTACCAAATGCCTAGCAGTAGTTGCAGCATCACTATACAAACTGGGAGTGCATATGTTTCCCTACTTGGAAGATTGGCTGGTCAAGAGCAAGTCACGGGAAAGGGCGCAGTAGTCCATGCAGAGAACTATTTGTGTGCAATAGCTACTAGGGTTCATTGTAAACTACCTCAAGTCCCACTTGCACCCAGTACAGCAATTGGAATACATAGGAGCCCTACACAATACAGTGTAGTGTTTTCCTGCCCCCAGGAAGAGTAGATGCCTTAATTGTGATCACCTTGCAGGTCTGCAGCAGCCAGCAGGTCACAGCTTAACAGATGTTGAGATTACTAGGCAACATGGCCTCCACAGTGCATGTCACTCCCATGGCTCGCCCTCCTACATTAGGGGGAGGTTCTTCTGTATGTGTATCCTCCCATACCTCTCATAGAGACTTTGCTGAAATGCAAGCAAGATCAGGGAATCATGATCCTGATCACCCTGTACTAGCCAAGGCAGATCTGGTTCCCACTTCTTTTGGAGCTGTTCTCCAAAGAACTGTGGAGATTAGAGTGTTTTCCAACCTTGATCATGCAGAACGAGGGGTCTGTTCTGTACCCCAACCTACAAACCCTGGGCCTCATGGCCTGGATGTTCAAAGCGTCAAATTTCAGTCCTTGAATCTGCCTCACTTCCAGGAAAGATTCTACTAAGACGTGTTATTCTTTTAAAGGTCTGAGGGCAAGACCCTACATCCTCTTACTTGTCTTACACAAAAACTGATTGAATACCCCCTGCATCTCTCTGTGTTTGGTTTTGAAAACCAACTCTGTAAGGGTACACCTCAGTGAACCCAGCTTTTTATCTTCATGTAGGGGGTAAGCTCATCTCTGTACAGCCTGTAGTCCCCAATCAAACCTCCCACTATGTCATGGGATCTCAAGGTGATTCTCATACAGCTGATGAAAGCTCTTTTGGAGCCACTTGATTCCTGTCATCTGAAATATATGACCTGGTAAGTTGTGTTTTTGGTGGTGGTCACTTCAACTCACAGAGTCAGTAAGCTTCAGGACCTAGTAGCTGATCCATCTAACACAAGAATTCATCACAACAGAATAGTCCTTTGCACACACCCTAAGCTCCTTCCTAAGGTGGTGATGGAGTTCCATCTTAACCAGTCAATCATTCTGCCAATAATTTTCCCTAAGCCTCATGCCCATCCTGGCGAAAGTGCAGTGTATAACTTAGACTGCAGGTGAGCCTTAATCTATTTGGAGTAGACTAAAGCCCATAGACAGTCCACCCAGCTTTCTGTTTCTTTTGCTCCAAACAGGATGGGGTAGCCATCAGTAAACAAACACTTTCCAATTATTTAGCAGATTGCATCTTCTTCATTTACACCCAAGCTGGGCTGACGCTTGGGGATCATGTCACAGCTCATGGTAGAGCCCTGACTACGTTAGTAGCCCATGTGAGAACAGCCTCCATCAAAGAGCTATAAAAGTCTGTGATGTAGTCTTCAGTCCACACATTCACATCACATACTGACTTGAGCAGAATATCCGATGTGACAGCCAGTTCAGTCAGACAGTCCTGCAGAATTCGTTTGGTGTCTAGAATCCAATGTTACCCTCCTAGGCTCATCTTTGTTCTGATCCAGGCTGCACCTTCACAATCAATTCATAAATAATTTCAGGTTAATTGACTTCAAGACCTCAAGGTTTCGAGTCCCTATTGTCCTAGCATCGTTGTTTTCAGTGAGCCTGGCAGCTAGAGATTCTCACATGTGAGAATACAACTGCCTTGCTTGTTCTTGCCTGTAGCAGGTGTTCTCTGACAGCAGGCCAAGTATTCTCACATACCTTTCCACCTCCCCTAGGAGTTGTCTCCTTCAGTTATATCATCTGACTGATGGACCCATGCATGAGAGGTGGGACACTGCTAGAAGTTTCTTAAGCTAATACATGTTAGGCAGCATCTGCAGAAGGCTCCATTGGATGTCACCCACATGTGAGAATACTTTGCCTGCTATCCTCAGAGAACATTTGCTGCAGGTGAGTAATCTGGCTGCATACAGCAGAGTGTGTACTTCCAATAAAAATTAAAACTTAAGTGGCACTTGGACATCTGACACAGCGCTGAAAGTTTTAAGTGCTGTTTGAAAATTGACCTTTTAATTAACATGCCCTATGTTGTTTAAAGCATGATTTTGAACAGATGGTGCAAGGTAAGATTTCTCCTGGTGATCTAAAACAAAGACCACAATATCATAGCACATATATAATTTTTTTATATTACGACCAATCCACCCACAGAGGATTGCTTTGTTTGGGGTCTTCTACAATTACAGCCTATCATTTCTTACTTATCATTTCTATAGCACTACTAGACATACACAGCGTTGTACACTTGCACCTGAAGAAACAATCTCTGCTCAATAGTGCTTACAATCTAATCAGGACAAACAGGACAAATAAGGGATAAGGGAATTACTAAGGTGGGAATGATAAAACAGACATGGGTACTGAACAAGTGAATAGGGGTTAGGAGTTAAAAGCAGCCTAAAAAATGTGGGCTTTTAGTCTAGATTTGAAGATGGCCAGAGATGGAGCTTGATGTACTGGCTCGAAGTCTATTCCAGGCATATGGTGCAGCAAGATCAAAAGAACAGAGTCTGGTGTTAGCAATGGAGGAGAAGGGAACAGATAAAAGAGATTTACCTGATGAGCAGAGTTCCCAGGGAGGAGTGTAGGGAGAGATAAGAGTAGAGAGGTACTGAGGAGCTGCAGAGTGAATGCACTTGTAAGTCAATACAAGGAGTTTGAAATGTATGCGTAAACGTATATGGACCCAATGAAGTGACTTGAGGTTAGGGCTAATATAAGCATAGTGACACTGGCGGAATATAAGTTGTGCAGCAGAATTTTGAATAGATTGAAGGGGAGAGAGAGGGCTTAGTGGAAGACATGTGATAAGCAAGTTGCAATTATGGGAGGTGATAACAGCGTGGATAAGGGTTCTGGTAGTGTGCTCAGAAAGAAAGGGATGAATTTTGGTGATATTACAGAAAAAGAAACAACAGGTTTTAGCACTGTTGATATGTGAAGAGAAAGAGAGAGGAGTCAAAGATGACCCCATGGTTATGAGCTGATGAGACAGGGAGGATGAGAGTGTTTTCCACAGGGACAGAGAATGGGGGAAGAGGAGAGGTGGATTTAGGGGGAAAGATAAGATGCTCAATCTTGATCATGTTTAGTTTCAGATGGCGGTGAGAAATCCAGGCAGCAATGTCAGACAAGCAGGCCTGGATTCCTGCTGAAATTTCTGGTGTGGAGAGGTAGATCTAGGAGTCATCAGCATAAAGGTGATATGGAAAAACATGGGATGAGATCAGAGCACAAAGTTAAGAAGTACAGATGGAGAATAGAAGAGATCCAAGACAAAGCCCTGAGGTACACCAACTGATAGTGGAATAGAAGTGGAAAAGGATCCACCAGACCATACCCTAAAAGTGTGATGGGAGAAATAAGAAGAAAACCAGGAAAGAACAGAGCCCTGAAATCAAAGTGAGGACAGCGTATCAAGGAATAGGCGGTGATCAACAGTGTCAAAAGCAACAGATAGATCGAGAAGGATAAAGATAGAATAGAGTTCTTTGGATCTGGAAAGGAACAGGTCATTGGAGACTTTAGCAAGGGCTGTTTCAGTTGAATGAAGAGGGCGAAAACCAGACTGAAATGGATCAAAAATAGCTTGAGATGAAAGAAGTCAAGACAACGGCGGTGAACAGCACGTTCAAGTATCTTGGATAGGAAAGGGAGGATGGAGATGGGGTGATAGCTGGAAGGACAGGTAGGTTCCAATGAAGGTCCTTGAGAATTGGTGTAACTACATCATGTTTGAAGGCATCAGGAACAGTCGCAGTAAAATGAAGATACTTACCTGTAGCAGGTATTCTCCGAGGACAGCAGGCTGGACATCATCACGCATGGGTCGTCGTCCGCGATGGCCCAGGAGCTCCGATTTAAAAATCAAAAATTTTAAAGTTCTAGAAGCGATTAGAGCGGGCGCGGGGACAATGCACCGCGCATGCACGAGTGACTTCCTGCCCGCGATGCCCACGCGCTTCCCTCAGTTATATAAAATGCAAACTAGAAGAACAACTCCAAAGGGGAGGAGGGAGGGTTGTGATGATGTCCAGCCTGCTGTCCTCGGAGAATACCTGCTACAGGTAAGTATCTTAATTTTCTCCGAGGACAAGCAGGCTGGACATCATCACGCATGGGGTATCCCTAGCACCCAGGCTCACTCAAAACAATGAACAATTATTATTATTATTATATGTAGCATTTATACCCCGCTCGATAGCAGGTTCAGTGCGGCTTACAGAGTATGGTACAAAGTATTACAGATACAATACAAAGTACGTTACAAAGTATCACAGAGACAGTGCAAAGTATGTTACAATGGTCAACTGGGCCTCGCAACTGCGAGGACATAACTAAGATTGACCTGAAAACAAACAAACACAACTAAGTGAGAGTGCAGCCTGGAACAGAACAGAAATGGGCCTAGGAGGGTGGAGTTGGATTCTAAACACCAAACAGATTCTGTAACACCAACTGCCCAAACCGACTGTCGCGTCGGGTATCCTGCTGAAGGCAGTAGTGAGATGTGAATGTGTGGACTGATGACCACGTTGCAGCCTTGCAAATCTCTTCAATAGAAGCTGACTTCAGGTGAGCCACTGACGCAGCCATGGCTCTGACATTATGAGCCGTGACATGACCCTCCAGAGTCAGCCCAGCTTGGGCATAAGTGAAGGAAATGCAATCTGCTAGCCACTTAGAGATGGTGCGTTTTCCGATGGCAACCCCCATCCTGTTGGGATCAAAAGAAACAAACAGTTGGGCTGTCTATAGGGCTTTGTCCGCTCCACGTAAAAGGCCAATGCAAGCGGCACTGAGGCGGAGACCTCCGCGGAGATGGGCCAGACGCCGTCTCAGCAGTAGGTACTCGAGGCGCAAACACCTCTGGTACCGAGGCAGATGGATGCATCATCCCTTCCAGAAGGCCTGGAAGCATGGCCCGGAGACACTCATTGAGGGCTGCCATCGGAACAAGCTGTGGGGCCGGTGCAGGAGTCAGTGCCAGAATCTGATGAGGTTCGAGAGCCGGTACCTGGCTGCCAGACAACCGATGCATCGGCACTTCCTGAATGGAGGGTGAGTGGTCCTTCCGGCGCCAACCCACTCGGCTCCCCAGAGTTCTCGGTACAGTGATGGGAAGGAGATCGATGGCGATGCTTCTTAGCCTTCGCCCGACATCGACACTCCTCGGTACCGATGACGAGGAATCCTCACACCTACTTGGGGCCGGGTCCGACTCAGGGAGGTCCCGGGGGGGGGGGGGCCTGCATAGCAGTAGGTGCCGAGACGGGTGGAGACCCACTCGATGCCTCGCTGCTCCCAGCTCTGAATGGTCTCTCGGCAGCCATGACCTGACCTCTCGATGCTGCTTCCCTCAATGTCGATGTCGCCGACCTCGGTGCTGATATCGAAGGACCAGACCGATCTGAAAAAGGTTTCTCACGCTGAGCCTCTCGAGCCACCTGGGTCCTCTTTTTCATTAATTTACACAGCTTACAGGAAGCTGGCAGATGGTCGGGCCCGAAACACTGGAGACACCAAGCGTGCGGGTCGGTAGACGAGATGGTCCGGTTGCAGCGGGAACAATGCTTGAAGCCGCTGGGAGTCCTCGATGACATGGGAGGAAAAATAGCGGTCGAAAAATCAAACGACTCGATGGTGCCAAAGAGAAAGGCATGAAAAAGGAAAAAAAGGAACGCGACCGAGCAGCCTAAAGGCGGCCGCGACGAAAAAGAAAGGAAACCTAAAAAGGATGAGAAAAACTAAGGGAATAAAGGAAACACTTTTTTTTTTTTTTTTTTAAAGAAAATGAAGCAAAGGGAAAAAAACGGAGCGTGTAAATGTGACAAAAAGTCCCCTGGGCCAAAAACACGAGGAGCGCTCAAAACAAACTCACTCGCAAAGCGGAAAAAAAGGAACTGAGGGAAGCGCACGGGCATCGCGGGTGGGAAGTCACTCGCGCATGCGCAGTGCATTGTCCTCGCACCCGCTCTCGTCACTTCTAGAACTTTAAAATTTTTGATTTTTAAATCCGGAGCTCCTGGGCTGTCGCAGACGACGACCCATGTGTGATGATGTCCAGCCTGCTTGTCCTTGGAGAAAAAGTTAGATTGAGGATATGACATATAGAAGGGATGACAGTAGGAGAGAGTGTAAGTAGATGGGTGGAAATAGGGTCAGAGGAACAGGTGGTCAGTTTGGAGGTGGAAAGAAAACGTGCAGTTTCCTTTTGTGATTTCAAAAAAGGAGGCAGGAGTTCAAGATGGGTTGAAAGAATGCAGTGAGGGAAGGAGAGGTGGAGGTGACTTGGTTGAAAGTACAAGGTTAATCTTTTGAACCTTATCGTGAAAGTACTCAGCCAGAGTCTGGGCAGAAAGTGAAGGGGGAGTTGGAGGCGAAGGCACTTTGACGAAAGAGTTCAGTGTGGCAAAGAGTCGTCAAGAGTTTGATCCGAGAAAGTTTGTCAACTGGATGTAGTAGTCCTGTTTGGGAAATGAAAGAGAAGACTGGAAGGAGGTCAGCAAGATTTGGAATGTATGAAGTCAGCATGGGCACTGGATTTCAACCAAAGGCGTTCGGCAGACCTGTTGCTCATTCCTGAGAATAAGTTGTTTTCACTAAGTCTGCCTAATAATTACTTATGAACTTCTTTTTACGAACTTGTCCAGACGTTATCAGAATCCATGCATTCTAGATGCCTTGATCACATCCTCAGGCAGCAAATACTACAGTTTGTGTGTTGTGAGAAAAAAATAGTTCCTTTAATTAGTTTAAGATCTTCAATGTTATCAAAACACAGCTGCCAGGCTGATATTTGGTAAATCACGTTTCGAAATACTAAACCCCTCCGAGAAAAGCTGCACTGGCTCCCAATCAAAGAACATATCATCTTCAAAATCTGCACCTTTGTCCACAAAATTATCTACGGCATAGTCCCAGGACACATGACAGACCTCATAGATCTACCAACCAAAAACAGAATCGGATCATCACAATCATACCTAAACTTACACTACCCAAATTGCAAAGGACTTAAATACAAAACAACTTACGCATCCAGCTTCTCCTAAGTAAGCGTGTAGCATGATATAAGTTTAATTCTCAGAGTTATTGGTTTTGCTGGATCAGATCCAAATCATATAAAATATACAGCTGCAAAGACTTTACTTCCCCCCCTCTCCTCTGGAAAACTACTAGCCTGGGTGGTTACCTAAGCCCATCAACACCTATCCAAAGAATCAATCACAGAGGCTACAGCAACAAAAGACAGTGAAACTCCACCTATTACTCAGACTCAGAAGCCCATCTAAGCTCAATCACTCTCAGACAATGGACTAGCAGATGTCCAGGCAGGAAGTCTTGTGATGTCATAAGACATGGGACCAACTCAGGGGTCGTGTGCAGACATGAGACTACATTAACCATAATGCCTTGCAAAATATCCAAGACATGCACACACCATGCTTCTCTGCTAACATTATAAAAGGCCTGGAAACAGCCCAGCTCGCTCTCTTGGAACTTGCTTCTCTTGGAACCTGCCTCTCTTGGGACCTGCCTCCTCTGGAAACCTGCCTCTCTTGGAAACTGCTGCTCTCTTTGGGGTCCGCTCCGCTGATGCCTTGCTCCTAAAACATGTGCTTACCTAATGCTGTTCATACTGTGTAACAAGGACTTGTGAGTAACATAACTTTTGATCTAGACCTGCTACTTTGTTCTATTTTTATGCACAGATTACCTGTAAAGATTCCCTTTTAAAACCTACCTCTCGTGTGCAATTGTATATTAAATCAATCTTTTTGAAGCTAAAAATATGGTCTCTTTGTGTTCTGAATATATATATACTTAATATATTTAATTTATTGCAATTATCACCTTTGGTGATTGGTGGAGAAATCAATATAAATACAGCACCTGCTCTTAAATTATAAGCAGTGGCGAGTTGCTCTAGAGCTATTTTCCCCAAAATAAATCATTTCTTCCAACATATTAATTGCTGGAGAAGTGGGTAGAATACTGTGTAACAAGCGCACAACTATGGAATGGACTCCCAAAAGATGTAAAAATAATTCATGACCATCTAAACTTCAGAAAATCACTAAAAAATAACCTCTTCAAAAAGGCTTACCCACCGATCCAACATAAATCCCAACACCCAGCAACACAGCACAACCAATGATCGTAATGGACATTATACAATCTTCATCCCCTTCGACCTTCAAGGTGCCTGACACACACCTATCTCATTCGACCACAATACAACCTTGTATTTGTTATCAACCGACTGGTGAACGCCTTTACGGTATTATGTAAGCCACATTGAGCCTGCAAATAGGTGGGAAAATGTGGGGTACACATGTAACATAAATCAATAAATAAAAATAGTTTTAGAAGTAAATCTCTAGTCCTAGTATTATCTGATGAAATAAGTTACTGTTCCCCATCTATCTGATCCATCTTATTCATCTTTGTTGCCCTTCTCTGTACCTTTTCTAGTTCTGCTGCATCATTTTACAATACTCTGTAGACCAAATTATTTTGTGATCAGAAATTTTATTGATCTGCTTGAAATGAAAGAAAAAATTCAGAAAACACTCCTGCAAATATTTTATACACCGGACACCATTTTTTCTTATTCTTTTTGGAAAATAAAATGTGCTTCATCAGGTGATCTTCTTATAGTGCAGCCAGAATCAAGATATTTAGTTAGCTGCTTGCTTCTGCCTCAACATCTGTTGTAAATCTGCAATATCAGAAGGAGTAGTTCGGCAGCAACCACCTATAGTAACATACATTATATTAGTATAAGATAGCATTTCAGAAAATACACAGAATCTTAACTTTAGATACAAAAATAAGCAGGAAGGTTTACATTTTAATACACAGTTTGAGAGTCTTACTTTTTCTCAATATGAGTGAATGTACTTTGCTTAAGAATGAGCCATAACTAAACCAAGTAACAAAATAATATCATGTATAACAGCCTATTCCACTGTTAACACCAGCTCTGTGCTTTATGAAATGTAATCTTCTAGTACATTAGTTACATTAGTTTTTAAAGTTCCAATTAAAGCAGAGCTTATATAGAGAGGCAATCTTCCATCAATCTTGTAGAGGAGCAAAACTAAACATTTGTCATCTCTACAAGGACTACTGCTGTGTATTGTTATCCATGTTTTTGTCATTACACACTTAGATTACTGTAATGTGCTCCTCAGGGGAATTTGACAGAGACAGAGATCAAACGACTGCAACTGATATAGAATGTTGCTGTGAAGTTACTTTTTCGTTTGAAGAAATATGATCATTTGACTCCATTATTAAGAGCTGAACATTGGTTACCAGTAGAATATCGTATAATCTAGAAAGTGTTACCACTGATGTTTAAGATTCTCCATATAGGTTCTCCTCAATTTTTGGAGAAATGCCTGGGATACAAACATTTAAGCAAGCCATCTCAGAGCCAGACTCCTTGATAACAACACGAGTCTCTCTCTGAGTTGGACATCTGTTCTGGCAAGGAGATGGAGTAAGTTTGAAATTTAGCCTCTTCTTTTAAGGAAGGAAACACAATGCATATTCCCACAGGAGACACGGAGCTAGAGAAGTGATGTGAATCAGGGCAGCATCCCACAGGAGACACGGAGCTAGAGGAGTGATGTGAATCAGGGCAGCATACTGTGTTAGCTTCTTTTCCCTAGCCAGGAAAAAGTGCCCCCGAGACCAGCTCTCTTTTAGTTGGCATAGAGGAAAATTCCAGTGTAATACCAGAATCATTCCAAACTCCCGCTTGTGATAACAGTAGTGCTGATTTACTTCCTATGCACACTGAAAGCATTTCTAGACAGGAAGACTCTAATATGTTAAAACAGACTCCATTGTTATCTAACACTGACAGGGATGAATGCAGTGCTGAGAATGAAAGCCCAATGTAGGACCCCCCCCCCCATTCTTATAATGTTACGAGTAAGAAGCTGCAGCTTCTATGCCCTTATCAGATGATGTTGAAAGGTCTCTTTCACAGTTACAACAAACAGCTACTGATCTCCCTCTTGAAGAGAGAGCTGCTATTAGTCTGGCTGAGCCTAGCAATGCAGAAGTTAGAGGGAAGAGAGGCTGTATTAGCCCTTTTTCTGCCCAGTGAGTTAGAAAAGGGTATCCTTGAATATTGTGCTCAATTCTGGTCGCCGCATCTCAAAAATTATATAATGGAACTAGAAAAGGTGCAGAGAAGGGCGACGAAAATGATAAAGGGGATGGGACGACTTCCCTATGAGGAAAGGCTAAAGCGGCTAGGGCTCTTCAGCTTGGAGAAAAGGCGGCTGAGGGGAGATATGATAGATGTCTATAAAATAATGAGTGGAGCTGACCGGGTGGATCTGAAGCGTCTGTTTACGCTTTCCAAAAATACTAGGACTAGGGGGCATGCGATGAAGCTACCATGTAGTAAATTTAAAACGAATCAGAGAAAATATTTCTTCACTCAATGTGTAATTAAACTCTGGAATTCGTTGCCAGAGAATGTGGTAAAGGCAGTTAGCTTAGCGGTGTTTAAAAAAGGTTTGGACGGCATCCTAAAGGAAAGGTCCATAGACCATTATTAAATGGACTTGGGGAAAATCCACTATTTCTGGGATAAACAGTATAAAATGTTTTGTACTTTTTTGTGATCTTGCCAGGTATTTGTGACCTGGATTGACCACTGTTGGAAACAGGATGCTGGGCTTGCTAGACCTTTAGTCTGTCCCAGTATGGCAATACTTACGTACTTATGACAGCGATTCTGATTTTGAAACAGATTCCAAGGAGGAGAGTTCTCATTTCATTAATACTAACAAATCCCTCCCTGTGTTCAAAGCTTTTTCTGTTTCACAAGGAAAGTCTTGAGCTGTATTTTCAGGTAAGGATGAAAATCTGTCCATTTTGAGTAGCCACAGATCCCAAAAGCAGAAAACTTTGCATAACTGTGCCCATTTCTTCTAAGGTAAAAGTACAAGTCATTCAAAGTAAGCCCACTGGTCATGTAAGTTAGCTTAAAAGTTCCTCTGATGGTCAGATCAGTCAGGTTAAGCAAAGCAGGCTTAAAAGAAAGGTTAGAAAAAGAAACACACATACCAGAGATACTAGTGAAATGTTGCAGACATGCAAAGATTCAGAATTCAGTCCCAGTGCAGCCAGGAAAAAGGATAGATCAACTACACTGGACAGGGAGGGTGGGACCACAATTCCTGGGCCACAAACTGCAACCTGGATTCAAACAGATATGAGGAAGTTAAGTGTGTCTGAAGTGGTAAACTTCAAGCTACTGAGAACAGGTCCTAAATCAGGTGTTGCAGGAGACCCCATGATTTTTGATTACCCAGTCCCAGATTGTTATACAAAAGGTTTATATGTTGTTAGACCTTCAACATGCTATTCTGAAACATTTTGATGTCCCTGATAAACTTTCCTCTAATACACGGCAACGGATGAGGGATCATCTAGGGCATACCACTGCCAATGTTCAGAATATTCTCAGTCATGTCATGATTCCACCTATGCAGGGAACAAGCACTAGGTCTAAACATTTTGCAGGTTCAGGACCAGAGCACTGGCGTTTTCAGTTCTAGGATCTCTGTTCAGCTCAGCTGTATCAGCCACAAAAATGATACCGATCTGGAACCTGAAAGGGGTTGTCAATTATCAACAAGCAGACATGAAGCATATTAGGTACCAGGTACAAACACAACAATAGCAGCTGATATCCCAAGGTATGACTCTGTGTGACACTATCACTATTGTCAATTTACATACCCCGCAAATCACACAAAATACCAATGATTTAACTATCATTATGGGAGGAATATGCCTTTGTGAATCCTGTAAAAGAACTCACTAATTATTAGTGGCATTGACAACCTCATTAAAGGCTAGACACTAAGATGTCATTAAGGAAGCATTCAGCAGGATAACCAAGAGTAATCTTGAACTTATACAAGTTCAGCTTCCCTATCATTTGGGAGCAACTATTCCATGATATGTCAACGTAGAAATGATGGACCTTGCCTCTGTGCTAAGTTTGCCTTTTATTTTACCAGCTAAAACAGGTGCTTAATGTGAGATCTTTGAACAACAATCTATTTGCCACAGTCGATACACATGAATACCTGGCATATCATCATGAGAACCCCCAGCAATACCTGGTACCTAAACTGGAGATGTGTCACCACACAAAAGAAATTCATTGGCTGTGCCCTGGTAAACCTTTTCTTAAGGATACCACCAAAGTCCTTTGTGGTATATCCTCCATTCGGGCAAATGTAAGGTTACTGTAACAAAATATGATGTGTTCTCTGAAACTAATGCAGTTGTGCTAAATGGTAAGTTGTTGGTCACCACACCAGCAAAAGAACTCACGGCTACCGTAAGTAAACATGATGTTGATATCCGGATGCCACTACCTAGTAATGTATGTTATGTCTCTGAACCTAAACATGCCATTGTTACTATATGGACAATTTCTTTGTTTTACTTGGACTCTGATCCAATTCAGACTGAGGTGGAGGTACAAGATGCATACCATGGTCTATCATATCTTGGAGGTGTCTGTTAATTCAGAGAGGGCACAAGTTGTGGATTACCATTATAACGCACATGATTATGCTCTGCTAATGACTTGCTAACCACTTTTGTGATTTCACTCTTTGCCATCCTCTGGACCTTTGTTGTTTGTGATTGTGGCTTATCAGAAACATCAGATTTCTACATTGTCTCAGGTCTTTCAGCCAGTGGGTGGAGTCCCACTGACCCAGCAAATTTCAGCAGTATAATATAGGACCCAAGTTGCTAAATAGCTGCCTGTCCAGATACACATAAATACCTCAAATTAAAAGTGAGCTAACCCTCTCTTTTCCTTTCCCCAGGATAAGCTTGTTTGCCTTGGAAAAGTGCAGAGCCTCCCTGAGATGTAAGAACAGAAAGAGAACCTGAGGAAAATATATTTATGCTAGAGCAAGTAATCTGTCACATATTAATACCTTCCTTGTCTCTTCATTTTCATCCTGTTGGAGGGGGGGGGGGGGGGGGGAACTTCCCCTCAAGCCATCAAGATCTAGAAGACATGTCACTGTGTATAGATCTAGGTATGGACTAAAGAGGTAATGTCTTCTTCTTTCAGAAACCTGTCCTTTGCAGTGAGGGTCTGCGTTTCCTTTTACTGATAAGCATAACATACCCAGTCACAGATAAATTAATGGAAAGGCATATACTTGTTAACCCCATCCCATGTTATGTGGAACCACTAAAGGGAAAAATGTTTCATTCTTTTATTATGGGTGGGCTGTGTTGAGTTGATCACCATGTGACCCTTTGTGTGGTCTAATCATTTAATCGTTCCTTCTGCTACTTCTTCTGAATCCAGTAATTTAAGTGACTTTGATTCTGTTCCTGGTAACCGAATGTGTCTCTTTCTGTCAGGTTACCACCATACTCAGGACTTACAGCACATCATTTTTCAGAAACGCCTAGCCTCTAAGTACCAAGTAGATGTCAAGATGAGACTTGCCCAACAGAAGGCATTGATCTTAGGAAGAAAGAAATTACTGGTTATCTACAATATCAGATTCATATTCATCACTAATTCTATTCTGTTCCATGTTACAAACAGATCAATCTCCTGGAGCTCCGGGCAATCTGAAATGCTCTAAAGGCTTTCAGAGATCGGCTGTCTCACCAAATTGCTCTCATTCAAACAGACAATCAGGTTGCAATGTATTACAGCATCAAGCAGAGGGGTACTGGATCACGCCCTCTATCAGGAGGTCATCCGGATGTGGCATTGGGCTCACCAACAGGGCATGTTCCATCAAGCTACTTATCTGGCAGGCAAAAACAATACCCTGGCCAACAAACTGAGCAGGATAATGCAACTGCATGAGTGGTCTCTCAAATATGGACATTGCCTGAAAGATCTTCCAAGTGTGGGGCACCCCCTCGGTGGATCTATTTGCCACTCAGCTCAACCACGTCCTTCAGTTCTGTTCCAGGCTTCAGGCCCATGACAGTCTAGCCTCCTCAATTGGGGGACAGGTCTTCTGTATGTGTATCTTCCCATACCTCTAGTGGGGAAGACTTTGTTGAAACTCAAGCAAGACCAAGGAACAATGATTCTGATCGTTCCTTACTGGCCACAGCAGATATGATTCCCTCTACTTCTGGAGTTATCCTCCGAAGAACCATGGCAATTGGAATGTTTTCCGACCCTCATTATGCAGAACGAGGGGGTCTCTTCTTCATCCCAACCTTCAGTCTCTAGCTCTCCTTGGGTCTTTCGGAGGGTGTTTCCCGGGTCTTGCTGGCTTCCAGGAAAGATTCCGCGAAGAGGTGTTATTCTTTGAAATGGCGAAGGTTTTCTGTCTGGTGTGACAGCAAGAACCTAGATCCCCTTGCTTGTCCTACAGAGACCCTGCTTGAATACCTACTACACCTATCGGAGTCTGGTCTCAAGACCAACTCCGTAAGGGTTCACCTCAGTGCAATTAGTGTTTATCATCAACATGCAGAAGGTAAGCCCATCTCTGGACAGCCACTAGTTGTTCACTTCATGAGAGGTTTGCTTTTGTCAAAGCCCCCTGTCAAACCTCCACCAGTGTCATGGGATCTCAATGTCGTTCTCACCCAGTTAATGAAAGTTCCTTTTGAGCCACTGAATTCCTGCCATCTGAAGTACTTGACCTCGAAGGTCATTTTCTTGGTGGTTGTTATTTCAGCTCGTAGGGTCAGTGAGCTTCAGGCCTTAGTACTGAATGCACCTTATACTAAGTTTTATCACAACAGAGTAGTCCTCCATGAGCACCCTAAGTTCCTGCTGAAAGCGGTGTCGGAATTCCATATGAACCAGTCGATGGAACTCCTCATGCCCATCCTGGCGAAAGCAGCTCGTATACCTTGGATTGCAAGAGAGCACCGGCCTACTACATGGCGTGGATAAGGTCCTACAGAAAGTCTGCCCAGCATTTTGTTTCTTTTGATCCCAAAAGGATGGGAGTCGTCATCTGGAAATGCACCATTTCTAATTGGCTGGCAGATTGCATTTCCTTCACTTATGCCCAGGCTGGGCTTGCCCTAGAGACTCATGTCATGGCTCATAATGTCAGAACCATGGCTGCGTCGGTAGCCCACTTGTGGTCAGTCTCCACTGAAGAAATTTGCAAGGTTGTGATGTGGTCTTCAGTCCACACATTCACATCACACTACTGCCTTCAGCAGGATACCCGACGCGACAGTCAATTCGGGCAGTCAGTGTTGCAGAATCTGTTTGGGGTCTACTATCCAACTCCATCCTCCTAGGATGTTTTATTCTTTTCCAGGCTCCACTCTCATTCAGATTGTATATAGTTTCAGGTTAATCTGTGTTATATCCTCACAGTTGTGAGGCCCAATTGACCAATGTTTGTTGTTTTTGGTGAGCCTGGATGCTAGGGATTCCCCACGTGAGAATTATAAGCCTGCTTGTCCTCAGAGAAAAAGAAGATACTTACCTGTAAACAGTTATTCTCCGAGGACAAGCAGGCTTTATATTGTCACAATCCCTCCCCTTGGAGTTGTCTCCTTTTTCCTATAGTACTAAACTGAGGAGACCGTGTTCTTGCAGCGGGCGGGAAGGCACTCGTGCATGCGTGGTGGAGCGCATCTCGATCTCCACAAACCTCTCATTAAGCTTTGGTAAATCCCAGACCATGCCACGTGGGTCGGCATCACCCCACTTGTGAGAAAATAAAGCCTGCTGTCCTCAGGAGAATACCTGCTACAGGTATGTATTTTTTCTGTTACTTGCACTAGTATTCTATAAAGAAAATTAGGTGCCTACTTTATAGAATAGGTTTGAAATAGGTGTCTGCTTGTCCTCTCATAGAATTACCATCCACCTTAGGGGACGTGCGTCTTTATTTTGTTGGGGAGAGAGAAACACCCCAATTTCTAGCCCCTCCTCCAAACTCTCTAGTTACTAATATTAGATTAGGCAAAATATATTTTGGACTATGGCCCCAGTGGCCCACCCCATTCTGCTGTGTATGCACATATACAATGTATTCAAAAATTGGAAGCCAACAGATTTACGTGTTTACTAGCTGCTAGTAAATGTATAAATACTTTTGAAAGTCAGGCCCAATGTGTTTTCCTCATCTGGAAACCCTGGCTCCTGTTACAATGCATTCACACTATTTTTCTTTAAACATACTATGCTCTAATTTTGACATGTTCTAGAATCAATGAAGCTCATAGAAACTAACTCTTACCAATCCATTTGGCACCCAGATGAATCCATTCCAGTGCCCATACTGCAAGAGGTCTTTCAATACTACATCCCTTCCAGCTGAAAACAAGAACACAAGGCAGATTTTTAAAGCCTTAATTGGAAAAAGTAAGTTATTTTCTCGGTGTGTTCACCTCGATGCTGAGCTTTTTATCCTTTTAGTGATGGTCTTTTCTCAGCTGAACTGAAAACCTTTGTAATATGGTGATTGTGGTGGTTATAACCATGCCATCTGATCTCACTGAGGACATAATGATGTTATGACCACTCTTAAATCAGGAAGGTTGAATCTTTGTTTTAAAAAAAGCTATTGTAACCTTTGAGCCCTATCAGAGAGTTGTTCATAAAATACACTGAAAAATTCTACTATTACTTAGACATATTCAGCATTGTACACCAAACATGTAAGAGACAGTCCCTGTTTGACAGAACTTACAATGTATGAATTTAAGAGTATTACTAGGTAAAGAACAGGAAAACAAAAAACACTGACAGGTATATTCTAGTCTCTGTTTTATAGAGGAACAATGTTCAATTGTAAATTATTAACACCTGGCCCCAGCAACAATTTAAGGATATACTATACTGGGTCAAATCAAAGTTCTAACTAGTACAGCATCCTGTTCGATACTCAAAAGAAGCAAGACTCCATGCTGCTTACTTCCAGTGATAAGGAGTACCTTTCCCTAGGTATACCAATAATCAGTTTAAGGTTTTCACTTAGTCCTCAGGGCACACCCAGCGAGTCAGGTTTTCAGGATATTCCCATTGAATTCAATGGGGATATCCTGAAAATCCTGAGTGGCTAGGTGTGCCGCAAGGACTGGGTTGAAAACCCCTGATTTATGGGCTTTTCTTCCAGGAATCTGTCCAAACCTTTTTTAAACCCTACTACACTACCTGCTTTTACCACACCTTCTGGCAAGGATTTCAGAGCTTAATTATATGTTGAGGGATTTTTTTTCAATTTGTTTTAAATATACTAGTTAGTTACATCATGGACAATTCATATTTACCTGATCCAGTCCACTCAAGATTTTGTAGACCTTAATCATATCTCCCTTCAGCCATCTCATCTCCAAACTGAAGAACCCCAGCCTCCGTAGCCTTACTCATATGAGAATCATTCTAACTCCTTAATGTTTGGTTGTCCTCTATACTTTTTATAATTCCTCTATATCTTTACTGAGATGTGGTGACCAGAACTGCACATAATACTCAAGGTGTGGTCACACCATGGAGTAATACAGAGGCATTATGATATTTTATTCTCTATTCCTTTCCTAATACATTCTAACATTCTGGTTTTTTTTGGCCGCTGCCACACACAGAAAGAAGATTTCAATGTGTTGTCTATGATGAAACCTAACTCCTTTTCTTGAGTGGTGACCCCTAATGAGGAACCTAGTATCGTGTAGCAATAATTTGGATTATTCCTCCCTATATGCATCACTTGACATATAATTTAACAATTTTTAATAATTTTGTGTCAACTGCAAACTTGATTACAACAATAATCATTACAACATTCCTATTTCGACAACATTAATAAATCCCAGTCCCAGTACAGAATCCTGTGGAATTCTACTATTCACCTTCCTTCATTTAGAGAACGGTAATTTAAACATATTCTCTGTTTTCTATCTTTTAACTAGTTCTCACTCCACAGCAGGAATTTTCTCCTATCCCACAGCTTTTTAATTTCCTCAAAAGTATCTTGTGAGAAACTTAGTGAACATATTTTTTAAAAACTAGATACATTTTAATATTTTATCAAGTGTCTCACTACAGTAGAACTGCAGTTCCATTTTGAGTTCTTTAAATTCTCTGGAGTGTATATACCATCTGATCTGATTTGCTGCTCTTTAGTTTGTCGATTTGGCCAATGATATCTTCCAGGTTCACTGAGATCTGCTTCAGTTCCTTGATTTAGAACAGCAGGCACTCCTGCTGATACCTTATAGGTTCTTTTGTATTTTCAGATGACAAATGTGCATAAAACTACAGACACACACATATTAACTCAGGAAGTACATAAGTATTGCCATACTGAGACAGACCAAAGGTCCATCGAGCCCAGCATCCTGTTTCCAACAGTGGCCAATCCAGGTCACAAATACCTGGCAAGATCACAAAAAAAGTACAAAACATTTTATGCTGCTTATCCCAGAAATATTTCCCCCAAGTCCAATTTAATAATGGTCTATGGCCTTTTCCTTTAGGAAGCCGTCCAAATCTTTTTTAAACTCTGCTAAGCTAACCACCTTTACGAATTCCAGAGTTTAATTACATATTGAGTGAAGAAAATGTTTCTCCGATTCGTTTTAAATTTACTACTTTGTAGCTTTATCGCATGCCCCCTAGTCCTAGTATTTTTGGAAAGCATAAACAGATGCTTCACATCTACTCGTTCCACTCCACTCGTTATTTTATAGACATTATTCATCTCTCCCCTCAGCCACCTTTTCTCCAAGCTGAAGAGCCCCAGCCGCTTTAGCCTTTCCTCATAGGGAAATTGTCCCATCCCCTTTATCTTTTTTGCGATACAGCGACCAGAATTGATAAAAATCTTTAAATATGATGCCAACAGAGTATACAGCTACATTGTTTCTGATTACATGTAGAGGATCCATATAGCAGGCATGGGGATGGGGCATCAAGGCTCTGAACTGCACAGACTTGCAATTAAATTCCCACAGTATACAGAGATGGAAGTATAAAGACTAGGGTACACTCAATGAAGTTACATGGAAATACTTTTAAAACAAATACGAGGAAATATTTTTTCACTCAACGAATAGTTAAGCTCTGGAACTCATTGTCAGAGGATAGTAACAGTGATTAATGTATCTGGGTTTAAAAGAGGTTTGGATAAGTTTCTGGAGGAAAAGTCCATAGTCTGCTATTGAGATAGACATGGGGAAGCCACTGTTTGCCCTGGGATTGGTAGCATGGAATGTTGCTACTATTTCGATTTCTGCCTGTACTTGTGACCTGGATTGGCCACTGTTGGAAACGGGGTACTGGGCTAGATGGACTATTGGTCTGACCCTGCATGGCTATTCTTATGTTCATCTCTCTTTCAGACCCCCTAATAGCCTGCAAGCCCCCCAAGAAACCTACTAAGGACCATGGGGACCGGGGAGTCAGTTTGTTTTATCCGGGGGGGGGGGGGGGGGGGGGGGTAGGCGTAGTAGACATATGGCAGCTCCTCCATGTGGATGAGCGTGATTATACTTTTTTCTCACACTCACACAAGGTCCACGCGCGCCTGGACTATGTTCTTTTGTCCAAATCTTTGATACGTAGTGTAGAACGGGCTGAAGTGGGGGTCCCCGATGTCTCTGATCATGCCCCAGTGTGGGTTGAATTGCGATGGGGCGGGTGTTGTACGTTTATTTGTAGCATTTGTATCCCACATTTTCCCACCAATTTGCAGGCTCAATGTGGCTTACATTTGCCGTAATGGCGGTTGCCATTTCCGGGTAACACAATTGCAATACATACATGGTAACATACCTGGAACATAGCATATATGGACCAGATCATGGTATATATACCATGATCTCTTGGTGAAAGAGAAAGAAAAAATATCGTTGAATTTAAACCAATGAAGTCTTCACATTTCTAATTATGAGGGAGACAATTAATAGTTATATGTCAGTTAAATGACTGAACTAAGATGGAGAAATTCATAATAAAAACAGAAAAACATATGATTTGCTAATTAAGAGGAGAAAGAATGGATTTGTTATGAAGAACTACAGAAGATATATAATCCTGTTTACCAAGTAGAGTTATAACGGATTACATTTTTACAACGGAAAGTTGTTGCCATCGGAAGAACATTGAGAACTTTAAAGTGACTACGGTCATAGAAGATACAGCACGAAACTTGTGATCGATCATATTAAGAGTACTTGGAGAGATCTACTACCTATAGACTTAATTGGCAAATATATAAAGATAGTCATATGTGTGTTATAATATTTGAACATTTTAATGTTATATATAGAAGTTATGTATGTATGAATGAAGAATGAATGGTTTATTGTGGGTTTTAATATATTGAATAATAATAAGAATTTGTAATTGTGTTATAATGAAATAAAGATTGAATACAATAGTTATATCAGAACTTGCTTATATATATATATATATATATATATATATATATATATATATATATATATATATACACCATGTGCATACATACATGGTAAAGAAGAGTCCATTATGGTATTGCATGAAGGTTCCTGAGTGAGAAATTGGATTGTAACATACATTAGGAGAGACCCTATTCGATATAGGTTTAAAGTGGTAGTGCTTGATTATTCATAGCAAAGAGGTTGGCACATGAACCCTGCTTTGTGCCAGGATCGTGAATTCTGTAAGTATCTGAGGCAGGGTTGGTTGGCTTACGTGGCTGAGAATGATGTTCACTCAGTAGGGCCTTGAATATATTGGGAGGCGGCCAAGGCAGTGCTGCGGGGTAAGATTACAGCATACACTGCTTCCATGCGCAAAAGAAAGGACCTTAAGCTCCATGAATTGGCAACTCTGTTGCAGAACTCGAGAAATCTTTTTATTTTATCTCCCTCAGAGAGGACACGGAGTGATTTTTTTGAAGCAAAAAGGCAAATGCAGGCTTTGCTGGATGCCAGGGCCCTTTACAGTGTCAAATTGTACAAGTTTCGGTTGCATCAATGGGGCAACAAAACTGGGAAGTTGCTTGCCTCCTTGGTAAAACAGGTTGGCAAAGAGCTATATTAGCAAAATTAGAGACTCAGCCGGGGCCATGCATAATCGCACAGAAGCCATTCAGCGCAAATTTATACGTTTTTATTCCTCGCTTTATAGTAAGGGGGCCTTTTCTGCCGAACGTTGAGGAGTTTTTTTTGCCAAATTAAAGCTGCCATCTTTGACGGCAGATCAGTTGGAGTCCTTGAATGCACCATTACAGGGGCAGGAGGTGCAAAGAGTTATCAAACAGTTGAAACGGGCTAAGGCTCCGGGGCCGGATGGTCTGGGTACTGAGTTTTATAAGATTCTACAAGACCTGCTGCTCCCCTCATTTATGTCTATGTGTGACGAATTGCGAGAGTTGTGGGATATGGGTCCTTCTTTAAATCATGTTTTCATTACCGTTCTCCCCAAACCAGGGAAGGACGAAGAATCGGTAGGTTCCTACAGACCCATTTTGTTGCTTAATCAAGATGTTAAAAATACTGGTGGCAAGTGTTGGTGGCTAGGTTGAATAAATTTCTCCCTCAGCTGGTCCACCCGGATCAAGTGGGTTTTGTCCCGGGAAAATTTGCTTCGGCTAATATCCTAAAAATCAGTCATGCATTGCGCGAGGGGAGCGGGCAGAGGGGGGATGCAATTTTGGCTAGTCTGGACGCTGAAAAGGCCTTTGACAAAGTGGTTTCGGAATATCTATTCTGGGTGATGTAGCGTTTTGGTATTTGGGGCACCTTCCTAGAGTGGGTGCGGGCTCTTTATAGTAACCCCACAGCTCAAATTATTGTTAATGACAATTTGACTGAAAAAATAGCCTTGCAAGGGGGAACGAGGCAGGGGTGCCCGCTATCCCCACTATTGTTTGTGTTCATGCTGGAGCCTCTGGCAGCCATGATTCGTCAAGACTATGTCCTGACGGGGGTTTCAGTTGGTGGGAAGGAATACCGTATAAATTTGACTGCGGATGACATGCTCTTGATGCTGGACAACGCATCAGTCAGTTTACCACGAGTAATGAACATTATTCGAGATTTTGGGGCGTTCTCTGGCCTCAGTATAAATTTTGGGAAGTTGGAGGCGTTACCGATATCCTGCCCATGCGCTTGTACAACGATGCCGAGTTTCCCTTTTGTTATGGGCAAATGTGGGTATAAAGTATTTAGGAGTCTACCTCAGTGCCAACCAGTCACGGGTATACAAGAAAGACGTGATAGACAAAGTGGAAGCTATAAGGAGGCTCTGTTCCCGATGGAGGGATCTGCCAGTAAACTTTTTGGGTAGAGTCGTGTTGGTTAAGATGGTTGTTCTGCCTAAGATGCTCTACCCCTTGCAGATGCTTCCCTTGTGGGTACAGAAAAGGGAAGATTGTGAGTTTCGAAGCATAGTCAGCTCTTTTATACGGCATGCAAAAAGAGCCAGAATTTCGTTTCTTAAGCTAACACAAGACAGGACGCGAGAGGGGTTAGACTCCTTGACTTGAGGGCATACAACGTTGCAGTACTTCTCCGTTGGATTCACGAGCTGCAATCGGGGGCTAACTTTTCGCCCCCGTTGATTTTTGGAGCAGTTGGTGTGCACCTTATGACCCTTTTGTAGTATTAGAGTCCTGGCGTTCTCGGGCCTTGGGAGGCTTGTGGGGAAATCCGTTTCTGGGGGCTCTGCGTGGGGCATGGACATGGTGGAGGAGTCATGGAGGAGTCAGCCCCTTCCTTACCCTGACGGGTAACCCCAACTTTCGAGCAGGTCAAGATTCAGCACATTTTCGGCAGTGGCTTAAAGGAGGCTGTAGGTTTCTGGGACATCTGAGATTATTGGGGGGCACGTGTTTTCCCTTGATCAAGTCAGCCGAGCGTGGACCATCCCCAATTCTTTGCTTACCTTCAGGTCAGAGACTATGTCCTGGTCACTGAGCGGCAGCAGAAGGCGCAGGCAACCTTCATGCAATTAGACCAATTTTTTTTACAACTGCCATCTAAATTGAACAGGCTATGCAATGGTATCAAGTGATCAGGCATACTAGGAAGGCCCCATACCTAAGGAAATTGGCAGAGGTTTGGGGCACGGATTTAGGGAGAGACTTACCACTCACAACTGGAAGCCGTGTTTGAGGAGTTGCATAAAGTGACTCCCAATGCAGCGTTACAGGATATTCAGTTTAAAATTTTACACAGAGTCTACATCACCAGGCATAAAGGCAGGATCATGGGCTTATGGGATGATGATGCCTGCGTGAAGTGTGGGGCCGGACTGGGCACTCTTCTCCATTCTTTTATGGAATGTCCCAAGCTCTCCCATTTTTGGTCTACAGTCTTAGGTACTATTGACTCTATAGTACAATGCCCTTGTGAATGGATATATACCGTGGTGTTGCTGGGAAGCAAGGCCCCGTTGACTGCAACAGGTTTGGGAGAGGTGCAGAGTAAATTTATCCTGCTGGCCACCCTGCTTGCTAAAAAGTGTATTTTAAAATCTTGGGTAGATCCATTGCCTCCATCTCCAGCTGTGTGGCACAACCTCATGCGTGAGATGGCATAGTGGATAGCAACATCTCTCAAATTTTCAATTTCGCTACAGCAGCGATGTTATAGGGATATGTGGAGCAGATATGTTTCCTCATACCCAGTAGAGAAGGTAGAAGATGAGATGCCTATTTAATTGTGTATCTGGACGGACAATAGGGGAGGGGGAGGGAGATTCTTTTTCTTTAAAAAAAAATGGCCTAAGGATGTGTTGATATTGTTTAGAATAAAAGTTTTCAGTCTCTCCTTTATATTTCTTGTTCGAGAACTGTAAGAGGTATGTTCCTCACTGTTATGTGTACTGTTAACGTCTTTGGCTTAATAAAGATACTTTCTAAAAAAAAAAAAAAAAGAGATCGCCCTGGCTGAAACTGGAGACAAAACCAGTAATTCCTGGGTAACTTCAAACTCCAGGCCAATCACAGCCCAGAACAACATTTGAAAATTGCTGTGCTGAAACTAAAGGAGGAATTCACTTATCTGCAACAGTTTAAAACATAATATGCACCACCTGCTAGCCAAACTAGAGAAATACATTGCAGAAAAATATCAAAACAATTTTCATAGGCTTAATAACCCACTGTTCTGTCACACATCCCCTTTATCATTTTGGTCGCTCTTTGAACCTTTTCTAATTCCGCAGTATCTTTTTTTTAAATACGGCAACCAGAACTGAACACAATACTCTAAGTGAGGTCACACCACGGAGCGATACAGAAGCATTATAGTATTCTCAGTCTTATTTACCATCCCTTTCCTAATAATTCCCTGCATCCTGTTTGTTTTTTTGGCCACTGCCTCATACTGGGCAGAAGATTTCAGAGTATTATCTAAAACAACACCTAGATCTTTTTCTTGGATGCTGACCCCCAAGGTGGACCCTAGCATCAGGTAACTATGATTTGCATTGTTCTTCCCAATGTGCATCACTTTGCATTTGTCCACATTAAATTTAATCTGCCATTTGAATGCCCAGTTTTCCAACTTCCTAAGGACTTCCTGCAATTTTTCACAGTCTGCATGTGTTTTATAACAACCTTGAATAGTTTTGTGTCATCTGCAAATTTAATCACCTCACTTGCCGTTCCAATTTCCAGCTCATTTATAAATATGTTAAATAGCACCAGTCCCAGGACATATCCCTGTGACACTCTACTTTTCACCCTCTTCCATTGAGATAAATGGCCATTTAACCCTACCCTCTGTTTTCTGTCCAATAACCAATTCCTAATCCAGAACACAACATTGCATCTATTTGGCTTTCTGTATGGCGTAGTTTTGAAGCAGAAACCATGTGCTTGGCCATCTGCGCATGGCTTTATCATGTGGCTTTCTGCATTGCACTCAGAGAGAGAGGGGGAGATGGTTGGACACATTCAGGGGCCTTGAAGACAAAAGCCATGCAGAATAGTTTTATTGTTGAAGCCAAGAGGAAGGGGAGTCTTGTGCTGAGCGTAAAGTGCCTTAGGACTGTGAGGTGAGGGAAGAGAAATCTGTTTACTAGGGTAACTTGTAGTAAAGTGAATCCCACAGGCTGAGATCTGGCCACAGAAATGAGGAAGGTAAAAGAGATAGTAAAGTTTGTAGAATAGAAAACTGCTTGGGTTTTAAGTGGGAAAAGGTAGTTAGGTAGACTGGGCAAAAGTTGTGGCAAAGCATATTTTACTATAGCAGTGTTTCTCAAGTTCAGTCCTGGAGCACCCCATGCCAGTCAGGTTTTTAGGATATCCATAATGAATATGCATGAACTAGATTTGCATGCACTGCCTTCATTTTATGCAAATCACTTTCATGTGTACAAACTGGGTGTGAATAACTAACTAACTGCTGATAAAAGGGAAAATCAGCAGTCTCAGGATGAAGGAGGAGGAAGGGACATTCCTCTTTCTGCAGTACTATGAGTCCAGAGGGAGGCAGCAAAGGAAGATCTGAGTACGTATAAGGGGTTTGGAACCGTTGGGCTTATAGAAGCTGATAGGTAACACAGCTAAGATAGCCCCTCTATTGTGCTTAGGAAGCAAAGAGCTATTATTCTGAATGTTAAGCAGATGGGCCACAAGTCTGGAAATGGAAAACCCAAGCAGGAAAGTAAGTCAGAGGGCTGGATTAAGATCTCTAAAGGAATAGGGAGTTCCTTGTATCATGCATCCTAGAAAGGAAGCAAGTGCTATTGTTTATTTTTGTTACATGAGTTGATACTTAGTGGCTGAATTTAATTCCTGGAATGAAAGGGGAAGTTATGATGAGCAATTTTGTCAGAGCCTCAATAAAAGATAGGCCTTTCTATTGCATGCTGTGAAGTGAGAGTTATCTGGGGAAGCCTCATGTAGGGCTAGGCTGAACCGGGGAAAGTGAGAGTAACAGGTAGGCTGCAGTTCACAATGTCAGTCATTCCAGGGCATGACCTTCTCAAGGCCACTCATCTCTGGCAGAACAGCGGTCAGAACAGGGATACAGGTGCAAGGGGCACCCTAGTGGTCACTTGAACACTGAATGTAGTTCATCAGATTTCAGAAGCATACAGTGGTGGAAATAAGTATTTGATCCCTTGCTGATTTTGTAAGTTTGCCCACTGACAAAGACATGAGCAGCCCATAATTGAAGGGTAGGTTATTGGTAACAGTGAGAGATAGCACATCACAAATTAAATCCGGAAAATCACAATGTGGAAAGTATATGAATTTATTTGCATTCTGCAGAGGGAAATAAGTATTTAATCCCTCTGGCAAACAAGACCTAATACTTGGTGGCAAAACCCTTGTTGGCAAGCACAGCGGTCAGACGTCTTCTGTAGTTGATGATGAGGTTTGCACACATGTCAGGAGGAATTTTGGTCCACTCCTCTTTGCAGATCATCTCTAAATCATTAAGAGTTCTGGGCTGTCGCTTGGCAACTCGCAGCTTCAGCTCCCTCCATAAGTTTTCAATGGGATTAAGGTCTGGTGACTGGCTAGGCCACTCCATGACCCTAATGTGCTTCTTCCTGAGCCACTCCTTTGTTGCCTTGGCTGTATGTTTTGGGTCATTGTCGTGCTGGAAGACCCAGCCACGACCCATTTTTAAGGCCCTGGCGGAGGGAAGGAGGTTGTCACTCAGAATTGTACGGTACATGGCCCCATCCATTCTCCCATTGATGCGGTGAAGTAGTCCTGTGCCCTTAGCAGAGAAACACCCCCAAAACATAACATTTCCACCTCCATGCTTGACAGTGGGGACGGTGTTCTTTGGGTCATAGGCAGCATTTCTCTTCCTCCAAACACGGCGAGTTGAGTTCATGCCAAAGAGCTCAATTTTTGTCTCATCTGACCACAGCACCTTCTCCCAATCACTCTCGGCATCATCCAGGTGTTCACTGGCAAACTTCAGACGGGCCGTCACATGTGCCTTCCGGAGCAGGGGGACCTTGCGGGCACTGCAGGATTGCAATCCGTTATGTCGTAATGTGTTACCAATGGTTTTCGTGGTGACAGTGGTCCCAGCTGCCTTGAGATCATTGACAAGTTCCCCCCTTGTAGTTGTAGGCTGATTTCTAACCTTCCTCATGATCAAGGATACCCCACGAGGTGAGATTTTGCGTGGAGCCCCAGATCTTTGTCGATTGACAGTCATTTTGTACTTCTTCCATTTTCTTACTATGGCACCAACAGTTGTCTCCTTCTCGCCCAGCGTCTTACTGATGGTTTTGTAGCCCATTCCAGCCTTGTGCAGGTGTATGATCTTGTCCCTGACATCCTTAGACAGCTCCTTGCTCTTGGCCATTTTGTAGAGGTTAGAGTCTGACTGATTCACTGAGTCTGTGGACAGGTGTCTTTCATACAGGTGACCATTGCCGACAGCTGTCTGTCATGCAGGTAACGAGTTGATTTGGAGCATCTACCTGGTCTGTAGGGGCCAGATCTCTTACTGGTTGGTGGGGGATCAAATACTTATTTCCCTCTGCAGAATGCAAATAAATTCATATACTTTCCACAATGTGATTTTCCGGATTTAATTTGTGATGTGCTATCTCTCACTGTTACCAATAACCTACCCTTCAATTATGGGCTGCTCATGTCTTTGTCAGTGGGCAAACTTACAAAATCAGCAAGGGATCAAATACTTATTTCCACCACTGTTATCTATTTTTCAGTAAACTCTCAGGAATGTGCATTCTGTGGTAACTTTGAATTAAGAATACTCACCCAGCATGAATATCCCAGACCTCTCCACTGTTGGGATAAATAATCCATTCTATGTCCAGGCATTTGTTTTTGTTGGCAGAAGTCAAGAGAGGACTAACAACATTTGGAGGGCAGCAGTTTAGTCCTAGTGCCACCAGCTGTTTTGATTTAGTTGCTACTTTGACAGCTTCTTCAAAATTTTCCCCATGTGATGTGTGCTGTTCATCCTATAAGATATTTTAATTATTATGTGCAAAGTTATATGGAATGAAAAAGACTTGAATGATTACTTACTAGTAATTTAAAACATTATCAGGGCTCTTATCACTTCTGAGTATTGTTCAGGCTAAACTTGCTAAAGTGTCTGACATGAAACTACAGTTCCAATTTCCAAGGAACTAAAGTTAGAATAAGGTTTGTGTACCTCTATGACTTAAAACCATGACTAACTGTGGTCATTTGTCAGTTACTTATTATATGTAGGTGGAAGAGTAAGTATAAGCCCTTTCCCTTTTGCTTCCTACCCTGTTCCTTTTACCCTATCTAATGTAACTGTAATTGATACCTGTACATTGTAAGCCACTTTGAGTCTGCTTAATGTGGAAAAAAGTGGGGTATAAATGTTCATAAATAAATAATTAGTTAATTTTATATGTGACTGATGACCACTGAAAACTGCAAGACTAATGTGGGGTAATTATTATCAGTGGCATAGCCAGACTGATAGTTTTGGGAAGGCTGGGTTAACATGGGTAGGCATTAGGCATACTGGTTTGAACTGTGCTAGTTAAGCTTTTCCCTAAAAATAATTCCTTAGCACACTTGACGATGGATGTCTAAGTACTCTGCAATAGCTGTCATGTATCATGGGTGATGGTTTACACATTTTAAACTCAATTGTTTCAAACACTTACTGACAATGGAAACAATTCAATTATTATTACAGATGTTTCAAGAAGCAATATCCCTTTAATTTAAACTTGACCAGACGTATTTCTGCTATAAAGGCAAAAATATCAACACATATCACATCCTAAGAAATGTTCAAAAATCCCACCTGATGTTGTTTATGTATGTGTTTATTTATTATATTTTGGATTTATTAACTACCTTTTGAAGGAAATTCACCCAGGGGTCCTTTCACTAAGGTGTGCCTGATGTACCTGTGTTGAGGAGATACAGTGGGAATTGAACCCATGATGCTGATCTTAGAGGCCAGTACACTAACCATTAGGCCACTGATGAACTGGAAAGTATGGCTCTCCGGAGATATGTCCACCACTGATGAATGTTGGACAAACACATACTGGAGGATAAGGGCACTGGCAACAATGCTTCAGACAGTCATGTTAATATCAATCATTCTCACTCTGCTTTCCCAGAAGCATCTGACAATAAGCCACCATGGAAAAACTCCAACACATACAGAGCTTCATATCATCATCACTGTGATTTGAACACAATTGTCCAGCTGTTACAAGCTGGTCTTTCCAGGTACAACACTGTTATTACTGGGCCTTTTAATGCTGTAGAGGTGGGATGAATTACCACTATGTTTTGTTGAGATCCTGCTCTAGTCAGTATACTTTCCAAGACACCATATAGAAACAATTCCCTTGCTGATCACCGGAGTCCCCCCTACTAGGGTTACCATATGGCTCCAGAAAAAGAAGGACGGATTGAGCCAGCCGGGTTTTACTTCCATTGCTTTCAATGGAAGTAATTGAGCCAACAGGGTTTTACTTCCATTGCTTTCAATGGAAAACAATGGAAGTAAAACCCGGCTGGTTCAATCCGTCCTCCTTTTTCTGGAGCCATATGGTAACCCTACCCCCTACAAAACTCTACCTGTAGTTTAATGTTGACAACACTGCACATATTCACTACTGCTGAAGAGATATGAGGTAGTATTGGGGTACACGTAGATCGTGAACGGACTGAAATCATATTCCAAGCAATTTGAGCTTTGTACAGATTTCTGTAGTCCAGAACACTGTTTGACCAGA
This sequence comes from Microcaecilia unicolor, assembly GCF_901765095.1. Lineage (NCBI taxonomy): Eukaryota > Metazoa > Chordata > Amphibia > Gymnophiona > Siphonopidae > Microcaecilia > Microcaecilia unicolor. The sequence continues at coordinate 233,280,355 of NC_044034.1, forward strand.
TAGGTAACTCTATCACCAGCATAAAACCTATTTTACAGAGGTTGTAAAACTCTATTTTCCAGAAAGCTGCTGTGCATGAGAGCTGATTTATTATAAGTATGATTTCTGTACACTTTGAGATATTTTCTATCCTTACTACAAGGAAGGTGAAAACACGTTAGCTCAACTGCCCGTGAGATTCAAACCCATAAAGCTGGGATGACAAGACAGATGCCCTGACTGACAAACTACTGCAAAGTGTCTATATTAGGTAAGCCAGGGTTCACAGAAACATTAGAAAGGTGTACCTTTAGATCTAGGCTGGGTGCATCTCAGGAGATACAAACAGTAGCTATAGGGTGGGCTATTCTAGTTATTCCATCATGAGTCTACAACAGGTCTATGGAGTAATTGCATGGTGTCTTGTTGGTTCAAGACTGCTATGTCTGAGCCTTGAGGTATCACACAGGGATTGTGTTGTCATCATCATATGGGTTTCCAAGACATTTAGATTCTGGCACATACCACCTCACCTACTCCAAAGTGCGAGAGTTAATCAGCTGGGTGTTTGTGTCCCAACCTGATGGACTGTGAACAAACCTGTGTGTCGTGTGCAGTAGCTACATGTGTGAGAGCTGTCATGTTTTAAGAAACACACATTACTCCAAAATGACACTTCAACTGTACACACTCACAATACTGATGTTCTGTAACAGTGATTCAAGTGAGGGTAACGGTTCAGATGGTAATGTTTTGGTGGCAATGGGATTGGTGTGAGAATACATAGCTAAAACTATAAAACAATTTATGGCTGGGAGATGAGAGTCATGGATGTACGTAACTGATGGGCCTCCCTGTCTGGTGTCAGCTTAGGTTTCACCGTTACACATTTCAGATGTTGGGTAGCACAAAGGTGTTGATGTTCTGCTCTCTGTGTGTGACACTTTATGGAAACGTTCTATCCTTCCTACAGTACACCCAGGCCCTGATGTTAGCTGGCTTCCCCACTGGCATATCATTTCCATGTTCTCTCTCTTCTGTAGCTGATGTGAGCCCTGCAGCTGTTCTCTGCGGTGGTCGCTGTGTTTCACCCACTCAAAGAAGACATACTAAGAAAAGCCAACAGGGGTACTTGGAGGGGGATGTGCCGCCAAAGCTACACTACTACCAGGTGCAGTAGGCCTGCTCTTGCCCCTGTCATTTACAGGACTACTTAATAGCAACTATTTTCTGGCCTGTGTGAGGAGACATGACCAGTACTGCCTGCACGTGTTCATCGTGACACACTACCTGATAGCCACCAGAGTAGGACATGCCCCTTTACCATCTAGTGATTGTTTGGCAGGGCAGAGGAGCAAACACAGTAATTTGTACATGGTTCACAGCCATTGCTGACGGCACTGTTACAATCAACTTTTGACCAGCAAAGGGAAAACCCACCATGGCCGTGTGGTAATCCCATACACCAGACCTATTCCAGGACACCTCTTTCCCCCAGCTTGGTGACAGAATGCCACCCACAGAGCATTTGCTCATATCACACAGCATTCCCAGTGCGCTAGTTCATCTACAAGACTACTTTCCTGCATGCATGCAATGAAACAGCACGCGTTAACATCAATGACACACACTACAGAGACACACACACACTGCTTAATGTGCCTCAACCATAGTAACGCGTATCCGCCCGTCATGCACTATTGCGACACATTAATTTTCGCACAAGCATAGGTATATTTGATGGGGTAATAAATGTTGGCATAAAATTCACAATGCTGTATGTTAGTTAGCAATTGTTGTATATTTAGATTGAGGCTGGATGGCCGTTATATGCAGAGCCTGTATGACAATGTTTGTGTTGTTGCAATGTCAATAAAAAACGTTTAAACTTAATTTTCGCACAAGCGCACGTTAAAACCTGTGATACTCACACTTGCGCTATTTTTCTTAGCACATCTTAGTAAACATGCCCCTAAGTGATTTGAAAATATGACTCAAGTGCGAAGGCGGACGCACAAAACTCAAAGTACTGGATTTCAGACAAACTGATTTTGATAAAATGGGGGAATACCTGAAGAAGGAGCTGTTGGTGTAGGAAAAGTGGAAAAACAGTGGTCCAAGCTAAAGGCTGCTCTAAATATGGCAACGGATCTTTTTGTGAGGAAAGTAAACAAAAACAAGAGAAGCAGGAAGCCTATATGGTTCTCCAAACAAGTAGCTGAAAATATAAGAGCAAAAGAGGCTTTGTTCAAGAAATACAAAAGAACGCAATGAGAGGATCATGGAAAAGATTATCAGATTAAACTGAAAGAAGCAAAGAGGGAAATACAGCTAGCGAAAGTGTGAGCAGAAGAAAAAGTGGCTAAAGATGTAAAGAGAGGTCACAAGACTTTTTTCAGATATACTGGTGCTCACGGAGGAAAATCCTGGAGAAGGACAGCGGTTGGCTGCCAAGGGAACGTGTGGGAATGGAGTGGATACTGCGCCGTTTATGGAAGAAAGAGTTTATAAACAGCTGGAGAATTTGAAGGTGAACAAAGCTATGGGGCCGGATGGGATACATCCCAGGATACTGAAGGAGCTCAGAGAGGTCCTGGCGGGACCTCTTAAAGATTTATTAAATAGATCTTTAGAGACGGGAGAGGTTCTGCGAGATTGGAGATGAGCGGATGTGGTCCCTCTTCACAAAAATGGAGACAGGGTTGAAGTGGGAAACTACAGACCGGTAAGTCTCACATCAGTGGTAGGAAAAATAATGGAGTCTCTGCTGAAAGAAAGGATAGTTAACTTTCTAGAAACAGACGGGTTACAGGACCCAAGGCAACATGGCTTTACCAAAGGAAAATCCTGCCAAACGAATCTTATTGACTTTTTTGACTGGGTGACCAAAGAACTGGATGAGGGACGTGCACTAGATGTGTTATGTTTCTGTTGAACAGGCTAGGAGAGGTTGGAACCCTCTCTGCTAGGGTAGCTGGGTGGGACTTGCATGTTATTGGTCAGCTGAGTGGAAGCTGACGTCAGTAGCCTGGATCTATTTTTACCTGCAGTTTCTGGTAAGCACTGCTTTAGTGTTAGGGTTTCCCTGCTGTAGCCTCTTATCTCTCTTCTCCTGAAGAGCTGTTGCTCTGTTCGCTGGAGGAGTCTCTTTCCTCCTACTATGTGTTTGTATTGGTGCTGGTTTGCCGGCGTTTGCTCTGTGTTCCGTCTTTATATTTGTCTGTCTCAGCGTGTGGTTAATTAGTTTCCTCTGCAGCTGGGCTGGGTTCCCTGTTTGTCGGGCTAGTGTTTGTTTTCTGTGTGGTTACAGTTTGTTTGTTTTGCTGTCTGTTGTAGTCCTATCCTCTTCTGGGGTTCATGTGCTGTGTTAACCCCTTGGTTTCTGTGTCTAGCTGTGTGGGCTGTTTGTGCCTAATAGTCCTGGCTTTGGCCAGTACTCCCTTTGTTTTTCCCTTCCCCTGTAGTGCTGGGTCCTGCCCGGTCTGGTTTAGCTTTGCCTTCTACAATTTCTGTTTCCGCTGGTTGCCCCAAGTCCTGCCGGCTGCCGGCACCCAGGTGGCCAAGCGCAGGTGAAGTCCTGTGAAGCTGTTCCGGTATTTTTTCCCCATTTTACCCTGCGGAGTATCTGTTGCTGCCAGCCGGTTCCTGTGGCTCCGCTCCCGGTATTTGGGTCCGCCTAGCTTGTTGCTACAGGCTGTATATGCCGAAGTTCCCTTACCTTTGAGGAGTTCTGCGCCTCTCCTTGGGAACCTGGAGTACTGGGTGAGTACCCTGTGTTCTATTATTTTTACTTGTTGCAGTTTGGTCTATCCCAAGCCTGTCCTAGATTACCCTTTCTGTCTGCAGCCTGGGCTCAAGGGCTCATGATTCGTGAACACGAGTAACAGATGTAATCTACTTGGACTTCAGCAAAGCCTTTGATACGATCCCCCACAGAAGACTTATGAATAAGCTGAAAGGGTTGAACTTAGGACCGAAAGTGGTGAACTGGATAAGAAACTGGTTGACTGACAGGTGGCAGAGGGTCGTGGAAAATGGAATCCACTCGGAGGAAAGGAAGGTGAGCAGTGGAGTTCCTGAGGGGTCAGTGCTAGGGCCTATTCTGTTTAATATATTTGTGGGAGATATTGCTGAAGGGTTGGAAGGAAAGGTGTGCCTTTTTGCGGATGACACGAAAATAGCCAATAGAGTGGATACCCTGGAGGGAGTAGAAATTATGAGAAGGGATCTCCGAACGTTAGAAGAATGGTCGAGGGTCTGGCAGTTAAAATTTAATGGCTAAGAGTTCAAAATGGCTGCCGAGTAGATAAGACGTGATTTTTTGAGCTCCTGGCGAATTTACCTTTTTATATTGCAAACACTCCTCAGAATGCCCAAGAGAAGGGGGAAAGCCGCTGCCGCAGCCTCCCAACGACTTGAAACCCCGACTCAAAGAGGACCGATTGATGTGTTTCTCCAGCAGGTCTTGGACACTAGTACACCGGTGAGCGGCTCGCTGTTGACTCCTGCGCATGTTGAAGGTGCGCGGGAATCCCTAGAGCTGGAAATCTCTCTCAGCCCCGATGCTCAAACATCACCTCCTCCTCCTGTGCCTCGTGAGTTCGGTGCTCTATTGGTAGCGTCTTCGATTCCAGTCCCGGAAGTGGAGAAGGAGTCAGGCAGAAAGGGGGCAAGTAAAGATCAAAGGGCAGAGCTTACAACGATGGCTGAGACAACCAGGGAGGATCAAAGTGTTCCTAGTATGGCAGGAATTTTCCCGCTGCAACAACAGACGGAGGTAGGAGCTTTTTCCTTTGCACAATTACAAATTAAACCTCCTGAAGTCACGTTAGACTGCCTTTGGACTCTAATAGTAGACTTAGGTAAAGCACTAATTCCCCAAGTACAAAAAGTAAAACAAGATGTTGAAAGGGTGGAAGAACAAGTAAAACAAACGAATACCCAAGTGGAAAAACAAGAGAAAGAAATAAAACAATTACAAGAAGTGCAGCAGACTATGTTAAAGGATTTAATAAACTCAAGAAGGAAAATAGAGACTTTGGAAAATTTCACTAGAAGTAATAATTTACGCTTTATAAATTTTCCTTATCTGAAAGAGATATCCCCTAGGGAGATGTTAAAATTGTATTTCCAGGAAATTTTTCAAATAAAAGAAGAGAATATTCCTCTGTTTGCACAAGCATTTTATCTCCCTCCCAGGAACCAACAAGTTTTGGAAAATCAACCCCTTGATGTAACAGATTTGTTAGAATCTTCTATAACAGATCAAGCAACACCTGCTACTTTGGTAGCAACGGTAACTTTTCCTTCGGACAAATTTTGGATATTAAAATTGTTTTATAAAAATCGTGATAAGATTTTCAAGGGACTTAAGATTAATGTCTATCCTGATGTGTCGAGAGAAACACAAGTGCGTAGGAAAAAATTTCTTCAGAAGAAGCAGGAAACGTTACAAATGGGAGCAACTTTCTTTTTAAAATTTCCGTGCAAATGTTTGGTTACCTACCGGTCTGAAAAATTTGTGTTTTACGATCCCTCCCAACTAGAAGCATTTATAACATCTAGAAGGACAGTTGGAGTAATTTCACCAACTATAAACAGTGTTTGAAAAATGAAAAGATTGTCCAAATCACGCCTATCTACCATTTGTGATTTATTTTGTTTATTTCCTTAAGTCCTTCAACCCCATTTTGAACTCCTAAATGTGGACTTATATTGGTTATGAGGAAGTAGATGGATAATAGATTTTGCTTGATATTGTAACCTCATTCACTGATTTTTCTTATCAATTTTGTGTACTTGCGAAATTGAAATGTAATAAATAAAATAATTAATAAAATTTAATGGCTAAACTCCTCTGGGGTATGTACTGGCGTTTGGTTTTATTCGTGTTTTGGCCAAACCGGCCTGCCTCAGTGGTCTGCAACAAACAATAAAAAAAACATATATGTATAATATATCATATACATTATTTATACAATCCTATATAATAAAACGCACCTCCAACATTCTGAAGCTGACTGTATGGCTGAGGCATTCCTACTCTCTGTATCCATCTCCTGAATTGACATCACGTACTTCTGGGTTCGTCACATGCAGAAGTGACCAACCACACGAGGTTTCTCGGCTTCAGAATGTTGGAGGTGCATTCTATTAAATAGGATTGGTCAGTTCCTTGAAGCATAGCCAGAGCTCAGCATCCTGCACAGTAAAGCTCAGACACCAGAGAGAGGGGGGGGGGCCTGACACCAGAAGGGGGGGGGAGGTATCTCTGTCACACACGCACTCTCTCTCTAACACACTCTCTCTCACAGTCAATGTCTTTCTATCTCTCACTCTCACACACTCTGTCTCACACTGTATCACATTCACTCTCTATGTGTCACACAGTCACTCACACACTCTCTTGGTCTCATACACTCAGTCTCACAGAGAGTCTGTGTCTCACACACACACTCTCTCTCGCACACACTGTATCTGTGTGAAACACACTCTCTCTCACTGTCTCTCACATACGTACTTGCACACACACTCATTCTCACACACACACTCGCACCCAGACTCTCTCTCTCTCACACACACACATTCACTCTCTCTCTCACACACACTCTCTCAAACATACAGACTCCAAGGAAAACCTTGCTAGCGCCTGTTTCATTTGTGTCAGAAACGGGCCTTTTTTATTAGTCAATACATAAACCATAAAAATATATATTAAATATACAAATTAAAAATAATAGAAATATCCAAAGTTGAAAAACATAAGTAAAACAAGAAATGCAACTTACTACCAAACTAAAACTGCAGTAACATATAAAAGCCACTACAAGACTGCTGCCTGGAAGATAAATAAGAACAAAGAAGCCAGCTTATATAAATATATATTGATACATCTATCAAATGAAGAAAAAAAAGAAAAGAAAAGAACTTGCTTGTTCTGTCTGTCCTAATTAGATTGTAAGCTCTGTTGAGCAGGGACTGTCTCTTCATGTTCAAGTGTACAGCGCTGCGTACATCTAGTAGGGCTTTAGAAATGATAAGTAGTAGTAGTACCTTGCCTAAAAATTAAACAGTGTAATAGTAATATCTTGCCAAACACTAACAGGTAAAACCTAAACATAAGCAATACAAAATGAAAGATATGTTTATAATTATAACATAAAAACAAAACACATATACCATGAAAGCATATATCCAACAACACAGTGAAAAACTTGAACCCATAGACTCATGGCAAGACTAGAGAAAACTAATAATCTACTTTAAAACAAAACATATGCTCATATCACTGCACCATAAGCACTACAGCCTGGCAAAAAGCTCCGCTCTATAACAACAAAAACATATACCCAACAAGACCGTGAAAAGCCCAAACTCAATGACACATGGCAAGACTAGAAAAAAACCCTCTATAAATCTTTTATCACTACACCAATAAAACTGCAGACAAAAAAAAGAAATGCCCTCTATAGCGAAACAACTAAGTAGAACCTTAACCAAAAGAAAAGTGAGGTGTAAACTAAAATCACAAAACAAAATTAGGGAGAACTTATCCTTTAAACAAAGCTGCACCGATGTATTGATATTATACGTTTTTTTATTGTTTGTTGTAGACCCCTGAGGCATGCCAATTTGGCCAAAACACAATTCATGTCGGGTGATTTGTGAAGACTTCAATAAAATACTTTTCTTGATCATCACTGTTGTAGGACCTCTTTGTTTAATCTCCACTGTTGTACGTTTCTCTCTTCCTAAAACAAACTAAAAACATATAAACCTAAACTACCACATAATTCAATGTATGGAGTAGGATGCGTTAACTGTGACAGCCTGAATTCTATAACACTACTGCTTTTATACTCTTCCTTTTAAAAAGGTTCACTAAATAAATTAGTTTTTAACAATTTTTTTAATTTTCCAGTATCATTCATTAACCTAATTTACACCAATTCAACGAGAAGCTTATGATTCTGGCTGGTGGAATGCTATGGTATGTAACTGAAAGTGATGCTGGAGAAAATCTAATCTACATAACTGAAGGGTTTAATTTACCTGGCATGAGTAGGAGAGCCATGCTTTGGTATTTGGAAATTCTCGGAGGAGTTCCACCAGGGCCTCTGCCTCCTTCTGGCTAGGAATTGTCTCCATTGCAATGAGGTCAACGCCTGCAGATTCCAGACACCGTATCTGCTGCCGATGCCAGGCTTTAAGCTCCTGTAACAGGAAGAAATATGGGGTATGTTTCTACCATTTTTGATGTGGCTTGTGGTAAAAGAACTTTATTTTCTGTAATTCGATTTTATCACTGCATCATGAAGCACTGAATACATGATAGTGAAGCTCATAGGAATGCGTGTGAGGAAATCAGCTGGCAGTCACAACTGGGTTGCTGAGAGAATGGAGGATACTTCCACATCTTTGGCACTTTCAAGGAGGGGTGGGGAAAGGCCTTTGTAACTCCACCTCAACCTAATAATTTTGATAAAATTTCAGCTTTTTTCCTACGAATAAAGCTCAACAGCCATGCTCTCTCTTTAATTAGCTCTCTCTCTCACAAATGAATGTTTGGAAAGTTAAAATTAAACAATCTATACAGTGCCAAATGATATTCATTAGTAAGAAACAGTTTCAGAGATCATATTTAAAAGATGTTTTAAGGACCAACCCAATGGCTCAAAGGAAATTCCTGTGCAGCTCCATGTATTAAACCAGGTGCACCTTTTCAACATGGAGGCCTCGGATTGTTTTACAATTGTTGATTTCTATCTTACTTACATTATTTTTATTAATATATATTTTTTGGCATTTATACACGAGTCCATATATAAGGTATTCTGTATCACATTATTTATGATATGGTTTAATTAATTTAATTCATTTTTCTAATTTGTTTACATACATACATCTACACATTATAAGTCCATATATATATATATATATATATATATATATATATATATATATATATATGTATGTATGTATGTATGTATGTATATATATCTATCTTGTATTTTTTTAAGTGTCTTTTGTGTATGATTTATAATATTTTTGTGTATGAATAATATTTTTATGTATGATTTATATTACCTTTTATGTGTGTATATATATATATATATATATATATATATATATATATATATATATATTTTTTTTTTTTTTTTTTTTTTTTTAATTATTATTATTTTATTTTATTAATCACTATGTTTTCTGAACTATTGTTTAAACTCCTGAGGCAGGACTGTGGCAGAAACACGGTACTGTGTCGAGTCTGTGAATAAAGTGGTACTTTATACATCAGTATCCCGCTTCCCTGGAGTCATTGGTCCACTTCCCTTTAACCTATTTGTATAAGGACATATGTGTCATGTTTAATGTTGTTTTTTTTTTAACAGTTTGTAGTTGTCTGTGTGGTCTGCCTGTTTTGCTCTTGATGTTTTTTGTTGGGTGTTGTTCATATTTGGTTTCATGCTGCTGGTTGTTTGGCCTTTGCGTTGTTGTTTAGGTGGTGACTGGGCTCTTCCTGTGATACATACCGGTATTTTGTTCCCTTCGGTTGGAGCTGCTGCTGGTATCTCCATTATCCACATTGTTATTGTACAGTAGAAGATCCATACCCTTAGGTTGGCCATTTTTGGGGGTTACTTCTGCTTTGGGGGTGTTTGCGTGTGAATGTGTGTGTTGGGCTCTGATACTTGTGTTTGAGAGTTGCGTGGGGCTGGTTGCTTTTTTTTTTTTTTTTTTTTTTTACCTTGGCTGGGGGTTTGCCTGCATCAGTGAATGATCAGATAGAAGAAAGGTGGCTAGTACATAAAAACAATGCCCACAGCAGTGAAAAATGTCCTTCAGTAACGGTCACGTCTAAAGGATAAATGAGCAGTGGAAGTTCGATGTGTTATAAGAGTAGTTGCTACGCAATATAGTGCTTGTGGCAATAGAATTACCCTGAGAGAGAACAATCAAGGCTGAAAAATTAATAGGTGGGAGGCAAAAGTGTTCATCTACGAGTGTCTGCGGCAGTGAGTAATTAGGTAGGTGGGAAGATCAAGTCAAGAGTGTCTTAGTAGCTGCGCAGCATGTCAGTTGTGTGATCACAGGAGTATATTTTAAAATCAGGCTCCGGGCAGCTTGGGAAAGAACACCATTTGGAGAAGAACACTTTTTTTTTCAGTAGTGTGGTGCTCCGATCAGCAAACTATTTGCTCGGAGACTGGAGAATGCTGTGGTTAATCGTGGCAGCCAAGAGAAGTAGTGTAGAGGGCACATACTTGCAGCATCATCACCAGGTGAGAGGTCTTGGTTTTTGGCTGCTGTTCTTCAGTGGCGGGTCTTGCAGCTCCAAATAGGGTGCCTGCAGTGCGGGTGGTGGGCCATCCAGAACTGGGCTCTCGCAGGGTGCAGACCCTGACCCCCAGTAGCAGCTCACCTTTTGCAGTTCATCTGTATCCAGTGTTCCCACAACCTGTGCTGACTCCTTGGCTGGTTGTCGCCAAGTGTGGTGAGAGTGAGACTATGCTGTCCTTCTGGGTTGGAGTTCGCTGTGGTGTGTCGATGTTTGATTGCACTGCCAATCCACGTCTGCCTGCTCTGGTCCGCTGGCACCGGACTGCTCTGTTGAGCCATGTGGTTGTTGGTCTGCAGGCTGAGGATGGCTTTCCTGCTAATTTTGCTCCTTCCTCCAGACAGGTTGTAGTGTCGCTCTCTGTCTGATTTGACAAATTTCCAATTTTTGCTGTTTGAAGGAAGGTTACAAACGCACAGTTATCCTTTTCAAGTTGCCACTTTGGAATTACTGCAGGCAATGGATAGGGGAAGGGGGAGATGAGCTGAGTATGACCCGGTATTCTTGAGACAAAGCAAAGTAATTGACCTTAAACACTTTTTGGAATGCAGTTATACCTGTTTTAAGTCTCCTTTATTTAAGTCAGAAAACATTGCTTTTCTTGAGGCTGTTGTATCTTCTTCCCCAGATTATTAGGGTGTATCCCTTGGATGTATCCCATTTGGCTCTATCACTTTGTTTACTTTTAGTTTAGCTAGCTCATTACCAGCACAATCTTCTGAAAATCTTTCAAGGTCTACCTCACTTCCATTCCCAATTGTGTTAGATTTCTCAAATCTTATTACTGGCCCTTCATCTGTAAGTACAGAACAGATATATATTTTAAGCAATTCTGCTTTATCCTCATCAGCCTCTATGTATTCTTCCGCTTTATAACTGAGTCTCATGATGCTACTTTTACACTTCCTCCTGTCACTAATATATCCAAAAAGATGTTCCCCCCCACACACTTTAGTGTATTGGCTTTGATGTCCCACCTTCCCCTTAGCTTCTCCAAATATTATTAGTCTTCATTTTCCTGCGATCTCTTGTAGTTTTATAAAGGCTAGCCTCTTTTTCCTTACAATTTTGGTTATTTATTTCTCTCAGTTGTTCCCATCCTGCTAATGACTCCTTAAGGTACTCCTCTATCTTGACAAATTAGTTTTCCTGAAGTTTAAGACCCTTGCCTTTGAATGAACCATCTCCACCCATGACCTAATGTTAAGCCCAAAACACTGGATGACATATCATCAACCAATATACTACAACATCAGAAACTCTCTCTCCATTTACAAGCACCAGTTACCAGTTGTTGTAACATTTCTACATGTAAAGAATGAGGATCTCCCTATGTCTAGATGACACTATAGCCAGGCAATCCCAATCAACTTCCTCCCTTCTTTGATAGGCAAACATCATATCTGATCAGGAGTACTTAGAAAATGATCACATTGTCCAGGTAGCCAAAACACTCTCTGACACCATCCATATGCCATGCATTCATCTCCAGGATATGAGCTTCTCAGTCTTGACCTTTACCCTCGACAGTAAGGGAGGCAGAGCTCAGTAGATGGATAGAAATGGGATCAGAGGAAAAGGTATTAATGGGGGAGGACCATTACCTGTTAACTTATGTACATCATCTTCTCTCCTAGACCCAGTGTACACTGGCTGACTGAGCAGCTCATATCCTGGAGATGAATGCATGATGTGTTAAGAGGCAAAAACACAGTAAAAACCTTTTTAGGTATACTAGAAGCAAAAAGCTGGTGAAAGAATCAGTTGGACTGTTAGATGACTGAGGGGTAAAAGGGGCACTCAGGGAAGACAAAGCCATTGCAGAGAGATCAAATGAATTCTTTGCTTTAGTTTCCACTGGGAGAGATACCAGTGCCAGAAATGATATTCAGTCAGTGCTGATGGGTCAGAGAAACAAACAACAGCCAGAGTCCAGATTTAGCGCTATTTAACCGGTCAAAACGGATGCTGACCGGTTAAATAGAGCTTAACCTGCTATCGGCTATCCTCCAAAATTCAGTGGGGGATAACCTTCTATGCTCCACTGAATATCTGCGGTTAGCATCCGGCAGAAAACTGATTATATCCCTTGATAGAACCAGTTATTCGCCGATTTTTAAACTTGAGTTTGGCAGTCATACTTGGCTGAGTCTGAATATCGACGTAGCCGGTTATCTTCAAACCAACCGAAAACCCCCTGGGTTCAGCAAGGACTGCGGGAGACAGCCCGGCTGTCTCCTGTGGTCTTAATATCAGGGCCACTGTTTTAAATTTTCTCTTTTGCTCTTCTATGTGTGATTATATACTTTTCCTATTATTCTGTTCATCAAGTATGATTATATAATTTTTCCTATTATTAATTGGAGTTCTTTTCCTTTTCAAATGTGTTTTTAGCCTATACACCACTGCTCTGCCCTGGCAGCTAGAGCAGTTTAGCACATTCCAATAAACTATAAATCTGGAAGATGTAATGGAGCAATTTGACAAACTGAAGAGTAGCATATCGCCTGGACCGGATCATATACATCCTAGAGGAGTAATCAAATTGAAAAATGAACTTGCAGAGCTATTGTTAGTAATGCAGAAGGGTATATAGTGGGGCTCCCCAGAGATTTGTGCTTGGACCGCTGTTTTTTTTAACATATTTATAAATAATGTAGAAATGGGAATAACTAGTGAGGTAATTAAATTTGCTGATGACGTTTAATATGAGCAAGTGCAAAGTGATGCATGTGGGAAAGAAGAACCCAAACAATAGCTACGTGATGCAAGGTTCCACAGTAAGAATCATCACCCAGGAAAAGGATCTAGGTGTCATTGATAATATGTGGAAAACCTTTGCTCATTGTGCAGCGGCATCTAAGAAAGCAAATTGAATGTTAGGAATTATTTAGAAAGGAATGGAAATCAAAAATGACAATTTTATAATGCCTTTATATTGCTCCATGGTGCAACCAACACCTCGAATACTGTGTGCAATTCTGGTCACTGCATCTCAAAATAGATATAGTGGAATTAGAAAAGGTACAGAGAAGGGGACAAAAATGATAAAAGGGTTGAGACATCTTCCCTATGAGGAAAGGCTAAACTAGTTAGGGCTCTTCAGCTTGGAGAAGAGACAACTGAGGGGAGATATGATAGAGGTTTATAAAATAATAAGTGACGTGGAATGGGTAGAGGTGATTTGTTTACTCTTTCCAAAAATACTAGGATTTGGAGGGGGGGGATGCAACGAAGATACTAAGTAGAAAATTTAAAACAAACCAGAGAAAATATTTCTTTGCTCAATGTGTAGTTAATTAAACTATGGAATTTGTTTCTGGAGAATGTGGTAAAAGAAGTTAGATTAGTAGGGTTTACAAAAGTTTATCTAGTTTCCTAAAAGAAAAGCCCATAAGCTATTATTAAGATAGACTTGGGAAAATCCACTGCTTATTTCTAGGATATGCTGCATAAAATCTGTTTTACTGTTCTGGAATCTTGCCAGGTACTTGTGACCTGGATTAGCCACTGTTGGAAGCAGGATACTAGGCTTGATGGACCTTTGGTCTATCCCAGTATGGCAATGATTATGTTCTTATAAAACCCTCCTCTCTGCACAGTCTCATCCACGCATTGAGACTCCGGAGCTCTGCCTGTCTTTTGGGCCCTGTGCGTGGAACGGGGAGCACTTTGGAAAATGCTACCCTAGAGGTTCTGGATTTCAGCTTTCATCCTAAGAGCCTAAATTTGGCTTCCAGAACCTGTTTCTTATTTCTTGTCCTTAATGCTATATTGACAACAGGTAAAGAAAAGAAACAAAAAAAAAAGCAGCTGCAAACTTTATTAGCTACACTGGCTCTAGGAGAGAAGGTGATGTACATACGTTCACAGGCAGTATTCCTCCCCCATTAATACCTGTTCCTCTGATCCCATTTCCATCCATCTACTGAGCTCTGCCTCCCTTACTGTCGAGGGTGAAGGTCAAGACTGAGAATAAAATATTGAAATTATCTTAAACTGCATGGTGAGTGATCTTGTATGATGGTCATTATATGACAAAGGCCTAATGGTACCAAATAATTAGGCAGTAAAGGAAATGATAAGAAAAATTAAACCACTAAAATAGACTTTACTGTACCTCCAGACTCATTGTGTCTACATAGTGTCCTGTATATTCTGACGCATCATGCAGGAAGGCACCATAGGGTCCTACTGACCCTGCAATTAGAATTCTCTTCTTTTCTAAAAGGCAACCATGTAAAAAAAATCACATTAGTGTCCTGATTTATGTTATTGTGCTTGCTATTGATGCAACTATTCTACGTAATGCTTTTATGACATACTGAAACTCGCCTGAAGCAAAGTTAACATACCTTGAGGCTCATTTTCAAAGCACATAGGCTTGGAGCTCATTTTCAAAAGAGAAAAACATCCAAAAAGTGGCATAATTATGCATTTGGATGTTTTTCTCATAAAACATCCAAATTGATATTTTCAAAACCAATTTTTAGATGTTTTTCTATGAATTCCATCAGAAGTGAGTTAAAATCACAAGGGGGCGTGTTAAGGGCGGGAGCTGGGCGTTCCTATCACTTGGACGTTTTTCAGCCATAATGGAACAAAACAAAACCATCCAGGACTAAAACTAAGACATTTTGAGCTAGACCTGTTTTTATAACGAATAAAGCACAAACAGGTGCCCTAAATGACCAGATGACCACTGGAGGGAATCAGGGATGACATTCCCTTACTCCCCCAGTGGTCACTAACCCCCTCCCACCCCCAAAAATGTGATTAAAAACATTACTTGCCAGCCTCAGTTATACTCAGGTCCATCAGAACAGCATGCAGATCCCTGGAGTAGTCTACTCATGGGTGCAATGCACTGCAGACAGGTGGACCCAGGCCCATATCTCCCCCTACCTGCTACACATATGGAGAAAACTGGGAGCCCTCCAAAAGTCACCAGAAACCCACTGTACCCACATATAGGTGCTCCCTTCACCCATAAGAGCTATGGTAGGTGTGTACAGTTGGGGGTAGTGGGTTTTAGAGGGCTCAGCAGACAACATAAGGGAGTAATGGTGAGATGTGTACCTGGGAGCATTTTATGAAAAACACTACAGTGCCCCCTAGGGTGCACTATTGCTTTCCTGGGATGTCTGGGGGACCAGTCTACTAAAAATGCTAGCTCCTCCTACATCCCAATGGCTTGATTTTGTGCGTTTTGCACCTGGACTTTTTTTTTTTTTAATGGACCAAAAACCAAAAAGTCCAAATCACAAAACCTTGTTAAAAAAAAAAAATAGATGTTTTCTGTTTTGAAAATTACCTTCTTTCCTATTCAGATTTTGGACGTTTTTTGCAAAACGTCCAAAGTCGGACTTAGACATCACATCAAAAATGCCCCTCCACGTAACTTTGTAATGTCTATGAGGCCGATATTCAGCCAGCAGGAGGCAGGCCAGCTAAGTCCTGTGGTTGGTGCTGAGCCGGAATATTCAATGCTGGGCCATTTCCAGTGACCGGCACTGAATATCCGTGGGTTTTTTTTGGCTACTATAAACTTAACTGGCTTAAAGGCATATTTTCAAAGCACGTAGCCTTCCAAAGTTTCATAGAAACCTATGGAACTTTTGAAGGCTAAGTGCTTTGAAAATATGCCTCTAAGGGGTCCTTTTACTATGCTGCAGTAAAAGGGGACCTGCGTCAGCATCAGTGCATGCTTTTGACATGCGCTTAGGCCCCCTTTTACCGCAGCAGGTAAAAGGCTGTCTTTTTTGGCTGAAAAGAAATGGCTGTGCGGTAAGTGAACCATGCAGCGTGGCCATTTTGGAGGGGAGCACATACCGCCACCCACTGAGGTGGAGGTAAGGACTCCCAAGCTAACACAGTGGTAACTAGGCAGCGCCGATTACCGCTGGATAAGCACCAATGCTAAAAAAATAGAACATTTCTT
Source organism: Microcaecilia unicolor (assembly GCF_901765095.1). NCBI lineage: Eukaryota > Metazoa > Chordata > Amphibia > Gymnophiona > Siphonopidae > Microcaecilia > Microcaecilia unicolor. The sequence goes on from NC_044034.1 coordinate 233,296,614, forward strand.
TTTGCACTGGAAACGGTGCACACAGGGGGTGGGAACTACCGCCGGGCTCCTGTGTTAGTCCGGTGTTAGTTTTGGAATAATGAGTGATAAGCCCGTGTTGGGCTTACCGATGCTTAGTAAAACTTATAATGGTCAAAGACAGGCTTGCTATTTCGGCGGCAGCCCAATTTGAACACTTAACTTGGCCGGCGAAACATTGCCAGACCATGCACTGGGGGGGGGGGGGGGGGGGGCGGAGGAGAGCGAGAGGTGGAAATAGCGAACCAATGGTGAGTAGGCAGAAGGGAGGGGAGTAGAAGGAAAGATCTTGACAGAACATGAAGGGGGAAGAGATGCAGGCCAATGAGGAGAGAAGCATGTAGAGATAATGGACCTCAGGATGGATAGAAAAGAAAGAGAGATGCTACACAACTGTAGGGAGGAAAGAGAGAAGGAGATAGGTTGGAAGTAAAAGAGAGAGAGAGAGAGAAATAATGGACTTGGAGATGGAGGGGGGAACAAAATGTGGAGGGAGGGAGAGAAAAAATGGACCTGGGGGTGAAGGGAGAGGGGAGATGAGGGAAGAAAGAGAAAGAGGTAATGAACTTGGAGGTGCAGTGGGAGAGAGATGCTGGACAATGGGAGGGAGGGAAGAAAGAGAGAAAAATAATGGACCTTGGGGTGGAAGAAACAAAGATGTTTGATCGGGGGGGGGGGGGGGGGGGGAGATGGAAGGGAAGGGGAGAGGGGGAGAGAGAGAGAAAAAGAGAAAGAGAAAGAAAGTTCCATTTCTATTTGATATACCTCCATAGGGTCCTGCCATCAAGGCAGTAAATTTATTCATATAATAAAATAAAATAAAACTAAAAACACAATAGAAAATAAATTACAATCTTATAAGAAAAGTATAATAAAGACAAAATAGTAGTTACTACATAGGTCCATATGACATTAGTTGATACTTCCGGACTATACCTCACCAGCAGCCATCAGTATCTCTGAATCTTAATGGGTCTAACCAAACAGTTGTTGGAATAAATATGCTTTAAGGGATTTAAAAAAAAAAATTACTGTGAATGTTCTAATCGAAGAAATAAATGGAGTTAATTCCACCATGTCCATGTAGGTCCTGTAACATTAAATATAGAGTAACGATATGTGTCTAAAAAGACTTGGTGGAATGAAGGGATTGTCAATAGATTTTGTTCAGTGCATGTGGGGGAGAATACAGAATCAGGTAACAAAATAGGAAGCACAGAAATCCAGTATGTTTAATGTTGCGAACCAGAGTAAACATTTTATCATTAATACGCAATTTAATAGGTAATTAATATTCAGTCTTCAAGAATGGGGTGACATGGTCAAATTTTTTTGCCCCAGTTATCAGTTTCACAGCTTCATTCTGTATCAGTTGTACTCAAAAATTGACTATAAATGCCCAACTTAAATTAATATGTTAACAGTTACAATCTTCTCAAAAGTTAAGGTTTGTATGGGACCTATAAACAAACTCATCAGGTCTGCTCCAAGGGTATCTGATGCCCAAGGCAAACCTTCAGCCATGCAACCCCCTCCCCCCATAGTTCAGCACCTCCGCCAACCTTACTCCCACATAGTCCAGCATCTTTCTTTCCCTACCACCCCAGGGTATATTCAAAGGAAGTGAAGTACAGTGCAGGGCCTTTGAGCACTCACACACTCAAGGCTTGCTGCATCCTGCCCCTTCTGATGCAAACCTCCTGTCAGAGGGGATGAGACATAGTAGCACGCGTGTGTGCACAGGTGCTCCAAGACCCACTGATTCAGCACTTCCAAATTCTATCACCCTAGGCAGACACCTAGTATATTTAGCAGTAGGGCCGACCCTGTTTCAAGTTGTGTTGAAGCTTGCACTCTTACCTGAGCTCTGGAAAGAAAACTCCTCAGCAGCTTCTTTAGCAAGCTTCACACCCAACTGCAGAAGTTCAGCTGCTTCTTCTGTTTGTAATCCCAAATATCTGCAAAAGCCTTCCACACTTGCCTGGTAAGTTGCTGTAGTGATAACTTCTGCACCACTCTGAAGGAATCTAGAATATAAATAATGTTTCCAATTGAGAGAAGTAGCAGAATATTAACTGCACTTCCTGATAATTTACATTATATGTAGAAATTATCGCCAAGCATCAAAATCCTTGTAAGAAAAACCTTTTTGCTTGCTAAGGATAGTTTTATAAAGTTTACACACAAAGGGGATTATTTTAGAGGCATCATCATGTGTAAATAGTGGCATTCATATATGTAGATTGCATACATGTGTAAATGGCAATTTTAGAACTAGAGATGTATGTATTTTATTTATTTCATTCAAATTTGATATACCACCAGCATGGGACATGTCTAGGTGGTTTACAATAATTACATATACATAAAAGTTTATAAGTTGGGAAAAAACCTCTTCCATAACAAAAGTAAGAAAGAACTAGTAGGTCAAGAACACAGACACATCACACATGCACATTCATGTATACACACATATACTCGCAGAAATATAATACATAAAAAGGGGCATTTTCGATATGACGTCTAAGTCTGACTTTGGACATTTTGCAAAAAAGTCCAAAATCCAAATAGGAAAAAAAGGTTGTTTTCAAAAAAGAAAAATGTCTATCTTTTGTTTTCAAAAATACTATATCAAACAACGTTTTGTGATTTGGACGTTTGGTTTTTTGGTCCATTTTCAAAAAAAACAAAAAAAAATTAAAAACGTCCAAGTGCAAAATGCACAAAATCAAGCCATTGGGATGTAGGAGGAGCCAGCATTTTTAGTAGATTGATCCCCCTGACATCCCAGGACAGCAATAGGGAACCCTAGGGGGCACTGTAGTGGACTTCATAAAATGCTCCCAGGTACACATCTCACCATTGCTCCCTTACTTTGTGTGCTGAGCCCCCAAAACCTAGTACCCCCAACTGTACACCACTACCATAGCCCTTACCGGTGAAGGAGGCACCTATATATGGGTTCGGTGGGTTTCTGGTGAGTTTTAGTGTACTCAGTTTCCTCCACAAGTGTAACAGGTAGGAGAGGTAGGAGCCTGGGTCCACCTGTCTGCAGGGTACTGCAGGACAATGCACCCAACACTAGACTCCTCCAGGGACCTACATGCTGTTCTAATGGACCCGAGTATAACATCTGAGGCTGGCATAGAGGTTGGTAACAAAATCCAAAAACTAGAGCTAAAGAGCAACAAAATACAGAAACTACCGTATTTTTCGGACTATAAGACGCACCGGACCATAAGACGCACCTAGGTTTTCCTCCCAAATTTGGAGGAAAAAAAAAGTGCATCTTATAGTCCGAAAAATAGGCCCCCCTCCCTGTTCCAGGCACCCTCCCTCCGTTACAGGCACACCCTCCCTCCGTTGGAATTTTAAAACTCCTCACCTCGTCGGTGTGACTCGCGGTAGCAGCAGCGCTTAGGGCGGGACCAGAGAGCTTAGCGAGAGAAGGCTGAGTGAAGAGCGACGTGCACGCTGAAGCGCTGCTGCTACCGCGAGTCACACCGATGAGGTGAGGCGTTTTAAAATTCCAACTGAGGGAGAGAGGGGTGCCTGTAACGGAGGGAGGGAGGGAGCCTGTAACAGAAGGAGGGAGGGAGCCTTTAACGAAGGGAGATGCCTGTAACGGGGAGGGGGGGCTACATTCGGACTATAAGACGCACCAACATTTTCCTCCCAAATTTGGGAGGAAAACAGTGTGTCTTATAGTCTGAAAAATACAGTATGTATATAAAATGCTCTCCCTACTAAGTTATAGACAACGGACTTCAACCATATGATCAATTAATTCAGTTTAAACAAAGGAAACCTCAAGAGTCTAGGGTGCCTACAGAGATGGTCTACCCCTTAACAGACTCATCATCATAGGTTTCAGTATAACCTCCGAAACCAACCACAGTATGAAAAACTCCCTACTGGAGAAAAAACATAATTCAATGACAATAATTATGCCAGTTTTTGTTAGTGAAGTGTTATTGACTTTGGACTTCATTATTGAATAAAATAGGTTCTCCGTTTGTTTGCTATGCAGTAGCTGGGCGGTTATTTCCATTTTGGCGCGCATAGATGCTTACGCAGCTTAGTAAAAGGGCCCCTTTATTTCTTGCATAGAAGCAACCCTGAGAAATAAAAACTGTAAACTGTATTGTGTGCTAAAAGCAGATGTCTTTAATTAAGGAGGACTTGAGCTGAGCGTAAAAGGCAGAGAAAAATAATATGAACCACACTGGGCATGATCCACGCCTGTAGGGGGTGGTGTCTGATGACTGACGTCATTTCCCGTTACACGAGTTACTATGATCACCACCATCCTGGACTGGCATGTTGGACTATGTGACGTATGCAAGGTTGTTTAATTACAGGACACGGCATGAGCATATCTGGCTCATTTTCTGGGTTGAAGGCAGTGGGCGGACCTTGTCGCCATATTGGTCATAACAAAACAATAGCAAACTTGTGAGGTTTATAATGTTTTATTAAACCTCCTAGATTATGAATCCTTTCTGGTAGGAGGGGATAGCGGGGATGTAAGGGGAGTTGAGAAATGATAGAGGGGTCTGTGAAAGTGGTAGGAGGGAATCAGGGGGGATGTAAAGGGAGTTGAGGTGTTATTTAAGGGGTCTGTGAATAGGGAGGGTTATATTCAAAACGTATTTGTCAGTGGTCCAGAGCTTGTTTTGTTATTTGCAATGCTGTATTGTGCATTTCAGTGCTGCGTTATATGCCTTTATTTTTGCTTATGATGACAATAAAGATATTTTCTACAAAAAACAATAACAAATGCTTCTTTTATTTGTCAGCTTTATAAATTTATTTGAAAGCTTCCCATATATATCATGAAATAAAATTGAAAATCACTAAAATAGCATTAACAATTATTGTAGATAGTAGAAACAGCAGTAATTGACTCTGTATTTTCTACATAATACAGTAATATATGGCCAAATTTCTGTGAGGGCACCATGTTTCCGGATGGGTTCATCTTAACTGTTATTATAATCTGTCTTGGGAAGTCTGGTATTATTAAAATGGAATATATTGAAATTAAATGAAAGTAAAATTAAAACTCTCTTTTCATTAGGGCACATGGAATCACATCGCTTTATATCTTTTCTAGAGGTTTGCATTTTAGATACACAAATGGATTTTTCTGTTTTTTTAGCATGTTTCAGAGACAAGTGGTTTTGTAAGTGAAAATAATAAAGCTAAATACTTGGTTTCATGCAGAACTCTGTTTATTTAAACATAACTAAATAGGCTATAAGCCCCTAATGCAGTACATTGGTTTTCTTATATTTTTATTTCTCTTGTACTGACTTATACTGTGTCACAACTGAAAACTCTTTTCTTCTATCTTGTCAATAATAAAAGGAGCTTATTGTGAACACTATCCACTCTAAAAGGTTGTTTTGTAGCTGTACATGAGGAATTGTGATATATATTATTGGTGCATTTTTACCCCACATTTTCCCACATAAGTATTGTCATACAGGGAAAGATCAAAGGTCCATCATGCCCAGCATCCTGTTTCCAACAGTGGCCAATCCAGGTCACAAATACCCGGCAAGATCCCAAAAAAGTACAAAACATTTTATACTGCTTATCCCAGAAATAATGATTGTCCCCAAGTCCATTTAATAACGGTCTATGGACTTTTCCTTTAGGAAGCCGTCCAAACCTTTTTAAAACTCCGCTAAGCTAACCACCTTTACCACATTCTCTGGTAACGAATTCCAGAGTTTAATTACACGTTGAGTGAAGAAACTTTTTCTCAGATTCGTTTTAAATTGATTACATTGTAGCTTCATCGCATGCCCCCTAGTATTTTTGGAAAGCATGAACAGAAGCTTCACACCTACCCGTTCAACTCCACTCATTATTTTATAGACCTCTAACATATCTCCCCTCAGCCGCCTTTTCTCCAAGCTAAAGAGACCTAGCCGCTTTAACCTTTCCTCATAGGGAAGTCGTCCCATCCCCTTTATCATTTTCGTCGCCCTTCTCTGCACCTTTTCTAACTCCACTATTATCCTTTTTGAGATGTGGCGACAGGAATAGCACACAGTATTCGAGGTGCGTCGTACCATGGAGTGATACAAAGGCATTATAACATATTCATTTTTGTTTTCCATTACTTTCCTAATAATACATAACATTCTATTTGCTTTCTTAGCCGCAGCAGCACACTGAGCAGAAGGTTTCAACGTATCATCAACGACGACACCTAGATTCCTTTCTTGGTCCGTGATTCCTAACGTGAAACCATGCATCACTTTGCACTTGCTCACATTAAAAAGTCATCTGCCATTTAGACGCCCACTCTCCCAGTCTCGTAAGGCCCTCTTGTAATTTTTCACAATCCTCCCGCGATTTAACGACTTTGAATAACTTTGTGTCATCAGCAAATTTTAATTACCTCACTAGTTACTCCCATCTCTAGGTAATTTATAAATATGTTAAAAAGCAGCGGTCCCAGCACAGAGCCCTGGGGAACCCCACTAACTACCCTTCTCCATTGAGAATACTGACCATTTAACCCTACTCTCTGTTTTCTATCTTTTAACCAGTTTTTAATCCACAATAGAACAGTACCTCCTATCCCATGACTCTCCAATTTCCTCTGGAGTCTTTCATGAGGTACTTTGTCAAACGCCTTCTGAAAATCCAGATATACAATATCAACCCGCTCACCTTTATCCACATTGGTGAGGCAAGATTCCCCTTCACTAAATCCATGTTGACTTTGTCTCCTCGGTCATCTAGCGGTCCAATTGATTCTTTTGCTGGCTTCCTGCTTTTAATATACCTAAAAACTTTTTTACTTTGTGTTTTTGCCTCCAACGCAATCTTTTTTCGAAGTCCCTCTTAGCTTTCCTTATCAGCGCTTTGCATTTGACTTGACATTCCTTATGCCGTTTCTTATTATTTTCAGTTGGTTTCTTCTTCCATTTTCTGAAGGATTTTCTTTTAGCTGTAATAGCTTCCTTCACCTCACTATTTAACCACGCTGGCTTACATTAAGTCAAGAGAATACAATTCAATATAGAGATGGCACAGAAATAGAATGTGACAGGAGGGGAAGGTACATGGGATGACACGGGCAAAGGACTGGGGTGAAGAGCCAACAAGTGGTAGACCGTTAAACAGTGGAGTAAGTCAGGGGAAGCCTTGGCGAATAAGAAGGTCTTTAAGGACTTCTTGAACTGCTGATGGTCGACAAGCTCCTTAAGCAGTCGTGGCAGGACTGTTCCTAGTCATGCATCCAAAGGTTATATAATCACATTAAGAAAGCCAGTTTAACGTATTACTGGAACATAACCACAAAGGCATGGTATGGTCATACTTTCAATATGATAATACTAGAGACCAGCTAAGGAACAGGTTACTTTGAGTTGGTCTTCACTGGACCAAACTTGTTTTCCTTGTGCCATCACCATCCAGTTGGATAGGCAGTGCCTTAAGATGTGGAGAATAAAGAATTTTTTTTTTTTAATTTGACATTTATATCCCACATTATCCCAAGCAAACTCGGGTTCAGTTTGGCTTACATTTTGAAATACAGTAACATCATGGGAGCAAGTTGATGGATATGTCTGAAACATTTAACAAAGTTGAGATTAGAATATATACCCAATTAGACATTTAAAAGTCTGTCACTTAATGTCGCATGTTCACAAATCATAGCCATGAGTATAGACAGTTATTTAAACCAGGCATCCATACACACACTGCAAAAGTAAACAACAGCTTCGAGGACATCCAAAATTTATTTTTTATTTTCAATCTTCCAAAATTCCAGACAGATGTACAAATCAGTAGGACCCAAAGCAGTCCAAAACAAATAAAGGGCTCCTTTTACAAAGCAATGGTACTGATCCCCCCCCCCCCCCCCCCGGCGCGGTAAATGCAAGCAAGCCAGAGGAATTGAATGGGCTTTGTTGCATTTGCCATGTGGGAATCATTACCGCAGTCAGACACAACACAGTTTATAACTAATTGTTCAACCATCCTTAGGTTTCAACTTTGGATTTAAAAATCTATACCATGTGCATGTAAGGATAAACAAATTAAAACCATCAAAGTTTTAAGCAAATGCCCTAAATATGTAATACTTGGTAGCAATAATGAAACATAGATAGGATATTCACATAGCAGGCAGCCAACAGATTCATTTTCCAATGAAAATAATTAACTTTGTATGAACTTGGTGGCTAATAGTGTGCTGCTTGCATTTACATCCAAACAGATTTTAAGTACACATAAATATAAACAACAGAACTGGCACATTTAGACTGACTCTAGACTTCTGCAGGAAGTAGTGCTTCCCTAATTATTCAATACTTCTCTGTTAAATAGTGCATTTTTATAACATACCACTGCATTCCACAAAACAAAAGGGAGCAAGCTCCTACATACCATCTTTCACTTTTGATCTAGGCATAGGAAAAAAAAAAGGATTTTAAATGCGCCCAGGTTTCATCCTAATTAAAGTTAAAAAAAAAAACATTTGTAGTTAAAAAATAAAAACTGTAAATGCTGTTCTCAGAACATGGTGTGTTTTGGTGGCTCTTCAGTAGGTGATAAAATCTCCGCATGAATACATGTGCTAGGGTGTCCCTATACAGTCATTTGAAATGACACACTGATTACGATTCAGAAATAATTACTACTCTAACTGATGCAAGATTCTTCCTCTGTGTACATCCGGCATATTGCTAACTATAAACTGAGATAAAACAACAATGAACGAAAACGTGGATACAGCGGCTGATTGTTTTGTTCTGACCAATATGGAAGTACAGGAGGGTCGGCATCACCCTTTTGACATCATGTCATCTTGTCATTAAACCTCCCTGGACGTATGGGCACTACCATCTTGGAAATAGGGTATGGCTTGGGCATAGTTATGACATCACTTCCTGCAACATAAAAGGGGCAGGGTTTAGGGAGGAGTTATAAAGTTACTTTTGGTGATGTCATAAAAAGGGGTGGGGTGTGGACAGAAGCATGGCTTCGGCAGAGAGAAGGTAGGCTGTAGGTGTGGCTAAGGCAGATCCTCAATCTGATTGGGTGGCGCAAAAAGAAGTGGCTGTGGCACTTGTCAAAATTAATTGTTCAAATAAGGTTTGAGAAAAGAGGGTGAATATTACTACTGGCATAAATTTCAATGGGGAAGTTTTCCAAATTATTTGCATACTGTTATTCTCAAATATAAAATACATTTATATTTTGAAGGCCTAGCCAAACTAGGCGCACAATACACCTCCCTCATAACTGTATGTGCCTCTTTGACATGTAGTGAGATTTACATATAAATCTGAATTTTGCACAGATACTGTACACCTAACCCTTCTAAAATCACTTCTTATGCTGCTGAATATAAGAAATAGTTGCAAGTCTTCTCTCTTTCTATCAAGTCACTCAACATCTTGCTTTGTGAAAGAGCACAATGATGATGCATAAATTTATTAATAAATAAGACTAAAATTGATTTTACCTCAAATGTATGTCCTTTATTGCCTGAGGATTGGTGTGAAGCATTCTAGCACTCCACAGAGGATCTCCCTTGAGAAAAATGGAATCATTAAAAGAAGTCAGACATTTTTAAACGCTTTTGTGTTACTTGTAGAGGCACTCAAAAACTAAACATGTAGAAGATAAAGTAAAAAAAAAAAAAGTGGTTTAAAAGAGAGCCCTGATATTCCTCTTCACATTGACTGCTTTTTAGTTTCTGTGTGCCTGCAGATATTTTAAATCTTAAATCTCCTCTGGTAGTGTGAGATCTTTTACCATGGCACTTTATCTGGGAAACAAAGAGCCACTACAGCATAGGGGCCAGCTCTGTGGGTGCTCAAGCACCTCCAATATTAAGCAAACTCCTTGAAAGTGTTCAAGAAGAGGTAATTTCTATTGGGATTAGAACCCCCGATGATTTTGAAAAGTTGGCTCCAACACAGACACACACGGTCTGCTCTGTGTTATTCACATTACTGGCATGTAAAAAAAAGTTACTTACCTGTAGCAAGTATTCTCTGAGGACAGCAGGTCAATTATTCTCACATGTGGGTGACATCATCCACAGAGCCCAATGCAGAAACACAGCCCATAGTATCTCTTTAAGGCCTTAAGGCAGCATCCCCACCACTCATGCAAGGGTTATTTCCCGCCCAACTCACAAGTGCGGGACCATTACAATAACATAGCTAAAAACTAAATTCAAGTCACAGGGAAGTTGGGAAGGTATGTGAGAATAATTGGCCTGCTGCCCTCAGAGAATACCTGCTATGGGTAAGAAACTTTGCTTTCTCAGAGGATAAGGGGGCCATATAATGCTCACATGTGTGAATCCTTAGCTACCAGGCTCACTGAAAGCAACAACATTAGGACAATAGGGACTCGTAATGGCGAGGCCAAGTAGACCAATTAACCTAAAACTATATACACACTGGTTGTGAAGGTGCAGCTTGGAACAGAACAAAATTGGCCTATTAGAATGGAGTTGGATTCTAGACCTCAAACAATTCTGCAGGACTGTATGACCAAACCAGCTGTCCTGTCAAGTGTTCTGCTCACAGCAGTAGAGAAATGTGAATGTGTGGACTGAAAATCACGTTGTAGCCTTGCAAATCTGTTTAATGGAGGCTGATCTCAAGTGTGCTACCAAGGCAGACACTACGAACCATGACGTGGCCCTAATTGAAAGAAATGCAGTTTGCTAGCCAATTGGAAAGAGTATGTTTACCAATGGCTAACCCCATCCTGTTGGGCTCAAAACAAACAAAACGTTGAGTGGACTGTCTATAGGGTTTGGTCGTGCAAGGTAGAAGGCCAAGGCTCGCTTGTAGTCCAAGGTGTCTAGTGCAATTTTGCCAGAATGGGCACAAGGTCTGGGGAAGAAAGTTGGCAGGATGACTGACTGGATAAAATGGAACTCCGATACCACCTTAGGAAGGAACATAGGGTGAGTTCGGAGAACTACTCTGTTATAATGAAACTTTGTCTAAGGTGGATCTGCTACTAGGGCTTGAAGCTCACTGACCCTGCGCACTGAAGTAACTGCCACCAAAAACAAGACCTTCCTGGTCAAGAATCCAGTGGTTCAAAAGGAGTTTTAGCAGCTTGACAAGGACAACGTTGAAGTCCCATTGGAGGTCTGACAGGGGCTTTGAAAAAAAACAAACCTCGCATAAAATCAAAGTACTAGAGGCCATTCAGAGATGGGCTTACCTTCCACGTGATGGTGTAAGCACTAAATGCACTGAGGTGAACCCTTACAGAGCTAGTTTTGAGATCAGACGCAAAGAGATGCAGAAGATATTCAAGCAGGCTCTGTGTAGGGTAAGAAAGAGGATCTAGGGCCCTGCCCTCACACCAGATGGCAAAATGTCTCCATTTGAAAGTATAACACTTCTTAGTAGAATCTTTCCTGGAAACCATCAAGAACCTGGAGACACCCTCCGGGAGATTCAAGGATGCAAATTCTACATTCTCAATACCCAGGCCATGAATGCCCGAGACTAGAAGTTGGGATGCAGAAGAGATCACTTGTTCTGCTTAATGAGTGCAGTCTCCTTGGCTCTTCAGAGGATAACTTCAGAAAAAGTGGGAACCATATCTGACTGGGGTGATCAAGATTATGGTTCCCTGGTTTTACTTAAATTTCAGCAGAGTCTTCCCAGTTAGAGGAATGGGAGGATACACATACAGAGGACCTGTCCCCCAATGATGGGGAAAGGCATCCATTGCTAATCTGTAGTGTGACCTGAGTCTGGAGCAGTACTGAGGGACCTTGTGATTGCAATGAGTAGCACAGAGATCCACTGAGGGAGTGCCCTACTCTCAGAAAATCTCAAGGGCAACGCCCATGCTGAAAGGCCACTTGTGAGGTTGCATTATCCTGCTCAGTCTGTTGGCCAGTCAGTTGAGTTTTACTGGCAAGTACATGGCTCTGAGAACTATACTGTGCTGGATGACCCAGTTTCACATTGCGAGGCTTTATGACATAGAGGACATAATACATCAAAACCTGATTGTCTGTTTGAATGAGTACAATTTGGTTGCAACTGATCTCTGAAAACCTTTAGAGCATTCCAAATTACTCAGAGCTCCAGGAGGTTGATCTGTATAATCGTTTCCCAGGCTGACCATTGACCTCAACTTTGAAGACAATCTAAATGAGCACCACACCCCTGGCTGGATGCATTTGTCGCCAGCACCCTCTATGGAGGAGGAATTTGGAATGGTAGTCTCAAGGTCAAACTGGACCAAATTGTCCACCAGAGGAGGGCTAGAGCCAAATCTGGGGTTACTTGGATGACATCTGCTAGGTTCCCATGGCCTGAGATCACTGGGAAGATAGGGTTCACTAAGTGGATTGCATATGGAGATATGCCTTGGGAGTATCATGTACAGTGGAAGCCATGTGGCCCAACATCCTCAAAATCTGCAGAGCTGTGACCTCCTGGCAGCTGCAAACCTGAGCAACAATGGCAACCAGAGTGTCCGTCCATGCCGGAGGAAGAAAGGCTCGTGTTCGAACAGTGTCTGGCAGGCCTCCAATGAACTCTGCTGAAATGGTGGTAGATGGGACTTGGGGTAGTTGATAATGAAACCTAATAGCTCCAGCAGCCAAACAGTTCTCCACTTGGACTCCTGAGCACCCTCATTTGATGTGCTCTTTACTAACCACTCATTCAGGTACGCAAATACATGAATTCCCAGTCTATGTAGCAACACTGTGACTACTGTTAGACATTTGGTAAATAGCTTGGGAGTTCACACAAGGCCAAACGTCAGAACACAATACTGAAATTGAAGTGTCCACACCCGGAATCATAGATATTTCCTGTGGCTGGCAGTATCATAATATGAGTATAGGCATCTTTTAAGTCCAGAGAGCATAGCCAGTCTTGTTCTTGAATCATGAGGAGAAGCAAGGTTAGGGAAACCATTCTGATATTTTCTTTGACCAGATATTTTTCAGGGTCCTTAGGTCTAGGATGGGACGTATCCCTTCCGCCTTCTTTGGCACAAGTACGTAACTTGAACATAATCCCTCCCCTTCTTCCCCTGGTGAAACGGGTTCAACTGCATGAGTCTCCAGAAGGGTGGAGAGTTTCTCTACAAGTACCTCCCTGTGAGAAGAGCTGAGCTAAGTTGCTCTTAGGGGGCAATTTGATGGTTTCTTTTGCCAATGTAGAGTGTAACCGAGATGGATTATTTGAAGAACTTACCGGTCAGAGGTTACAAGGAGCCATCTGGCTTGGAAAAAAAACAAAGTCTCCCTCCTGCCGGAAGGTTGTCCAGAATGGTTACTTTGATGGCGGCTATGCTTTCTTCAAGCCAGTCAAAAGCTCACCTTCTGCTTCGACTGAGGAGTTGGTTAGGTCTTTTGCACACACTGTTGATGAGAACGAGCACACTGGAGCTGAGAAGGTGGAGTGGGATGAGAAGGAGTGTACTTCCGCCTTTGACAGCAGTAGGGTCCTCACTTCGACTTGACAGAAAATCTCCTGGAGGTGGAGGGCGCAGAAAGTGTCCACTGGGAGAGGGTATCGATGGTATCAGTATGCTTTTTGATAACATCAGTAACCTCTGTCACGGTCAAACCATGACTCCTCAGCTGTGAATTTGACAGACCGCTCTCTTGCTTCTCATCAACACTGCCTCAAACTCATTGTCCCACATCACAGCCGGACATGCTGGACACTTCGCAGAAGTTGTAGGGCGGGTGCAGGACGATGACGTCACACCTTGAAACGCATTTAACCTCCTCCTGGACCTACAGCGGGGCCTTTACGTCTCATCGCTCCTGTTCTGGCAACGCTTTGGTTCCTGAAGATGCCTTGTCTTTGCAATGCCTCTTGGCTCCTGCAGACGCCCTTGCCTTGCTGACGCTCCTGACTCCTACCTCGCTCCTCTCTTTGATGATGCTCTTGTCCTGGTTAACGCCTTCCAGGATCTGTGTGACTGGATTTCAGCATGCCTTTCAGCTTCTGTGTGTGTGTGGGTTCCAGTAACGCCGTCCAGCTTCTGTGTGAGAGGGCTCCAGTAACGCCTTCCAGCATCTGTGTGAGTGGGTTCCAGTACGCTTTTCAGCTTCTGTGTGCGTGGGTTCCAGTATCTGTGTGAGTGGGTTCCAGTACGCTTTTCAGCTTCTGTGTGCGTGGGTTCCAGTACACTTTTCAGCTTCTGTGTGCGCAAGTTTCAGTAATGCCTTCCAGCATCTGTGTGAGTGGGTTCCAGTAACGCCTTCCAGCGTCTGTGCGAGTGTGTTCCAGTACGCTTTTCAGCTTCTGTGTGCGTGGGTTCCAGTACGCTTTTCAGCTTCTGTGTGCGTGGGTTCCAGTATGCTTTTCAGCTTCTGTGTGCGTGGGTTCCAGTATGCTTTTCAGCTTCTGTGTGCGTGGGTTCCAGTACGCTTTTCAGCTTCTGTGTGCGTGGGTTCCAGTACGTTTTTCAGCTTCTGTGTGCGTGGGTTCCAGTACGCTTTTCAGCTTCTGTGTGCGTGGGTTCCAGTAATGCCTTCCAGCATCTGTGTGAGTGGGTTCCAGTAATGACTTCCAGCATCTGTGCGCGTGGGTTCCGATAACGCCTTCAAGCATCTGTGAGTGGGTTCCAGTAACACCTTCCAGCATCTGGATGAGTGGGTTCCAGTACGCTTTTTAGCTTTTGTGACGCATGTGTTTTCTGTGAACATATATATTTTATTTTTTATGAGTGCTCAGTGAAACCTGTTGCAGAGGCTGAACTATTTGGAAGCAACATACCATGCAAACATCATTGCACTCTCAGCCCTCCCTACCTCCTTCAAAACTATAGAAGCTAATATGTTGTAATCTATACAAATTTCTTTAAGAATACCATGCACTGTCAGTGTTAATGCAAAAAACCTCCAAACACTTAGCTTCGGGCTGGATCTTTTTTTCTTTTTGTTCCATGCAGCCTCTGTCAACAGTTTGTGTTCTTACACCGTGTGATTTAAAACCATGCTGTATCAGCAACTCAGAATGTGTTTCAATTTTCTCTCTCTTAATCTTTGTTCTCAACACATTCTCACTCTGGGCGTCTTCAGGAGAACGTAGTCCTATCGAACCTGATTCCCGCTATTTCTGAACATATACTCCCTGTGAGACATAAGCGATACATAATGTAGGTGTTACTTGCTCTCTTATATTGTTCTCAATACACAAAATTGCTTCTCACTGTTGAGGTTCCATAAGCCCTCTTAACTCTGACTTAACCTCCAAACTTCTTTATTATATATGCAGGGCTTACCTGTTGAGTGGACCATCTGACTCTTCCGAGGTATACCAGCCAAAAAACGCTAGCGCCTGCGCATAATTTAAAAGGTGATACTAATGACGTATACTGCCCGTCGTCCATGAAGCCATTCTATTTCTCTATTTAGGCCACTAGGGGCAACCGTGTCCCATTGGAATATAAGGCGCTGTTCTTCATGTTTTAACTTACTAGCTATATGACCTCCGTTGGTTGTTGTTAGACATTTAAGAACTACATATTTCAAATCAGAAATGGTATGTTGTTTGTTGACCCAATGTTCTACTAGCGGGGCTTCTCTTTTTTTGCAATCTCAGATTACTGATATGTTCTGCTATCCGCTGCTATATCTTCCTAGTAGTGTATCCTATGTACCACTTTATGGGACAAACTATCCCATATACCACCTGACTAGATTCACAATTAGTTGTCATATTCAGATGAAATGGACGTCCCGTTTTAGGATGAATCACCTGGTCTGTTTGCCATGCATATTTACAATAAACACAGTGTGTGCACGGATTATGGCCCCTACTAGAGCCTTCTTCTGTTGTTATATGGGCATGTTTATATGATCTTAATTTCTCTCCCATATTCTGACTCCCAGTGTTAGCAAACAAAGGGTAGTCATTAATCTTTAATAAAGACAACATCGGCCAATGTTTTCTTATGATCCCTTGAACCAAAGCAGTTCTTTCCGAGAATGGTAAAATACATGTCATCTTATCCTGTTTAGTCTCTGCATGTTCTTCCCGCGGAGTTAGTAGCCACTGTTGGTGCGTATTAGACGCCCGCTTGCACAAGTTCTTTAACATTTTTGGAAGGTAGCCCCGTTGCCTAAATCTCTTATACATCCGTTTGGCATCCAAATCAAAGTGGTCCTTAGACCCACATAACTTTCTGATGCGTAAAAACTGTCCTGCAGGGATGCCCTTTTTAACTGATCTAAGCCGAAAACTCCTGTAATGTAATATGGAGTTTGTATCAGTTGGTTTTCTATATACACTTTAGTCTGAAACCTGGTATCCTCTATCGTGATGTTGACATCCAAGTAGTTGAGTGATTTCCCACCTATGTTAGACTCGAATGCAATATTACTGTCACAACTATTAATATATATTAGAAATTCTTGTAAATTAGTGTTGTTCCCTGTCCATACTAAAAAAACATCATCTATAAATCTTTTCCACATTTTTATCTGGGGCATGAATCTGCTCTTGTACACATAGCATGCCTCGAAATGATGGGGAATTTTTGTATACAGAGATATCACGTCCATTGACAACAGAATTACCTTGTTTTCCTGTATTTCCATTTGAACATACTGATCAAATGAGCTGAGTCCCTCACATACGATGGTATTTTTTTAATGCATGACTGCAAATAATAGTCAAGAAATTGGGATAAAGGTTCATTTAAAGAATCCCTACTGGATACAATCGGACGTCCTGGTGGATTAACAATGGTCTTGTGGATCTTAGGCACAAAGTAAATCCTTGGGATCAAGGGGTGTTTGTTGAATAAATATTTAAACTGTTTGATGGTAATAATGCCCTGATTTGCTGCTTGTACTAGCATGTGATATATCTTCTCTTGGTTCTCCCTGGTGGGGTCCTGTTCCAACTGTTGGTAATAACGAGTATCACTTAACTGTCTCAGTGTCTCTTCATGACAGAGGTCCATGTCTTGCACAACTACCCCCCTCCCTTATCTGCTCTGTGGATGATGATAGTTTCATCTTGACTTAATTCCTCTAGTGCCTTTATTTGTTCTCGATTCAAATTTTTTTGAGCAAAAATTTTTTTTCTTTTCCATTTGATCTAAATCATGAAGGACTAATCGAGAGAACACTTCTACAACTACATCCGGAGGTCCTGGAGGCAACCAGGTGGATAGAAGCTTATGAGTGGACATAAAAGTTTTATATGGTGCCTCCTCGATATTAGGGTCAGGGGTAGCAGTGCATCTCTGTTGATCGAAAAAGGCTCGTAATTTCAATTTTTTAAAAAAATCGATGTAAACAGCATCTCATGGCAAAAGCATCATATCGGTTGGTGGGGACATAGGACACAAAAATACAGACTGTTGACAGAGGCTGCATGGAACAAAAAGAAAAAAAGATCCAGCCCGAAGCTAAGTGTTTGGAGGTTTTTTGGATTAACACTGACAGTGCATGGTATTCTTAAAGAAATTTGTATAGATTACAACATATTAGCTTCTATAGTTTTGAAGGAGGTAGGGAGGGCTGAGAGTGCAATGATGTTTGCATGGTATGTTGCTTCCAAATAGTCCAGCCTCTGCAACAGGTTTCACTGAGCACTCATAAAAAATAATATATATATATATATGTTCACAGAAAACACATGTGTCACAGCAAATTAAAAAAACAAAAAAATATATACACATAGTATAACAGTTTCTTAAAGTATTTAAACAATTCTGTAAGATCCAAATACCATAACAAACTTCCACTCCACCTGCGTTCTTATAAACCATAAAGCTGTATGTCTCTGTTGATCACCTCACCCCTCACCTATCCACACCCATCCTGTTAGAATATCAATGATATGCTTTGATGTCCCCATGCATACCTCCGACCCACCCCCATCCTCCCACCCTGTCAGACTGTCATAGTAATGCTTGAATGTTTTCACTTATATACACTGTCAGCTAGCACATTTATTTCCGATCTGACTAAGAAGGACAACCTTTGAAAGCTAATCAAGAAATGTATTAAGTTATGTACAATAAAAAAGGTATCATCTTATTTTCTTTTCCATGTTTTATTTTGTTTGATTTCTATTGATAACCTTATGTAACTAGTGAACTTACATTTTCTATATAAAAAACTACACTTAATATTATCCATATAACAATAACCAAATTGGAAAAAAAATTGGGGTAGAAAAAAGCCTCAGAATATAAAGGATCATATTGTTAAAAAGGTTGTAATTAATTCAATTATTGGCTTAAAAATCCTCCCCGTATTTAGAATATATAGATTTTTTTTAACGTGGAATGGAGCTAAGGTGGTAAGGAAATAGGAAGATCCCGGGAGAATAATCCTCAGCTTTAACTACATTAGCTGTCTTCTTCTAAAAACATTTATTTTGGAAGATATATGTAAAATGTCCACATGTATTTTAAAGGTTTTTAAATCGAATCCGGGAGGATCCCGCTGTATCCGTTTTTTTTTTACCTTTTGCCAGTTTTTTTCTAGATATTTTCCACATAAAATACTTCAAATTTTTTTCTATATACTCTAAATAAATACGTGTATTTTTAAAGCTGATTATTTAACTTATTACGACCTTCTGAGCAACATGGCAGTTCAGTTTAGCTCTGAGGTTAATCTTTCTCTACAACAGAAAAATAAATTTCACATTTCTCAGTACCTGGATTAGAAAACCTGCTGCCTCTAATTCGGTTGATAAACCACCATCTAATATTTTCACGTCTTCCATTGCTGTCTCTTCGTAGTTCTGTGGATAGTTTTAAGAAGAGACACTAAGCCCTGCAGTTTTGCACTGATAGCTTATGATGCACCGTTCTCCCTCCAGCACCAGCGAATCGGCGATTCCCATAGTCAGCCATCTGCTAGCGTGCGTCGACTCGTCAGTCCCGCCTACTCTACAACTTCCTGTTTTCAGCAAAGGTGGGACGCCCGCCTGAGGAGAGGCCCTGGCGACGCACGCTGTGTCAGATGGCTGACCATGGGGATCGCCGGTGCTGGAGGGAGAACGGCGCTTCAGGGGCAGGGCAGACCACGCGGACGGGGAGAGCGGGCAGATGAGAGGGAGAAAGCGCTGCCTAAGACCAGAGTGAACCTATCTAGTTCACTATAAGCAAGGTAAGGAAGCCAACTTGTAATGTTTCCACTTTCCAGCCCCCCTCCTCCCCTGCGCAGCCGTCATTTCAGTTCACTCAAAGCAAAGCAAGCAAACTTACTGGTGCTGCATCCACCTTGTCATTCTTTCTTTATTGTTGCTCCATCTTAAAAGGTGGAAGACAAAAGAAGTAACAATTGAATATCACTAAAACAGCTTCAAAAATTTTTGTAGCCGGTAGAAACTGCAATTATAAATTCTATAGTTTGTGCTCATTTTTTTTCACTGTTATATATAGATGTCAAGATTTCAGTGAGGCTATCCTGTTTCCTGATGGGTGCATCAGCATCTTAACTGTAATTTGCCTTTGGTTTGGAAGCCTGGTGTTATAAAGATGGTATAATATACTGAAATTAAATGGAAGTAGAAGTAAACTCTCCTTTCATTGGAGCACGTGGAATCACATCTTCATCTGTTTTGTAGAGGTTTACCTTTTAGATACAGTTTGAAGTCAGAATGATTGAATATTTTAACACCCAACAGAAAGGACTTAACAAGGACCTGGGGTTCCTAGCCCATTATAAACCATAAAGCTGTATGTCTCTGTTGATCACCCCACCCCTCACCTACCCACACCCATCCTGTTAGAATATCAATGATATGCTTTGATGTCCCCATGCATTCCTCCTACCCACCCCCATCCTCCCACCCTGTCAGACTGTCATAGTAATGCTTGAATGTTTTCACTTATATACACTGTCAGCTAGCACATTTGCTTATTTCCGATCTGATGAAGAAGGGCAACCTTCGAAAGCTAATCAAGAAATGTATTAAGTTATGTCCAATAAAAAAGGTATCATCTTATTTTCTTTTCCATGTTTTATTTTGTTTGATTTCTATTGATAACCTTTTAGATACAGAAAGGGATTATTCTGTTTTGAAGGTGTTTCAGGGGCAAGTAGTTTTATAAGTCAAAATAAAAATAAATATTTTGTTTCATGCAGATCTCTTTTGTTTAAACATAAATGGGCTATAAGCCCTTAATTCAATCCACTGGTTTTCTTATATTTTGTTCATGTGATGACTTATATTGTGCCAAAACTGAGAACTCTTTTTTTCTCCGAGGACAAGCAGGCTGCTTGTTCTCACGACTGGGTGACGTCCGCGGCAGCCCCCACCAACCGGAAAAAGCTTCGCGGGACGGTCGGCACGCAGGGCACGCCCACCGCGCATGCGCAGCCGTCTTCCCGCCCGTGCGCGACCGCTCCCGCCAGTTCCTTTTTTTCCGCGCCTGGAGAGAGTCGTGCTTTGCCGCTCTCTCTGTTTCAGCCGCCGGATTTTCGATCGCGTTTACGCGGATCGTCGCTTTTCTTTTTCTACTCTTGTTTTTGGGTTATCGCCGGTTTCCCTTTCAAAAAAAAAAAAAAAACCTGAGCGTGTGGAGCACGCGCTCCCCTTTTCCCTTGCTTCCAGCGGGGACGCCGCGTTGCGGCCTAGTGGCCGCTCGGTCGTTTCTTTTTTCGAGGTGTGATTCCAGCCACCATTGACGACTTTGACTTCGCCGACGCGATTTTTCCGTCGATGTCCTCGAAGGTCCCGAGTGGATTTAAAAAGTGTGGTCGCTGCGGCCGGCCGATCTCGCAGACCGACACCCACGCTTGGTGCCTCCAGTGCCTCGGGCCGGAGCACAATATCAAGTCGTGTTCTCTGTGTCTCGGTCTCCGGAAACGGACTCAGGTTGCGAGGCAAGTTCTGCGGGACCGTCTTTTTGGAACTTGCGCCGGCCCCTCGACGTCGACCTCGACGGCATCGGTACCGACGCCCGGTCCTTCGGTACCGGTATCGATGCCCGAGACATCGGCACCGATGGCATCGACCCCAGGAGAACGGGTCCCGTCGGCCCGCCGGTCCTCCGGTGAGAGTGGAGGTGAGAGGCCGCGTGGGCAGTCGGCCCCGGTCACTCCCTCAGCTCGTGGGCCACGGGACCGAACCCTGTCTGACCCGGTACCTCGAGACCGAGGGGGATCGACCTTCTCCTCCTCCATGCCTTCCGGCGCCGGTGACGGGCATCGCAAGAAGGATAAGAAGCGTCGTCACCGGTCGCCCTCGGTGCATCCGGATATCGGAGAGGAGGCGACGCCGAAGCATACTCGTCGAGAGGAGAGGTCCCCGTCGGTTGTGGAGGTACCGACGCGTCGGGGTTCCGGCACCTCGGTGCCGTCTCCTGGCCCCCATCAGCTTCTGACGCCGACACCCCTACCGGCCCCACCGCCTTTCCCGGCAGCGGGCCTGGACGAGTGCCTCAGAGCCATCCTTCCGGGGATCCTGGAAGGGCTGATGCGCCAGGCTGTGCCGGCGCCGGGGGTGCTTGCGCCCTCGGCACCGATGTCTGTGGCGCCGGCGAGCTCTAGCCCGGCGCCGGGGCCGTCGACACCGCCGCCGCTTGCGGCGCCAGTCTCGACCGCCACGCAGGTGGAGTCCCCGTCGACGTCGATGGAGGGAGCTCCGTCCCCGCCGGCGCGGGAGTCCACCGCTCGACGACACCGAGACCCTGGTGCCTCGACGTCGAGCCGGGCCCGGTTCAGGACTCAGCTACATGAGCTTATGTCCGATACCGAGGATGAGGACTCGTGGGGGGAAGAGGAGGACCCTAGATATTTCTCCTCAGAGGAGTCTACGGGCCTTCCCTCGGACCCCACGCCTTCACCGGAGAGGAAGCTCTCACCTCCCGAGAGTCTCTCCTTTGCCTCCTTTGTGCGGGATATGTCTATTAGCATTCCCTTCCCCGTGGTCTCTGTGGAAGAGCCGAGGGCCGAGATGCTCGAGGTCCTCGACTATCCATCACCACCTAGAGAGTCCTCCACGGTGCCGCTGCACAATGTCCTCAAAGAGACACTGCTTCGGAACTGGGTGCGACAGTTAACTAACCCCACCATTCCCAAGAAAGCAGAGTCCCAATACAGGATCCACTCCGACCCAGAGTTAATGCGGCCCCAATTGCCCCATGACTCGGCGGTCGTGGATTCTGCTCTCAAGAGGGCACGGAGTTCGAGGGATACCGCCTCGGCGCCCCCGGGGCGGGAGTCTCGCACTCTGGACTCGTTTGGGAGGAAGGCCTACCAATCCTCCATGCTCGTGACCCGCATCCAGTCATACCTGCTCTATATGAGCATTCACATGCGGACCTATGTGCAACAACTGGCGGACCTGGTCGAGAAGCTCCCGCCGGAGCAGTCCAGGCCTTATCAGGAGGTGGTCAGGCAGCTGAAGGCGTGCAGAAAGTTCCTGTCCAGGGGTATCTATGACACCTGTGACGTGGTATCTCGTGCTGCGGCCCAAGGTATAGTGATGCGCAGGCTCTCATGGCTGCGTGCCTCTGACCTGGACAACTGCACCCAGCAGAGACTGGCCGACGTCCCTTGCCGGGGGGATAACATTTTCGGTGAGAAGGTCGAGCAGATGGTGGACCAACTGCACCAGCGGGAAACCGCCCTCGACAAACTCTCCCACCGGGCGCCTTCAGCATCCACCTCCACAGGTGGACGTTTTTCCCGGGCCCGGCAGGCTGCACCCTATTCTTTTGCAAAGCGTAGGTACAACCAGCCGGCCCGAAGGCCTCGTCAGGCACAGGGACAGCCCCAGCGCGCTCGTTCCCGTCAACAGCGTGCGCCTAAGCAGCCCCCTGCGCCTCCACAGCAAAAGCCAGGGACGGGCTTTTGACTGGATCCACGGGAACATAGCCGCCCTCAAAGTGTCCGTACCGGACGATCTGCCGGTCGGGGGGAGGTTAAAATTTTTTCACCAAAGGTGGCCTCTCATAACCTCCGACCAGTGGGTTCTCCAAATAGTGCGGTGCGGATACGCCCTGAATTTGGCCTCCCTGCCTCCAAATTGTCCTCCGGGAGCTCAATCCTTCAGCTCCCATCACAAGCAGGTACTTGCAGAGGAACTCTCCGCCCTTCTCAGCGCCAGTGCGGTCGAGCCCGTACCACCCGGGCAGGAAGGGCAGGGATTCTATTCCAGGTACTTCCTTGTGGAAAAGAAAACAGGGGGGATGCGTCCCATCCTAGACCTGAGAGGCCTGAACAAATTCCTGGTCAAAGAAAAGTTCAGGATGCTTTCCTTGGGCACCCTTCTGCCAATGATTCAGAAAAACGATTGGCTATGTTCCCTGGATTTAAAGGACGCATACACTCACATCCCGATACTGCCAGCTCACAGACAGTATCTCAGATTCCGCCTGGGCGCACGGCACTTTCAGTATTGTGTGCTACCCTTTGGGCTCGCCTCTGCCCCACGAGTGTTTACAAAGTGCCTCGTGGTGGTAGCGGCCTACCTACGCAAGCTGGGAGTGCACGTGTTCCCATATCTCGACGATTGGCTGGTCAAGAACACCTCGGAGGCGGGAGCCCTCCGGTCTATGCAGTGCACTACTCGACTTCTGGAGCTGCTGGGGTTTGTGATAAATTACCCAAAGTCCCATCTCCAGCCAACACAGTCTCTGGAATTCATAGGAGCTCTGCTGAATGCCCAGACGGCTCAGGCCTACCTTCCCGAAGCGAGGGCCACCAATCTCCTGGCCCTGGCCTCGCAGACCAGAGCGTCTCAGCAGGTCACAGCTCGGCAGATGTTGAGACTTCTGGGTCATATGGCCTCCACAGTTCATGTGACTCCCATGGCTCGTCTTCACATGAGATCTGCTCAATGGACCCTAGCTTCCCAGTGGTTCCAAGCCACCGGGAATCTAGAAGATGTCATCCGCCTCTCCACCAGTTGCCGCACTTCACTGCTCTGGTGGACCATTCGGACCAATTTGACCCTGGGACGTCCATTCCAAATTCCGCAGCCCACGAAAGTGCTGACGACGGATGCATCTCGCCTGGGGTGGGGAGCTCATGTCGATGGGCTTCACACCCAGGGTCTGTGGTCCCTCCAGGAAAAGGATCTGCAGATCAACCTCCTGGAGCTCCGAGCGATCTGGAACGCACTGAAGGCTTTCAGAGATCGGCTGTCCTACCAAATTATCCAAATTCGGACAGACAATCAGGTTGCAATGTATTACGTCAACAAGCAGGGGGGCACCGGTTCTCGCCCCCTGTGTCAGGAAGCCGTCGGGATGTGGCGTTGGGCGTGCCGGTTCGGCATGCTTCTCCAAGCCACGTACCTGGCAGGCGTAAACAACAGTCTGGCCGACAGACTGAGCAGAGTCATGCAACCGCACGAGTGGTCGCTCCATTCCAGAGTGGTACGCAAGATCTTCCGAGAGTGGGGAACCCCCTCGGTGGACCTTTTCGCCTCCCGGACCAACCACAAGCTGCCTCTGTTCTGTTCCAGACTTCAGACACACGGCAGGCTAGCGTCAGATGCCTTTCTCCTTCATTGGGGGACCGGCCTCCTGTATGCTTATCCTCCCATACCTTTGGTGGGGAAGACCTTACTGAAGCTCAAGCAAGACCGCGGCACCATGATTCTGATCGCGCCCTTTTGGCCTCGTCAGATCTGGTTTCCTCTTCTTCTGGAGTTGTCCTCCGAAGAACCGTGGAGATTGGAGTGTTTTCCGACTCTCATCTCGCAGAACGACGGAGCGTTGCTGCACCCCAACCTTCAATCCCTGGCTCTCACGGCCTGGATGTTGAGGGCGTAGACTTCGCTGCGTTGGGTTTGTCTGAGGGTGTCTCCCGTGTCTTGCTTGCCTCTAGGAAGGATTCCACTAAAAAGAGTTACTTTTTCAAGTGGAGGAGGTTTGTCGTTTGGTGTGAGAGCAAGGCCCTAGAACCTCGGTCTTGTCCTGCACAGAACCTGCTTGAATACCTTCTGCACTTATCAGAGTCTGGTCTCAAGACCAACTCAGTAAGGAATCACCTTAGTGCGATTAGTGCTTACCATTATCGTGTGGAAGGTAAAGCCATCTCTGGAGAGCCCTTAGTAGTTCGATTCATGAGAGGCTTGCTCTTGTCAAAGCCCCCTGTCAAGCCTCCCACAGTGTCATGGGATCTCAACGTCGTCCTCACCCAGCTGATGAAACCTCCTTTTGAGCCACTGAATACCTGCCATCTGAAGTACTTGACCTGGAAGGTCATTTTCTTGGTGGCAGTTACTTCAGCTCGTAGGGTCAGTGAGCTTCAAGCCCTAGTAGCTCACGCTCCATATACCAAATTTCATCATAACAGAGTAGTGCTCCGCACCCACCCAAAGTTCCTGCCGAAGGTGGTGTCGGAGTTCCATCTTAACCAGTCAATTGTCTTGCCAACATTCTTCCCCAGGCCGCATACCCGCCCTGCTGAACGTCAGTTGCACACATTGGACTGCAAGAGAGCATTGGCCTTCTACTTGGAGCGGACACAGCCCCACAGACAGTCCGCCCAATTGTTTATTTCTTTCGACCCTAACAGGCTAGGGGTCGCTGTCGGGAAACGCATCATCTCCAATTGGCTAGCAGATTGCATTTCCTTCACTTACGCCCAGGCTGGGCTGGCTCTTGAGGGTCATGTCACGGCTCATAGTGTTAGAGCCATGGCAGCGTCGGTGGCCCACTTGAAGTCAGCCACTATTGAAGAGATTTGCAAGGCTGCGACGTGGTCATCTGTCCACACATTCACATCACATTACTGCCTCCAGCAGGATACCCGACGCGACAGTCGGTTCGGGCAGTCGGTGCTGCAGAATCTGTTTGGGGTGTAAATCCAACTCCACCCTCCAGGACCCGAATTTATTCTGGTCAGGCTGCACTCTCAGTTAGTTGTTCTTCGTAGGTCAATTTTCTGTTGTACCCTCGCCGTTGCGAGGTTCAATTGACCTGGGTTCTTGTTTTGAGTGAGCCTGAGAGCTAGGGATACCCCAGTCGTGAGAACAAGCAGCCTGCTTGTCCTCGGAGAAAGTGAATGATACATACCTGTAGCAGGTGTTCTCCGAGGACAGCAGGCTGATTGTTCTCACCTACCCTCCCTCCTCCCCTTTGGAGTTGTGTGTTTCATCTTTTTTGCTAGTCATTCAACTGGCGGGAGCGGTCACGCACGGGCGGGAAGACGGCCGCGCATGCGCGGTGGGCGTGCCCTGCGTGCCGACCGTCCCGCGAAGCTTTTTCCGGTTGGTGGGGGCTGCCGCGGACGTCACCCAGTCGTGAGAACAATCAGCCTGCTGTCCTCGGAGAACACCTGCTACAGGTATGTATCATTCACTATCTCTATCTGGTCAATAATAAAAGGAACACTATCTGCCCTAAAAAGTTGTTTTGTGGCTCTACATGAGAAATTGTGATATTGAATAAATAAGTGTATGTTTGTGCCCCTAGTCATGCATTCTACGTTTATTTATATAATCATTTCAAGAAATCCAGTTAACTGTTTAACATTAGTGGAACATAGCTACAGAGGCATGGTATGGTCTCATTTTTAAGATGATAATACTAGGGCCCGGCTAAGAAACAGATTATTTTGAGTTAGTCTTCACTGGACCAAACTTGCTTTCCTTGTGCCATCACTATCCAGCAGGATAGGCAGTGTCTTAAAATGTGGAGGATAAAGGATTTTTTTTTTTAACAATAAAGCGTGACAACCTGGATGTAGCAGCTCATAGGTTTGCTTGCTTTGTTTTGAGAGTACAGCAATGACAGCTGCGTGGGGAAGGGGAAAGTGAGATTGGCCTAATTGGTTTCAACATTTTGATGTCACTTGGCCTCCTGTCTATTAAACCTCCTTGGAGCTGCCAGAGGATGGACTGTGGGAGCAGGCCAGGGAGATATGTGGCCCCAAGGAGGATGGGGAGCACTGAAAGAGATGGGGAAGAAGGTTAACATGGGGAGAGAGAAGGGTAAATGTTGGACAGGGAGGGAGAAGGACACAGAGTCAATACTGGATAGGGAGAGGAGAGGGACATTTTTATTTTTGTACGCGTATAGGTCATTACCACCTGGTCAATGGCTGGTGGTAAGGTCGCAGACCCAAAATGGATGCACGGCAATTTTGATTTTGTTCATGTCCATTTTTGGCAAAAATAAAGACCTTTATTACAGGCGTGCTGAAAAATGGATTGGTGTATGCCCAAAACCCGCGCCTACACTACCGCAAGCCATTTTTCAATGCATCTTAGTAAAAGGACCCCTTTATTAGCTATGGATTTAAGACAAGACTACTTTTTTGCATTTTATTTTTTCAGTCAGTGGAGTATTAAAATAGTTTTAAAACCATTAACAGAGCAAATTCTTAGATAAAATCAGCATGCTGTTCATAACCAATCACTTCTTGTTTCAGATTTTAAAAAAATGTTTACAAACCACAAGCAACTTTTTGGTGGATTATTTTAGAATTCTAGTTCAGTTTTTAATTTTGCCTCATTTAAATTATTGCAATTCATTAGGAATAATGGTAAAAGTAGCTGCTAAAATTATATGCAAAGTTCAAATCAGAAAGCCACTCTGTTATTTGTTAAATTCATTGGCTGCCAATCCAGACCCATCTCTCATTTACAATAATCGGCAGCTGGTACCTTATTACTCTCTGTACTAAGATCATCTAAATGAAGGAAGCTCTGTTCTGCTTAATTTTCCTTCATTAGAAGGGGTCTGTTATAAACTGAGTTTTGATTGATCTTTCCAGTTTGAAGCCATTCAAATATGGAATAGCTTCCATGCTGATAAAGCATCAGTGTTTCTATTTTTCATTCTTTTGAGCTTTGTAACATAGTAAGTGATGGCAGATAAAGACCTGAACTTTCCATCCAGTATGCCCAACAGTCACACTCTTTATCAATTCATGATTAAATCAACAATTAATGTGATGATATATACTTTATCACAAGTCTTTCTTTGACGTTTCTGGGACATAGGCCGTGGAAGTCTGCCTGGCTCTATCCTTATGTTCCACCTACTGGATTTGCCATCAAAGCCCATTCCAGCCTATCCAAATCTGTCTTGTCATTTGCAGCACCCAGACCATAAAAGTCTGCCCAGCACTGTCCTCGGTTCCAGCTACTGAAGATGGCATTGAAGCCCTTTCCAGCGTATCCTAAACCGGATTACCATATACAGACACAGACCTACAAAGTCTGCCTGGCACTGCCTTAGTTCTTTACAGCTGGAATAGCTATCCAAGCGTCACTCACACACATCCACCCCCTGCAGCCATTTAAGGTGTTTTTTTTTTGTTTTTTATTAAATTTTTGTTTTCTATCATCTATTTTCTAAATTGAATTCCTCTGTGTTCATTCCACGCCTTTGACTCTACCACCTCCCTTGGGAGGGCATTCCAGGCATCGACCACCCTCTCCGTGAAAAATAATTTCCTGACATTACTCCTAAGTCTACCACCTTGCAACCTCAGCTCATGTCCTCTAGTTTTATCATTTCCCCTTTCTAGAAGAGATTTGTTTCTATATTAATACCTTTCAAGTATTTAAACGTCTGTATCATATCTCCCCTGTCCCTTCTTTCCTCTAGGTTATACATATTTAGGTCTTTCAGTCTCTTCTCATATGTCATATGGCACAAGTCCCATATCATTTTTGTTGCCTTCCTCTGGACCGCTTTTACATCCTTAGCAAGATGCGGCCTCCAAAACTGAACACAATACTCGAGGTGGGGCCTCGCCATCGACTTGTATAGGGGCATCAACTCCTCCTTTCTTCTGCTGGTTACTCCTCTTTCAATGCAGCTTAGCATTCTTCTGGCTACGGCCACCACTTTGTCACACAGTTTTTTTTGCTTTAAGGTCCGTGGACACCACCATCTGAAGGTCCTTCTCCCCGTCTGTGCATATCAGCCTCTCACCTCCTAGGACATACAGCTCCTTTGAGTTTCTACTCCCGAAATGCATCACTTTGCAATTTTTTGCATTAAATTTTAATTGTCAAACATTAAACCATTCTTCTAACTTTTGCAGATCCCTTTTCATGTTTTCCACTCCCTCCGGGGTGTCCACTCTGTTACAAATCTTGGTATCATCCACAAAAAGGCATACCTTACCTTTTAATCCTTCAGCAATGTCACTCACAAATATATAGAACAGATTCAGACCCAGCTCCGATCCCTGCGGCTCTCCGCTACTCACCTTTCCTTCCTCCTAGTGAATTCCATCGACCACCACCCTCTGGCGTCTGTCAACCAGTTTCTAATCCAATTTGCCACTTTTGGTCCTAACCCCAGCCTTTCAAGTTTATTCAAGTAGTTCTAGGAGGGAATGTATCAAAAGCTTTGCTGAAATCTAAGTAGATTACATCTAGCATACGTCCTTGATCCAATTCTCTGTTCGTGCAGTCAAAGAATTCAGTCAAATTCGTTTGACACGATTTACCTTTGGTAAAACTGTGTTGCCTCGGATCTTGTAACTCATGGGATTCCAGGGAATTCACTATCCTTTCCTTCAGCATCACTTCCATTACTTTTCCAATAACTGAAGTGAGGCTTACTGGTCTGTAGTTTCCAAGTTCTTCTCTGTTGCCGCTTTTCTGAAGAGGGGACCACATCCGCTCTTCTCTAATTCCACGGAAACTCTCCCATTTCCAAAGATTTGGTGCTCTTTTAATTTACCGTCAGTAAAATCCCTTGGTAATATTTTCGCTTCTCTTCATCCATCATCTTCAGCTTTAGACCCATGGCCAGCTACACTAATGAAACATTTGTCCCATGAAGTAATTCCACTGAGTCTTCCCCTTATTTTGAGTTCAATGATCACAGGCTCCGTTCCCTCTATTTGGAAACATGCCTTAGTATGTCCTCTTTTGAAGAAACCCCATTTGGACTTGCAGGAGCCTTATAGTTTTTGACCGATTTCTAATCTTCCATTTTTGGCTAAAGCTATAGAAAAACTGGTCCATATCCAACTATTGCAACACATAGAAAGCAGCAATATTTTACACACATTTCAGGCTGTTTTTCTGCATCACCGTAGCACAGAAACATTGTTAGTAGCTCTACATAATTTCATTCGTACATCTCATGATGACCGCTGTTCAGTTATCATTGTTTCCTTGGATTTGTCTTCCGTTTTCTATTTGGTTGACCACATACTATTGATTCAATGTCTGGCTTCAGTTGGGATATCTGAGACAGTTCTCACATGGTTCACTAGCTATCTGGCGAGCCGTACTTATCAGCTTTCTTTCAAACATTCTACGACCACTTCAATCCCTCTCCATTCAGTGGTTCCTCAGGGCTCCATTCTAGCATCAGCTGTTTTCAGTATTTTTCTTTTGCTACTTCTTACGCTTATTCAGGACAACAGTTGCAATTTTGATTTTGTTCATGTCCATTTTTGGCAAAAATAAAGACCTTTATTACAGGCGTGCTGAAAAATGGATTGGTGTATGCCCAAAACCCGCGCCTACACTACCGCAAGCCATTTTTCAATGCATCTTAGTAAAAGGACCCCTTTATTAGCTATGGATTTAAGACAAGACTACTTTTTTGCATTTTATTTTTTCAGTCAGTGGAGTATTAAAATAGTTTTAAAACCATTAACAGAGCAAATTCTTAGATAAAATCAGCATGCTGTTCATAACCAATCACTTCTTGTTTCAGATTTTAAAAAAATGTTTACAAACCACAAGCAACTTTTTGGTGGATTATTTTAGAATTCTAGTTCAGTTTTTAATTTTGCCTCATTTAAATTATTGCAATTCATTAGGAATAATGGTAAAAGTAGCTGCTAAAATTATATGCAAAGTTCAAATCAGAAAGCCACTCTGTTATTTGTTAAATTCATTGGCTGCCAATCCAGACCCATCTCTCATTTACAATAATCGGCAGCTGGTACCTTATTACTCTCTGTACTAAGATCATCTAAATGAAGGAAGCTCTGTTCTGCTTAATTTTCCTTCATTAGAAGGGGTCTGTTATAAACTGAGTTTTGATTGATCTTTCCAGTTTGAAGCCATTCAAATATGGAATAGCTTCCATGCTGATAAAGCATCAGTGTTTCTATTTTTCATTCTTTTGAGCTTTGTAACATAGTAAGTGATGGCAGATAAAGACCTGAACTTTCCATCCAGTATGCCCAACAGTCACACTCTTTATCAATTCATGATTAAATCAACAATTAATGTGATGATATATACTTTATCACAAGTCTTTCTTTGACGTTTCTGGGACATAGGCCGTGGAAGTCTGCCTGGCTCTATCCTTATGTTCCACCTACTGGATTTGCCATCAAAGCCCATTCCAGCCTATCCAAATCTGTCTTGTCATTTGCAGCACCCAGACCATAAAAGTCTGCCCAGCACTGTCCTCGGTTCCAGCTACTGAAGATGGCATTGAAGCCCTTTCCAGCGTATCCTAAACCGGATTACCATATACAGACACAGACCTACAAAGTCTGCCTGGCACTGCCTTAGTTCTTTACAGCTGGAATAGCTATCCAAGCGTCACTCACACACATCCACCCCCTGCAGCCATTTAAGGTGTTTTTTTTTTGTTTTTTATTAAATTTTTGTTTTCTATCATCTATTTTCTAAATTGAATTCCTCTGTGTTCATTCCACGCCTTTGACTCTACCACCTCCCTTGGGAGGGCATTCCAGGCATCGACCACCCTCTCCGTGAAAAATAATTTCCTGACATTACTCCTAAGTCTACCACCTTGCAACCTCAGCTCATGTCCTCTAGTTTTATCATTTCCCCTTTCTAGAAGAGATTTGTTTCTATATTAATACCTTTCAAGTATTTAAACGTCTGTATCATATCTCCCCTGTCCCTTCTTTCCTCTAGGTTATACATATTTAGGTCTTTCAGTCTCTTCTCATATGTCATATGGCACAAGTCCCATATCATTTTTGTTGCCTTCCTCTGGACCGCTTTTACATCCTTAGCAAGATGCGGCCTCCAAAACTGAACACAATACTCGAGGTGGGGCCTCGCCATCGACTTGTATAGGGGCATCAACTCCTCCTTTCTTCTGCTGGTTACTCCTCTTTCAATGCAGCTTAGCATTCTTCTGGCTACGGCCACCACTTTGTCACACAGTTTTTTTGCTTTAAGGTCCGTGGACACCACCATCTGAAGGTCCTTCTCCCCGTCTGTGCATATCAGCCTCTCACCTCCTAGGACATACAGCTCCTTTGAGTTTCTACTCCCGAAATGCATCACTTTGCAATTTTTTGCATTAAATTTTAATTGTCAAACATTAAACCATTCTTCTAACTTTTGCAGATCCCTTTTCATGTTTTCCACTCCCTCCGGGGTGTCCACTCTGTTACAAATCTTGGTATCATCCACAAAAAGGCATACCTTACCTTTTAATCCTTCAGCAATGTCACTCACAAATATATAGAACAGATTCAGACCCAGCTCCGATTCCTGAGGCTCTCCGCTACTCACCTTTCCTTCCTCCTAGTGAATTCCATCGACCACCACCCTCTGGCGTCTGTCAACCAGTTTCTAATCCAATTTGCCACTTTTGGTCCTAACCCCAGCCTTTCAAGTTTATTCAAGTAGTTCTAGGAGGGAATGTATCAAAAGCTTTGCTGAAATCTAAGTAGATTACATCTAGCATACGTCCTTGATCCAATTCTCTGTTCGTGCAGTCAAAGAATTCAGTCAAATTCGTTTGACACGATTTACCTTTGGTAAAACTGTGTTGCCTCGGATCTTGTAACTCATGGGATTCCAGGGAATTCACTATCCTTTCCTTCAGCATCACTTCCATTACTTTTCCAATAACTGAAGTGAGGCTTACTGGTCTGTAGTTTCCAAGTTCTTCTCTGTTGCCGCTTTTCTGAAGAGGGGACCACATCCGCTCTTCTCTAATTCCACGGAAACTCTCCCATTTCCAAAGATTTGGTCCTCTTTTAATTTACCGTCAGTAAAATCCCTTGGTAATATTTTCGCTTCTCTTCATCCATCATCTTCAGCTTTAGACCCATGGCCAGCTACACTAATGAAACATTTGTCCCATGAAGTAATTCCACTGAGTCTTCCCCTTATTTTGAGTTCAATGATCACAGGCTCCGTTCCCTCTATTTGGAAACATGCCTTAGTATGTCCTCTTTTGAAGAAACCCCATTTGGACTTGCAGGAGCCTTATAGTTTTTGACCGATTTCTAATCTTCCATTTTTGGCTAAAGCTATAGAAAAACTGGTCCATATCCAACTATTGCAACACATAGAAAGCAGCAATATTTTACACACATTTCAGGCTGTTTTTCTGCATCACCGTAGCACAGAAACATTGTTAGTAGCTCTACATAATTTCATTCGTACATCTCATGATGACCGCTGTTCAGTTATCATTGTTTCCTTGGATTTGTCTTCCGTTTTCTATTTGGTTGACCACATACTATTGATTCAATGTCTGGCTTCAGTTGGGATATCTGAGACAGTTCTCACATGGTTCACTAGCTATCTGGCGAGCCGTACTTATCAGCTTTCTTTCAAACATTCTACGACCACTTCAATCCCTCTCCATTCAGTGGTTCCTCAGGGCTCCATTCTAGCATCAGCTGTTTTCAGTATTTTTCTTTTGCTACTTCTTACGCTTATTCAGGACAACAGTTGCACTCCTTTCTGCTACACAGACAACGGTCACCCGCAGAATTTCTAGTCGGGCTAAGTTGATTAATAGATGCCCAGCTAGAAATTCTGCGGGTGACCGTCGTCTGCGTAGCAGAAAGGAGTGCAACCATTGTCCTGAATAAGCGTAAGAAGTGGCAAAAGAAAAATACTGAAAAGAGCTGATTCTAGATGGAGCCCTGAGGAACCACTGACGGAGAGGGATTGAAAAGGCAGCAGTGCAAATACTACATCAATAAGTAGAACACCAATACAACTCCTACTGGGACAACAGGATAAGCCGGACTGCTACAAATTACCAGAACCATTCACCTCGATCACATACGTGTAACTCGGGTCTTATGCCCCGCCAGCTCGGCTCCATTTCACACTGAGTCCAACCTGGGCCACAAGCTAAACTTCATCACAGTGTCACAGGGGACCACACACACCGCATTCACAGTTCCTGTTTGCCAGCCATTGAGCTTGGGTGTGAGTCAATGGCCCAGAATAGCGATCTGGGGTATTGAGAGATCAAGATGAACTGTATAGTGGTACTTCTCTCAGTCTGTGAGCAAGCATCCTTGCTCTCACACCAAAGACCACACGGCACTCCCAAGAATTTAATGTAAAGTACTTTCACTGACAACTTCTGCAACTGGCAGTCAACACTTCAGAAGAACTCTATTTATAGAATATTATACCGTATGCAATTTTGTTCCACCTGAGACCACTTAAGACGGTCTCAGCCACTCCACTTCACTCCGATATTCGTATATTTACATCTTCTGTCTATCAACCTATCCTATTCGGTCATGAATAAATCGAAGGCTGCTCCTATTACTTCTGATATCAATTCAGCTCCCTCAAACACAGAACTTTTTGGCTGCCCTCCTTCCAGTGAATGCACCTTTTGGGCTTCACTCTGGCCTTGAACAGTCTCCTGTTCTGGATCCCGCATTCAGGCTGGACTCATATTGTCCACCTGAAACTCTGACTCAGTCACTGCTTATAGGGGCAGCAACTTCTTATTTGTTCCAGTCTGAGTCTATTCTGCACTCCAGGATCCTCCCAAGACTCCCAAAGGTCCTGGCAGCGGAACAGGCAGCCAAAGACCTCATGTTCTCCACTACAATCCCTTTTATTATTTCTACTCTACCCCTGCTGTCACTCACTACAGGGACCCACATTATCTCAGCAACTACTCTGCCAACTCCTCCCCTGGGCAGGCCTCCCAAACTCTCTCTCCAGCCCACTGGCAGAGACCTCCCTCCCCCAAGGCCTCTGGAAAAATCTATCACCACTGTTCTAGTAGTTCTAGGAGTACCTGGCAAGATCCAAATACAGTACAGGGATACAATACTAAAAATAATAATCAGAACAATATAATAACCATAAGACATGGTACAATAAATAACAATATATAAAATGTAGGGATCCCAGACAATACATGTGCATTAACAGCAATAGACTTCCATTAAAAACATTCATAGTAAATAATGTAAACAAAATAAGATTAAAAATAAAAGCAAAAAATAAAAACCAAAAAGAATAAACAAGTGGACATGCACTAAGAAACTTAGTGTACTTGTATGCGTGAGATTCACTGCTATCCAGTGCATTTTTTCTAGCAAAAAAGGTGCTGGTACTCAAATGCTAGGCCACCCTTCAGGGGTGGGGTGATCACTGAGGAACCCACCCCACAATAGCCAAGCCCCCTGAAACTAGTAACAGAACCTATGACAAGGCAGAATTGTTGTGTAGAGCCTGAGCTCTTTCATTAAAACTTGGGGCCCATGGGTCAAAATTTTAGCAGACAATGGAAAAGGTGCCGGTACTCAGTACCTCTCCCTCAAAAAAAGCCCTGGTGCTATCTCCCAATGACTCATTGTTATTGGCAGGCAAATATCAGTGTTCTAGCTTATGTGTGACCAAATGGAATGTGTAAAACATGCGGGTCAAAATAAAGACAGTAGTTCTAAAAGTTGTTGTACAAAATAATGTTGATAGCATTACATACCAATACTGGGAGTACCAAAAAACTCACAGTCCCAGATCAGCTCTGAAAAAGTGCTCAGCAGAACTAAAAAGAACAAGTAAAAACTTATTACATCAACATCCTTATTCTGTAAAAGTCGTCAAAAATTGTGTGCACAAATTTGGGCCGAGACTTCCTGAAGACTTGGCGACCATTTTGAAAAAGTGGCAGCACCAGCCCAGAGCAATGGCATCGGGCAGGAAAGAGTAGGGTTCTTTCATACTCCCGACGAGACCTCTAGACCACCAGGACGTATGTAGGATGGGGGGCTGGCAGAGACAGGTCCAAGGCTAGGGGAGGCAGTAGCAGGACCAAGGCTATGGGGCAACGGCAGAGGGACCAAGGCTCAGGGGGTGGCAGCAGTGGGACCAAGACTCAAGGGAGTGGGGGAGATAAGCAAGCCTTTACCGCAGGATGAGGAGGTTGCTCCACAGTTTCTCAGAATTCTGGTAGAAGTATATAGTTAATCTTGTAGGAGAGTGAAAACTTCTTCTGAGCTTTTTAAAAATAAATTTTGCAAATAAATAGAAGGGACGAAAACATGTAAGTTGGTGTTTGCGTGTATGTGTTGTGGACAGTCAGTGCTTAATTTGGGCTGTTATGAGATAAATGTTCATCATTCTTTTCCTGAATTGTTATAGGTGGAATATCTACTTAGAAAGTTTTACAGAACAGATGCATTTGAGTTGAAAACAGACTTCCTAGCTGTCCAATGAGTGACTGAGTAAAACAACCTACCTTTTGTGAGTATGATCAGTGCCTATCTTCCTGCTGTTTCTAAAGCATTTTAAAGAGTAGTCTTATTAGTACTTTTTATTCTTTGCAATCCCAGCAGAAGTTGAAAAGAATTAATACAAAAATGATCAAGAATATGTGTCTGCCCATCTGTCTGGCAGCAAAATAACTCTGAAAATTAATTGGAATGGGATGATGAGGGGGAAAACGGGGCAAGAATTGGACCAAGGATTCCATAAAAATAAGCCCCCCCTCCCCCGAAGACACCAATAAATAAGATAAAATGCTTTGGGCTATTTCTATGGGAGAAGCGTTTCAGTAACTTACATGCAGTAAACACAGTAGTTAAGAAATTACTCCTTTCAAACTGCTTCTCCACTGTTTTCAATTCTCGCCAACCCTCAAATTGCCCGTAGCCGCAAAGATTACCCCCATGTAACTACTTCTACTACTATTTAGCATTTCTATAGCGCTACAAGTGTTCCCACTACCCAAAACTACCCCCTGCATATGCTCTACCACCCCTAAACTGCCCCCATACCTCTAAAATAGCACATGCACCCTAACCTTCCCCAAACTATTCTCCTGCAACAACTCCACCACCACAAACTATGCTCAACCTACTAACCTAACCCCCTGTGACTGGCCCTCCACCACTCAAACTATCCATGTTGAAGTTGCAACAGCATCCCTTGAAATGGCCCAGCCCTTCTAAATTCTCTAAGTGCTCAAACCCCTTAAATTATCTTCTTCCAGCAACAGCCCCACCATACCCTCAGACTTCCCCCACCCTACTAAAATACCCTATGCAACTGCCCTCAACACTTCAAGAATACCCTATCGCCAAAATCTACCTCCAAGTAACCAATCTTCCCCAGATCAATCCAGAGATGAATGGGCATGTCCGCCTACCAAAAGGTGGAGAGAACACCAAAGCTGGTCTATATAGGACACTGTGCAACAGCTTCCATTTCAGTATTCTCTCTATCTAGCAGGTGGATGGACATTTTCTGTATTGGTGCTGGCCCTTGCCCTTCCGTGGATCAGTGAGCGCGAGGTTGAGGTTGCCAGGTGGTCTATAGGGTACACTTGATGGTGCCAGGCCCTTCTCTACCTGTCCTGCTGCTCTTGGCACTGAGCTGTCCTACTGGGGTTTTGGATCTCCTTCCTCCTTTCATTGAAAAAAAAAATAACACAGAAAACAGTGATTTCCCCTTGCAGACACAGCTGATTAATGTGGAAGTCAGCAGGTCATCTGGGCCATGAGGCCATCTTGTTACAGCACCTGATTGTAGCCTGAGCTGTTTCTCTAGGATCCTCTGGTTCGTGAGTACTCTGATGACTGCTAAGGTTAAGCGCTGCTCCCAGTGTGGAGGCTGGCGAGCAGTGTCGGGTGTCTGTGATGAGTGTGGTCGCACTTCGCCGGCTGAGGCATTGTTGGATGCGCTGTAGTTTCATCCAAGCCCAGGTCCAGGAGAGAGATGGCGGTGGTGATTTTGGCGGGCAAAGTAGACTCCTGCTCATCGCGCGGGTCCATGGCCGCCATTTTGGATGCGCTGCCATGTGCTGATGTGTAGGAGCGGCTGGAGCTTGTCCTCAGGGGAAAGATTTGTTTTTTTGGTGGCAGAGAGCCCAGTTGAAAAAGCGGTTGCAGCTGGGTGCGTGGGGGATCTGGGTGCTTCGGTCCCATTCTCTCCTGAATTTGTGCTCCTGATGCATTGGGCCTTTCTATTGAAAAGGCTTTTGGTTCAGCCTTTTTCTCCTTTCCCTCCCGAGGGGAGTTCCCGCGTTCCCTCTTCGTTGGCCCCCACTGGCCCTTTGGTCTTTCATATGCCTAAGCGGCTAAGGGGAGAGGTCCAGAGAGATTTGGATGAGCTGTCTGTGTTTTCTAGGCAGGAATCTGATGGGCCCCTTTCTGGCTCTTCAGCCCACTCCCTGGTGGACCCTCTGGAGGAGGGTGAACATCCACTGGAAGGAAGGGATGACACTACAGTGGCATGGCTGTTCCGCTGAGACAAGCTGCCTGCATTGATTGTGCAGGCGTTAGAGGCACTCAGGATTTCATCTCCAGAGGACCCTGCCGCTGAGGCAGCCAAGCACCCTTTGCTGTCTGACATTAAGTGGCCCCCTTTCATGTCCACCTGGCTATGACAGTTCTCATTTTGGCACAGTTCAGCCGCATACCTAGAGTCCCTGTGCTTATTACGGGTGGATTCTTTAATTACGGAGGTGACTAAGAATACCACTTTGCTGGTGGAGAGCGACATGGTCTTCAAGGACGTGCAGAATTGCAAGTTGGAATCTTCTCTTGAACTCTTTTGAGGTGGCAGCGCTTGGCTTGCAGGCTTCGGTGTGTAGTTCCTTTGTGGCCCGGGCTTGCCTTAGCTGGGAGCAGGGAGCATCTTCAGACGAGGACTTCTCCATGGCCTGTCCTTCTTTGGAGCTGGGCTTGTCCTTTTTGGTGGATTTGCTGTATTATCTTCTCTGCACTTTGGCTAAGGAGATGTCGCTGGTGGCGGTGGCTCTGGCTGAATTAGTGGGTGGCGGATTCGTCCTCTAAGGACCGCTTGTCTCGACTTCCCTTTCGGAAAAAGGTATATTAAATATACCTTTTTTTTTTTTACCTAGGCAATGAAGAGCACACCCCACCCACCATTACAATGTACACGATGTTAACATTTTAAAAAATATATTTATTTTACCTGGCCTGGGCAGCTGGGCTTCGGTGGTGGTGGCAGATAGTGGTGCAGACTCAGAGTGCAATCATTGTGCTCCGCTCCATGTATGCTGTTGTGGGGCCACGGGGTAATGCTGAGGCCTGGGTGGAATCAACAAAATAAAGCTGATCTTCATTCAGAAGCAGGGCAGAGTGGAGGAACTGCGACCACGACAGTAGCCAGCACAGTTTCCCCTCCCATGCAGCACTGCGGCACCGTCGCACATGAGGGGGAGGAGCAAAGCAGCAGAGTCCAGAAACTTCAGATTAAAACTGGATGGGGACTCAGGGAGTGAGCAACGGAGCAGCAGCGCCAGCATGTAACTCTACAATGGCTGCACTAAAATAAAAATTAGGCAGAGAAGAGGAGGACCGGACAGCTGCCGGCTGCCTGGGTGGGCCTGAGCCGAGTAGCTATGCTCCTGCCTGCTGCGTACGCTGTCTCCTTGGGCCTGGAACTACATGCATGTCTTGGGTTCCATGGTGGTCACGCTGGAGGTCCTGCCATGTAGTGAGCTCACATGTGGCCCCTTCAGCTTTCTTTGCTCCATTGGTGGATGAATATCAAATCATCTCAGGCTGCTCTGGATGGTGCAGGCTTGCCTCAGTGCCCGCTGGTGGCTCAGTTCGACCAACCTGGCTCAGGGTGCTTCACTGGTAGCCCTGAACTGGGTAGTAGTGACCACGGATGCCGGTCTCTCAGGTTGGAGGTCTCACTGCTTGGGTTGCACGGTGCAAGGCCTGTGGTCTCCTCTGGAGGCTTGATGGTTGATCAACCAGTTGGAGCTGAGGGCAGTGCGGAATGTCTTGAGAGCCTTCCTCCCACTCATCTGGGACCTCGAGGTTCGCATGCTGTCAGTGCGTCAGCTGTGGCATATATCAACAGGCAGAGGTGCACCAGGAGTGCTCCCCTTGGAGTGGAGGCAGCTGTCCTCCTGCAGTGGACAGAGGTTCATGTGGCTTGCCTGTCGGCGGCACACATTGCGGGCATTCAAGCAGATTTCATCAGCCATCATCTACTGGATCCGGGGAAATGTGAGCTCTCCTGGGTGGCATTCTCTTTGGTGATGGTGGGGCATTCCGATTCTCAATCTGATGGCATCCAGGTCCAATGCCAAGGTGCCCTGCTTTTTCAGGAGACGGAGGGACGAGGAGGCGGAGGTGCTGGATGCTGTTCTCCAGCCGTGGCCATCTGACAATCTCCTGTATGCCTTTTCTCCTTGGCCAATGATTGGCAGGCTTCTGGGGCGCATTTATCATCATCCGGGGGTGGTGATTTTGGTGACACCAGACTGGCCCTGGCATCCGTGGTATGCAGACTTGGTCCATCTTCTTGTTGATGACCCTTTTTGACCCTCTTTGCATGCTTAGGGGTTCGGGCCTCCTGTTTCAGGAGCCCTCGGCTTGGATCTTAAGAGGGCAGCCTTGAGGAAACAAGGTTATTTGGAAACTGTGATTACCACCTTGTTACATGCATGGAAGAAGTCCACTTCAATGGCTTATGCCTGTGTGTGGAGGGCCTTTGATGCCTGGTGCGTGGATAGAGGCGTGAATTCTTCTTCTGGTTCATTGAGCCTGGTGGTGTTATTTCTGCAGAACGATTTGGCAAACGGGTCAGCACTGGAGTCGCTGAAGGTGCAGGTAGCAGCGCTAGCCTGCTTCCAGGGTCAGATTCAGTGTTCTTCCCTGGCATCCTGTCCTATAATTTTTAGCTATAAAGTTCTACTTCAGGTATGCTGCATTATTTCCCATCTCCCTTCTCTCTTTTCCTATCAGCCACATGCAGGAATTTCTGGCTGGTCACCGTTGCTAAGGCAGCTCAGATACCTGGTATATCCTGTTACAAAAGTAATTTACTGAGAAGAGGTATGGCAAGGACACCAATTGCAAGCTTCCAGCACATATGAAAGACCCTATTACAAGTCTCCAGCATATATGCAGCACCTATGATTGGTCCAGGGTAGAGGAGAGATGGATGCTAACCACAGCCTATAAAACCACGCTGCACACAAAGAAACTCTGAAAAACTAGGCATGCTTGGAAAGAGTGTTTCAGATCCGTCCAAATGGCCTGTTTTTCCCGAAGGGGTGCTCTCCCCCCTTCATAGAAACTAATTCTCTATATCTAAGAATCTTTCTTTCATTTATTCTTTCTTTCTCTTCTTTCTGTCTGTTCTGTGACCTTTGAATGAGGAACAAACTCTCCTTCCTTATTTTTCTCTTCTTTATATAATTAGTCTAATTACTTATAATTACTAGAGGTACTGTTGTTAGATTTTATAAGTTTGTTATAACTTGAAACTGATATCTGATGCTGTGCTGGTGGGTGAGTAATTGAAGACTTTTAATTCTCTGATTCCTGTACAATTTTTTCTATAATATTTTATAATATTTCATAAGTTGTTTAGAGAGTAGCAAACCAAATGCGCAGCCCAGTACAATCCCATCCACAAGTGGCACGTTTTCTTCACAGGGTGAGCCATCTTTGGCCCACTCAGATGCTCGGTTTGCCCGAAGTGGCTTAATGTGGTCCTTCGGGCCCTTCAAGCTGTTGGATCGGTCTTCAGTGAAGAATCTTACCTTGAAATCAGTGTTTCTGGTGGCAATGGTGTCAGTTCGACGAGTGTGTGAATTGCAGACGCTTTTGTGTCAGGATCCTTTTCTTCGTTTTACTGAGACGGGGGTCACGTTGCAGACAG
This sequence comes from Microcaecilia unicolor, assembly GCF_901765095.1. Taxonomy (NCBI): domain Eukaryota; kingdom Metazoa; phylum Chordata; class Amphibia; order Gymnophiona; family Siphonopidae; genus Microcaecilia; species Microcaecilia unicolor. The sequence continues at coordinate 233,338,400 of NC_044034.1, forward strand.
TGCTCTTGTTTCTTACAAAGGTGGTCTCTAGTTTCCACTTAAATCCACCGATTTGCCTTCCTTCCTTCTGCAGGAAGGATTACCTAGATGACTTTCATGCTCTTCGCTGTCTTGACGTTCGTAGGGTGCTTTTCAAGTACCTGGAAACCACCAGTGACTTCCAGTGCTCTGATCATCTATTTGTCTTGTTCTCCAGCCACAGGAAGGGGGAGCTTGCATCCAAGGCTACGATTGCCTGATGGCTTCATGAGGCCTTTTCTGTGGCTTACCTCTTGGCGGGCAGGTCTCTACCTCTCCAGTTAAAGGTCCACTCTACCAGGGTCATAGCTACTTCCTTTGCAGAGGCGTGTGCCATCTCTGTGGATGAGATTTGTCAGCTACGTGGTATTCTGTCCATATGTTTGCAAAGCTTTACAGATTGGACATTCTGGCACGGCACGATGCTGCTTTTGAAGCGGTTGTGCTGTTTTCAGGGACTGTCGAGTCCTGGCCTCCTTGAGGACTGCTTTTCTATGTCCCATTCATCTCTGGATTGATCTGGGGGACGCTATGGAAGGAAAAATTAGTTTCTTCCTGATAACTTTATTTCTATTGGTACCCACAGATCAATCCAGAGGCCCACCCTTCTTGTTTGTCTTGCAGTTTTCCGGAGGTGTCTTTTGGTGGATGCAGCTCGTGATGAATCAGTGCTATTCAGAACTGAAGAACAAAAATGAAACCGCTTTGCATCCAAGGGAGTATATGTATTGCTGCAGCTTTAGACTCTAGAGCTGTATCGTTTGCTGTCCCAGTTTGTCTTGCTACCTATTTGGATTTGTCTTGTTTTGATAGCATTGCAAGAGGCAGGGGATCCTTTGGGCGTTGTTGAGGTCTCTGCTTTAGTATTGGCCGTACTGAAATGGAAACTGCTTCACGGGGTCCTATATAACAGAACTTTGGTGTTCTTTCTATCTCCACCTGCTGTTAGGAGGACATAGCCCATTCATCTCTGGATTGATCTGTGGGGACTAATGGAAAGAAAATTATCAGGTAAGAAACTAATTTTTCCTTCTACCTCCTTACAAATACATGTTCGCAAATTCACAAGCAACACATATATTCTGTGAACCATGCTCTGCATGGTTTCCCCATTTGTTATAACTTAAACTTTTATATAGCAAAATGTAAAAACCTTACCTGTTGTTTATTGGTTTACTTCTTAAAGCAACATGGGGGTCCAAGGACTTTGGAAACTGCTGGAATGTACAGGGAGACCTATCGATCCAGAAACACTGGAAGGAAAAATCCTTGCTATTGGTATCCTTAAAAGAGATTTGAATCCTGTTTGTTTGCTAAATAAAGAGTTGCTAGATTCACTGGTTGTCTTTTAGGTAATATATGAATTGGACAACAAAATATACATTCATTAACTAATATCTGACCTTTATTTAAAAGAGCTTTATTTACAAAACTGTTCTGAATTTGAATCTCTAGAGTGATTTTTCCAGTTTGCCTACCATGGTACTCTAGGGTGCTAATTTTCAAAGCACATAGACTTATAAAGTTACACGGAGGGGCATTTTCGAAAGAAATGTCTTAAGTTGGAATTTGGACATCCAAATTCAGAGGGGGGGGGGGGGGGAAAGGTCATTTTTGAAAAAAGATGGACGCCCATCTTTCGTTTCGAAAATACCAAGGACGTCCTTAGATTTGGACATCTTTGATTTTCAGCGATTTTCGAAACCAAAGACATCCAAGTCTAAAACATCCAAATGCAAGCCATTTGGACATGGGAGGACCCAGCATTTGTAGTACACTGGTCCCCCTGACATGCCAGGACAGCAGTGGGGCACCCTAGGGGGCACTGCAGTGAACTTCGTAAAATGCTCCCAGGTACATAGCTCCCTTACCTTGTGTGCTGAGCCCCTCAAAACCCACTACCCCCAACTATACACCACTTACAGGTGAATGGGGCACCTATATGTGGGTACAGAGGGTTTCTGGTGGGTTTTGGAGGGCTCGCTGTTTCTTCTACAAATGTAATAGGTAAGGGGGGGTATGGGCCTGGGTCCACCTGTATGAAGTGCACTGCACCCACTAAAACTGCTCCAGGGACCTGCATTCGCTGTCATGGACCTGAGTATGACATCTGAGGCTGGCAATCAATATTTTTAATGATTTTTTTTTAGGACGGGAGGGGGTTAGTGACCACTGGGGGAGTAAGGGGAGGTCATCCCCGATTCCCTCCAGTGGTCATCTGGTCATTTCGGGCACCTTTTTGTGCCTTATTCGCAAAAAAAACCAGGTCCGGGTGAAAACGTCCAAGTTTTAGTCTTGGATGTCTCTTCTTTTTTTTCCATTATGGCTCAAAGACGTCCAAGTCTTAGGAACACCCAAGTCCCGCCTTCACCACGCCTCCGATACGCCCCCCCCCCCCCCCCTCAGATTTCGACGTCCTTGCAATGGACCTCCGCTAGAGACGTCCAAAATCGGGTTTCGATTATACCGATTTGGACGTCTCTGAGAGATGGATGTCCAAGTGCCGATTTATGTCAGAAGATGGACGCCCGTCTCTTTCAAAAATGAGCCTGATAGTAACTTATGTAACTTTGTGCTTTGAAAATGGGCCTCTAGTGTCTTTAGACATAATCAGCTGTGCCATGGAAACGTGTCCACTAGTGCCTGATATTCAGGTCCAAACTAGCACATGGGCTTTGCTGTTGACACGTTGCAGCAAAAAGATACCCATGCTGACTCTTAAATGTACAGAAACTCCTTTCTGAGAAAATGTGTAGTCACACGTCTCTCTCCTTTCTAGATACAGAATGCGTCATGGAGTGTGGGAAGTAAAAACCAATATTTAGAGTATGGACAGCCAAGCCTAGGGTTACCATATGTCCGTTTTTACCCGGACATGTCCTCTTTTTGAGGACATGGCCGGGCAACCAGGTGGGTTTTGCCAGCCTACCCATGCAGACGGGTGGGCCTAGAGGTGTCCTATCCTCCACTTCCTTTACCTTACTATACTGCCCTGGTGGTCTAGTGACCTCTTCGGGGCAGGAAAGAGCCTCCTTTTTCCTGCCCCCAGCGCCTGCATACTGTTCGTAGCTGACGGTCCCAATGCTGATTCAAAATGGCCGCCAGTTGAAGTCTCGCAAGGCTGCTTCAACTCTCGGTGGCCATTTTGAATCGGCGCCGGGACTGGAGTTAGCAAGGAACAGTATGCAGGCACTCCGGGCAGGAAAGAGGGGGCTCTTTCCTTCCCCGAAGAGGTCACTAGACCACCAGGGCAGTATAGTAAGGGGAGGATAGGACATCCTTAGGGGTGTGTAATGTGGCTGGTATGTGACGGGGTGAAGTGAGGGTGTGGCGGGGGGGGGGGGGGGGGGCGCGGTATGTGTCCTCTTTTTTGAGGAAGCAAATATGGTAAGCCTAGCCAGGCCTTGTTTTGTGCAGCACATACAGAACCACTGACCTCTCTCCTTCCTGAGCCGCCTCCTTTGGTGGTGCTTTCAGTGATTCCCTAATTTTTGAGTTTAAATTTTTTTATTAGATCCAAATAACTTACTATAAAATTCAATAGAAATCAAACAAAATAAAACATGGAAAAGAAAATAAGATGATACCTTTTTTATTGGACATAACTTAATACATTTCTTGATTAGCTTTCGAAGGTTGCCCTTCTTCCTCGGATCGGAAATATGCAAATGTGCTAGCTGACAGTGTATATAAGTGAAAACATTCAAGCATTACTATGACAGTCTGACAGGGTGGGAGGAGGGGGTGGGTAGGAAGTATGCATGGGGACATCAAAGCATATCATTGATATTCTAACAGGGTGGGTGTGGATAGGTGAGGGGAGGGTGATCAACAGAGACATACAGCTTTATGGGTGTTAAAATATTCAATCATTCTGACTTCAAAGGTCTTACATTCTTGTATGGTTTTAAAGTTACCTTTGAGGATTTTCACTGTGAAATCACTGGTACAGTGTCCTGGTCCTGTAAAATGTTGACCAACAGGCGTGGGAACCCTGCTGGCACCAGTATTGTTCATATGATGTCTATGTAAATTGAATCTTGTCTTAAGCATCTGGCCTGTTTCTCCAATATAGCATCCTTCGTTACATTTTTTACACTGAATGATATATACCACATTGGAAGATGAGCAAGTGAAAGATCCCTTCCATATCATCAAGCTGATCAATCCATAGACTGGTGGGTTGTGTCCATCTACCAGCAGGTGGAGATAGAGAGCAAACTTTTGCCTCCCTATATGTGGTCATGTGCTGCCGGAAACTCCTCAGTATGTTCTCTATCTCAGCAGGTGGTGGTCACACACAGCAGCAGCTCTGGCTAGGCCTCCAAGCCTAATTTTTAGGTTTTGTTGAGTGCCTGGGGTTGAGGGCTCTTTTGAGCAAGTGCAAACCTGGTGGTGCCAGGTCCCTCCTTTTCTCCCCCCTCCCGCTGGCTCCGTTAAAAAAAAAAAAAATTTTGAACGTCCTTAAAGGCGTTTATTTCGACGTTTATTTAAGTGTCTATTGCAGCTACTCACTAGGACACCAGGTCGTTACAACTCGGAGCGGACAGCAGGTAATTTTTACCTTTTTATAGCGGGCAGGGGGTTCCCCGATTCTTCTCCTCGTGGCATATGGCGTCTGAGGGCGAGGGCGCAAAGGGTCACTCCCCGGGTCGCTTGAGCGCTTCTAGAGGGGATGCGGGGGTCTTAAAGCCTGATTCGCCCTTGTTGGGTGACAGTTTCGTGACCGATGAATGTCCCGGTCCTTCCTCTGGCGTGGCGGTTTTTCCCGCCATAAACGCCCATCCCCCGCTCCTCGCCTCCGCCATCTTGGCCGGCCACGCGGCTCGGACGGCTTCTTCTTGGGCCGCCCTTGAGGTTGGAGACATTAATGCCATGAACGCCCTTAATTTGGGCGACGGCACAGAAGCGGCTAAAGTTAAGAGCCATTCTTCCCGCGCGGCTCCTTCGCGGAGTTTCGCGCCGGACGCCATTTTGGATGCGCAGCATGTCTCTCCCCCGCTATTGCGAGCGCCGGTTGAGGGTGCGTCTAGGGCTGTTGCCCAGGCTGCGGAAGTGCACAGTTTGGGGGGTTTCTCCCCCGAGTTTGTTTTGCTGCTGCATCAGGCCTTCCTCATGCACAACGCTGCCCCTGCTCCCTCGTCTGGTAAAGAGGTTGAGGTTCCCAGAGGTAAACGTCCTCGGGTTGATTCCCAGGCCTTGGAGGAATTTGTCTCCTCCGATGTAGATGAGGGCAGCGTGTCTGAGGTCTCCCAACGGTCCTTTGTGGATTCCTTGGAGGAGACGGATCCCCGCTCGGATGGAGCGGATGACCCCTCTGCAGCGCGGCTTTTTAGCCCAGAGGATTTGCCCAACCTGTTGTTACAGGCCATGGACACTTTGAAGATTTCCTCTCCGGAGGACGTCTCTCCCTCAGCCCCTGTTGGCTCTGCCATTATGCTGGGGACGAAGCGCCCGCCTAGAACCTTCCACGTGCATGATGCCATGCACACCTTAATTTCGGCTCAATGGGATGTCCCAGAAGCGAGCCTTAAAGTGGCTAGGGCTATGTCCCGCCTCTATCCTTTGGCTGTGAGTGAACGTGAGGCCTATCTGTGGCCTACCGTGGATTCTTTAATCACTGCGGTGACTAAGAAAACGGCGTTGCCGGTGGAAGGTGGCACGGCCCTAAAGGACGCCCAAGACCGAAGATTGGAGGCGGCCTTAAGGTCGTCCTTTGAGGCGGCTGCTTTAAGTTTGCAGGCCTCAGTTTGCGGCTCCTATGTGGCCAGGGCGTGCCTGACTATGGTGCAGCGGGCTTCCCCCTCGGATCATTCCTTGAGGGCTGATTGGCCGGCCCTGGAATCGGGCTTAGCCTATTTGGCAGACTTGCTGTATGATGTCTTGAGGGCCTCAGCGAAAGGCATGGCTCAGACAATCTCTGCGCGGCGGTGGCTTTGGCTGAAACATTGGTCTGCTGACCACGCCTCTAAATCCCGCCTGGCTAGGTTGCCTTTTAAAGGCAAGCTGCTCTTTGGGGTCGAGCTGGACAAAATCGTGACCGATCTCGGCACGTCTAAGGGCAAGAAATTACCAGAGGTCAGGGCTCGGGCTAGTACTCGTCCCGGTACCTCCAGAGGACGGTTGCAGGAAGCCCGTCGGTACCGCCCGGGCAAGTCGGGTTCCTCTGCCCCCTCTTCCTTCAAGAGGAATTTCTCCCCCAAGCAGCATTCCTTTCGCAGAGACCGCCGTCCCGGAGGTGCTCCCTCCGGTCCTCCCCCAGGGTCTCGTACCCAATGACGGGGTCTTGGTCCACGCCCCAGTGCAGATTGGAGGACGGCTGTCCTCGTTTCTGGGCGAGTGGACCACAATAACTTCAGACGCGTGGGTGCTGGAAGTCATCAGAGACGGCTACAAACTAGAGTTCTGCCGACCCTTAAAAGACGGGTTTGTACTCTCTCCCTGCAAGTCTCCGGTCAAAGCTGTGGCAGTGCAGCAGACCTTGGACAATCTGATCCACCTGGGCGCGGTCGTTCCGGTGCCAGAAAGTCAGCTTGGCAAGGGACGTTACTCCATTTACTTTGTGGTACCAAAGAAAGGAGGTTCTGTCCGGCCTATCCTCGACCTCAAAGGGGTCAATCGGGCCTTGAAAGTGCGGCACTTTCGCATGGAGGCTCTCCGCTCTGTTATAGCGGCAGTGAAGGCAGGAGAGTTCCTGGCATCCTTGGACATCAAGGAAGCGTACCTGCATATTCCCATCTGGCCTCCTCATCAACGCTTTCTGCGTTTTGCAGTCCTGGGACGACACTTCCAGTTCAGAGCCCTCCCTTTCGGGTTGGCTACTGCTCCGCGGACCTTTTCCAAAGTAATGGTGGTCATCGCGGCCTTCCTACGAAAGGAAGGGGTACAAGTCCATCCTTATCTGGACGACTGGTTGATCCGAGCCCCCTCTTATGCAGAGTGCGGCAAAGCTGTGGACCGGGTAGTTGCTCTTTTGAGCTCCCTGGGATGGATCATCAACTGGGAGAAAAGCCAGCTGCGCCCGACTCAGTCCCTGGAGTACCTGGGAGTTCGATTCGACACTCAAGTGGGCAGAGTGTTCCTGCCAGACAATCGGATTGTCAAACTTCAGGCTCTGGTGGACCAGTTCCTAGTAGCCTCTCCCCTTCGGGCTTGGGACTATGTGCAGCTGTTGGGCTCTATGACGGCCACGATGGAAGTTGTGCCCTGGGCCAGGGCTCATATGAGACCACTTCAACACTCTTTGCTGCAGCGCTGGACTCCGATGTCGGAGGATTATGCTGTGCGCCTTCCCTTGGACCCAGCAGTGCGCAAGGCGCTGAGCTGGTGGATGCAGACAGACAAGTTGTCTGCAGGAATGCCTCTGGTGACCCCAGAGTGGATTGTCGTCACGACGGACGCCTCGTTGTCGGGCTGGGGAGCCCACTGCTTGGGAAGGACAGCGCAGGGGCTCTGGTCTCCTGCAGAGGCAAAGTGGTCTATCAACCTCCTGGAACTCAGAGCCATTCGGTTGGCGCTTTTGGAGTTCATCCCGGTACTGGTGTTGAAGCCTGTACGGGTCCTGTCGGACAATGCCACGGCTGTGGCCTATGTCAACCGCCAGGGAGGTACCAAGAGCGCCCCTCTAGCCAAGGAGGCTATGAATCTTTGCCAGTGGGCGGAAGCGAACCTGGAGCAGCTTTCAGCGGCCCACATTGCCGGAGTCATGAATGTCAAGGCGGACTTTCTCAGTCGCCATACCTTGGAGCCAGGAGAGTAACCTATCTGCTCAGGCGTTCTTGGACATCACAAAGCGCTGGGGCCAGCCGAGCCTAGATCTGATGGCGTCATCGGCCAATTGCCAAGTGCCGCGCTTTTTCAGCAGAGGACGGGACCCTCGATCCCTGGGAGTAGATGCTCTTCTCCAACAGTGGCCGACACAAGAGCTTCTCTATGTGTTCCCGCCCTGGCCCATGTTGGGCAGGGTGCTAGACCGGGTGGCAAAGCATCCCGGCAGGGTAATCCTGGTGGGTCCGGATTGGCCCAGGCGTCCCTGGTATGCGGACTTGATCAGGCTCTCAGTCGACGATCCTCTGCGGCTGCCAGTGGAGCAGGGCCTGTTACATCAGGGTCCCGTGGTGATGGAGGATCCCTCCCCCTTTGGTCTTACGGCCTGGCTATTGAGCGGCAGCGTCTGAGGAAGAAGGGCTTCTCAGACAAGGTCATCGCCACTATGCTGAGAGCGAGGAAGCGCTCTACTTCTACTGCTTACGCCAGGGTTTGGCGTATCTTTGCAGCGTGGTGTGAAGCAGGCTCACTTTCTCCCTTCACTGCTCCAATTTCTTCAGTGTTGGCGTTCCTGCAAGAAGGTCTGGAGAAAGGCCTGTCGCTCAGTTCCCTTAAAGTCCAGGTAGCGGCTCTGGCTTGCTTCAGGGGCCGCCTGAAGGGTGCTTCCCTGGCTTCGCAGCCAGATGTGGTGCGCTTTCTCAAGGGAGTTAATCACCTGCGCCCTCCTCTGCACTCAGTGGTGCCTGCGTGGAATCTCAATCTGGTACTAAGAGCATTGCAGAAGCCGCCTTTTGAACCCTTGTCGAGGGCATCTCTGAAAGACCTGACGTTGAAAGCAGTCTTTTTGGTGGCTATCACTTCAGCCAGAAGAGTTTCCGAGCTACAGGCGCGCTCATGTCGAGAGCCTTTTCTGCAGTTCACTGAGGCAGGAGTGACTATTCGCACAGTGCCTTCCTTCCTGCCCAAGATTGTTTCTCGCTTCCATGTGAATCAGCAGCTCTGTCTCCCTTCCTTTCATAGGGAGGACTACCCAGAGGAGTACTCTGCTCTTAAATATCTGGATGTGAGACGAGGCATCATCAGATACTTGGAAGTGACCAATGATTTCCGGAAATCGGATCATCTGTTTGTCCTGTTTGCAGGTCCTCGTAAGGGTCTGCAGGCTGCTAAGCCTACAGTGGCAAGATGGGTCAAGGAAGCCATTGCAGCGGCTTATGTGGCCGCGGGGAAGGTGCCGCCTATCCAGCTGAAGGCTCACTCCACGAGAGCTCAGGCGGCCTCGATGGCAGAGGCCGGATCCGTCTCCTTGGAAGAGATATGCAAGGCGGCAACTTGGACTTCGGCTCATACATTCTCCAAGCATTACCGTTTGACTGTGGCTGCACGGGCGGAGGCCCGGTTTGGAGCTTCAGTGTTGAGGTCAGGGATTTCAATGTCCCGCCCTGGGTGAGTACTGCTTCAGTACATCCCACCAGTCTATGGATTGATCAGCTTGATGATATGGAAGGTAAAATTATGTATAATCATACCTGATAATTTTCTTTCCATTAATCATAGCTGATCAATCCATAGCCCCTCCCAGATATCTGTACTGTTTTTATTCTGGTTGCATTTCAGGTTCAAGTTTAATCTTCAGTTACTTCAGAAAGACTTCGTGTTCAAGTTTTTTCACTTGGATTCTTCAAGAGTTAAGACGAGTTTGTGTTACAGTGAGCTGCTGCATTCCTCTCCCCTCCGTTTTACGGGGCTGGATTGAGACTTAAAATTCTGCCGGCACTCCCTCCCGCTTCGTGCGGCTGTAGGGCAGCTTTGTACCCCTCCCGCTTCGGCGGTGTTAGGGTCAGTCAGCTCCTCCCGCGGTTGCGGTTGCAGGATAAGCCAGATCCCCCCGCATCGGCGGGTGTGGTGTCCCTCCCCCGCTCCGCGGGGATGAGCTGGACGGATTCCCCTCCCCCACTTGTGTGGGGATGAGCTGGGTTAATTCCCCTCCCCCGTTTCGGCGGTGGTGAGCTGGGCAGAGTGTCCCTTCGTGGGTGTAATTCTCTAAGTGCTGAGTCCTGCGGATGGAGCTTTGATATCGACATACTGAGGAGTTTCCGGCAGCACATGACCACATATAGGGAGGCAAAAGTTTGCTCTCTATCTCCACCTGCTGGTAGATGGACACAACCCACCAGTCTATGGAATGATCAGCTATGATTAATGGAAAGAAAATTATCAGGTATGATTATACATAATTTTACCTTTATGTTGAATATCTTTCCTTTGTGGATGACTTTGGGGTCCTGTGAAATATTTTGGCATAGTTTGCAACTGGATATATTACAGGGAAGTGTGCCCTTCTGTTCCTTTTCAGTCTGTGAAGGAAGTTTACTTCTGATTAGCTTGTGTTTTAAATTGGGTGGCTGTCGGAAGGCCAGTACTGGTGGGGATGGGAATATCTCTTTCAGTAATTCATCCTCCTGGAGTATAGGTTGTAGATCTCTTATGATTTTCCTCAGTTTTTCCAGCTCTGGATTGTATGTCACTACAAGCGGGATTCTGTCTGTGGATTTTTTCTTTTTGTACTGTAGCAGATTCTCCCTGGGTGTTTTGAGGGAGGAGGCAATATTCTTGGAGATTATTTTGGGGTTGTAGCCCTTCTGTTTGAAGGATTCAGTCAGGGTTTTAAGGTGTCTGTCTCTGTCCCCTGGGTCAGAGCAGATACGGTGGTATCTTGTGGCTTGGCTGTAAATGATGGATCTTTTTGTATGTGAAGGATGGAAGCTGGAATTGTGGAGGTAGCTACATCTGTCTGTGGGTTTCTTGTATATAGATGTTTGTATACAGCCATCACTGATTGAGACCGTGGTGTCCAAAAAATTGACTTTTTCTGGGGAGTAGTCAAATTTGAATCTGATTGTCCCCACAGGAGGGACAAAACTACAAACTGGATAATTACATAGAAAGTTTCAGACATAGGGTTAAATCACAACTCTCCAACAAACAAAAAAGAATTCTGTACTATCTTACCCCACCAGAAAGAGCGGCCATAAGAACCCTACAAACTAACGAACGCATTATCATCAAACCCGCAGACAAAGGAGGCGCAGTGGTAATTATGGACATACAAAAATACATTGAAGAGGGGCACAGACAGCTCTGAAACTTTCTATGTAATTATCCAGTTTGTAGTTTTGTCCCTCCTGTGGGGGGACCAAACCTCTAAAATACTACCGGTACATCAATGACATTTTTATGATTTGGACGGAGGGTGAAGAAACTCTGAAACAATTTTATTCTGCATTCAATACATACCATCCTACAATCAGATTCAAAATTGACTACTCCCCAGAAAAAGTCAATTTTTTGGACACCACGGTCTCAATCAGTGATGGCTGTATACAAACATCTATATACAAGAAACCCACAGACAGATGTAGCTACCTCCACAACTCCAGCTTCCATCCTTCACATACAAAAAGATCCATCATTTACAGCCAAGCCACAAAATACCACCGTATCTGCTCTGACCCAGGGGACAGAGACAGACACCTTAAAAGCCTGACTGAATCTTCAAACAGAAGGGCTACAACCCCAAAATAATCTCCAAGAATATTGCCTCCTCCCTCAAAACACCCAGGGAGAATCTGCTACAGTACAAAAAGAAAAAATCCACAGACAGAATCCCGCTTGTAGTGACATACAATCCAGAGCTGGAAAAACTGAGGAAAATCATAAGAGATCTACAACCTATACTCCAGGAGGATGAATTACTGAAAGAGATATTCCCATCCCCACCAGTACTGGCCTTCCGACAGCCACCCAATTTAAAACACAAGCTAATCAGAAGTAAACTTCCTTCACAGACTGAAAAGGAACAGAAGGGCACACTTCCCTGTAATTTATCCAGTTGCAAACTATGCCAAAATATTTCACAGGACCCCAAAGTCATCCACAAAGGAAAGATATTCAACATAAAGGGATCTTTCACTTGCTCATCTTCCAATGTGGTATATATCATTCAGTGTAAAAAATGTAACGAAGGATGCTATATTGGAGAAACAGGCCAGATGCTTAAGACAAGATTCAATTTACATAGACATCATATGAACAATACTGGTGCCAGCAGGGTTCCCACGCCTGTTGGTCAACATTTTACAGGACCAGGACACTGTACCAGTGATTTCACAGTGAGAATCCTCAAAGGTAACTTTAAAACCATACAAGAACGTAAGACCTTTGAAGTCAGAATGATTGAATATTTTAACACCCAACAGAAAGGACTTAACAAGGATCTGGGGTTCCTAGCCCATTATAAACCATAAAGCTGTATGTCTCTGTTGATCACCCTCCCCTCACCTATCCACACCCACCCTGTTAGAATATCAATGATATGCTTTGATGTCCCCATGCATACTTCCTACCCACCCCCCTCCTCCCACCCTGTCAGACTGTCATAGTAATGCTTGAATGTTTTCACTTATATACACTGTCAGCTAGCACATTTGCTTATTTCCAATCTGAGGAAGAAGGGCAACCTTCGAAAGCTAATCAAGAAATGTATTAAGTTATGTCCAATAAAAAAGGTATCATCTTATTTTCTTTTCCATGTTTTATTTTGTTTGATTTCTATTGATAACCTTAAGAGTGGACTAACACGGCTACCACACTCCTCTACTTATAAAATTCAAGAAATATTTAACACACGAATAAATGACAGGCCCAATGTTAATCTCCTAACTTTGGGTTATGCTCCTAAATTGACCTCTTTAAAAATTTACTAGAGCTGAGTTTCTAAATTTATAGACAAAAGTACATTAAACTGCTAAATTTAGGAGCATAAGAAGTGATTAGCAACAGGAGAAATTTAGGGCAAGGAAAGAGTTTGGAGTTTAGCGTTGATTTTTCAGCACAAGGCTCATAAATTAGACTCGCAAACCTAGGCAAATAGCAAGCTCAAATTTATCAGCACAACTGTTAAGCCCCTAAATTAAGGTGAATTTTCAGCTGAAAATAGGGCACAAATTTCATTCTCTAAATTTAGGTGCTCTTTTGAGATATCAGGCCTGACATTTTTAACCATTCACCACTTAGCGCTTGTTTAACCCCCACCTGAACTTCATAAACCATATGGAGAATCAGTCCTGAGGTGGTAGAGATGAAAACAGTAACAGAATTAAAAAATGCGTGGGACAATCACAAAAGAATCCTGTTTAGAAGGATCGGATCCAAAGAAGCTTAGCGGAGATTAGGTAGGAAAGCCCTGATCGAGGCTGAATAGATTTGGATGGGCTGGAGTGGAGTTATTCAGGGTCTTTGACAACAACTTCAGAAATTTTTAGAACAAGGCCAGTGCCGGACAGACGTCTATGGTCTATGCCTGAAAAATGGCAAGGATAAATCAAGATCAGGTATACATATGATGTATCACTTTATACCATATGTAATGAGTTTATCTTATTGGGCAGACTGGATGGACCATACAGGTCTTTATCTGCCGTCATCTACTATGTTACAACCAAGTCACTAATACTTTTGCAAATATTTTATAATCCACCCCCAGAAAGGAGATGGGCCTATACAATTCACATTTCTGTGAGTCTTTTCCTTCCTTATGTATAAGTGTCGCCCCTGCTATTCTTATGGACCACAGCAGTCCCTGATTTGGCCCCAGACATGTATTAGAAGCCCCTCTATTCCCCCAAGGTTTAATAAAAATTTTGCAGAACAGCCATGTATCGCTGGGGCCTTATCTCTTGGCAAAACTTTATTGCCATCATTATTTCAAATTCCATTATAGGCTTGATCAACATTTCTCTGTCCTCATCTGATAACCCTGTACTTGCCCCCTTTAAATAGTTTTAATGTCCTTCTCCCTAGTGTCATGGTCTGCTTTATAAAGTTTTATACTAGGATACAAAGCAGTCCCTAATTTTGGAAGTTTCAGTGTTTTCATTCTATAGGCCAAGATCCTACTCACGTATTTGTCGTGTTCAAAGTATTGTTTTAGTTTTTCCATTTACAGCTCCAGAGCCTCCAGTTCTTCTCTAACCCCTTCTGGCTTTTAAGGCTATCCTTCACTCCAGCTTTTTGTGGCATCTTTTTAAACGGTAAAGCTATTTTTTTTTAAATACATGTCTCTTTTTTGCCCTACCCCTATTGAAGTTAGCTTGCCCCTTATTACTGCCTTGAGACATTCCCAGATCATCTTGACTGTATGTTTGCCCGTATCATTTAATTTCTAAATACTGTTCCGATTCTTGGTTTCTAGGTCTCCTGATCAGATATAAGGCTGTTATTTAATATCCAAATTTTCGCCCTTTCCCCTGGTTCCCATCTGGACCACACTGGAGCATAATCTAAGTAATTGATTTAGTGTAACATATATGCAAAAATAGGGAAAATCAAAGGGTAAAGAATTTGATATACTGCCTTTCTGTGGTAAAACCAAAGCAGCTTACATTTGTTTTATTCAGATACTTTCTCTGTCCGTAAAGGGCGCAAAATCTAAGTTTTGTACCTGAGGCAATGAAGGTTTAAGTGACTTGCAGGAGATGCAGTGGGATTTGAACCCAGTTCCCCAGGTTCTCCGCCCACTGCACTAACCATTAGGTCACTCCAAGGGTGATAAAAATGTTTTCACATCCCTTAGATTCCAGGTTTGTGTGAAAATCCCTTCTTATCAGTTTCCCTTCTGCAAATCCCAACAACCCTTTCGCTATGTGTTCAAAGAATTCACCTTGCCTAGCTTTTTAGGTCATTGAGATTCACTAGTGTTAATTGCCCCTGAACAGTAGCCTGTAGAAAAAGATACCTACCCTCTTTTTTTCCCTCTTAATTTTGTGGATGTGACAGTTTTTTAATCTACCAGTATCAAAACACAGACACCATGTATTTTTCTGTTCATCCAACTGGAGCCAAAGTAAACCTAGGGAAAATGTTTATGGAAAAATAAGTGCTTTTAACCTAGTTAACTCCTTGAACATACAGTGGCTATCCTACAGGGAATTTACTCCCATGGTGTTCAAGGAGACACATTTTAATACTACTAACTGGATTATTCACATTCCCTTTAACCCACTTGCCCCTCCAGCTCACCTATACATTATACATAACACTCGCACACTGTCTCACACTTGCACTGCCCTTCCAGGCTTTCCAAAATTTTTATTTTTTTTTATTGATGACAAATCCAAGTGAGCGAATCCAACAATATAAGTATACAATATTCCAGTGTCACAAGGTACATAATAAAGGTAAAACAGTACAAACCATCATCAGACTTTTATCAATTTATCCCCACCACCCCTATCCATTATTTATTTCCTCTTTATTTATACCAGGCGTATGAGTGAACAGAACACAATGATTGTCAATTACATAATAAAGCAATGTGAGAAACCCAAACATCTGGTCAGCATTATTCTCTGTATACCCAAAATCCCCCAATCATACCTCCTCCCTGCCCAGGTATCACCCCCCTTCCCCCACCTCCCTTCTTCACCAGAAGAACCTTTATCTCATAATACATTTATCCCTTTCCAGACTTTAATCCAATTCTTTTCACCCCCTTATATTTTTCCCATCTTCTCCCCTCAATCTGTGTCTCCCCATCACATGACACACCACTCCTTCTGTAGGTTTCATCATAGAAGTGACTCCCCAGCTATTTTCTCCCCCTGCCCATTTTAACTGGGTTCATTGGCCCTCTGGTAGTTCCCAGCACAGCCCTTGCTGCCCAACATATCTTTTTAGCAGTTCCATCAGCTGCAGATCTGCTTGTCTGCTTATTAAGAGTCTCTGTATTTATTTATCATGTCCAACTATGGCCCCCAGTTCTCTGGAAAGTCTTTGCAAACTCTTGCCACCTTTTCCAGCTTTTTGCCATTTGGGTCCTAGTGTGTCTTTTATCTGCTATTGTTCCCGTGCTTTCGTATCAGCCTTTCACACTCCTTGGATCCCTGTCTCAACTAGTGTGGTGTTTGCTTCCTGGACATTACGCATTGTATAGTTTTTCCCCTCCACTGTGAAAGATAATCCCACTAGATAAGAACATCGAACCGTTATTATCTAATACTTTTCTCATGTCTCTAAAGTCTCTATGGCAACACAAGGTGCTGGGGGCAATATCAGCAAAGACTTCCATATAATATTCCTCCCACTTAGCCTGGCCTAGCTTCCAAGCTGCCCTGAGGACATTTTCTTTATCAACATATTTGTGAAAACAAACTGCTATACTCTTGGGACAGTTCTGTTCCTAGGAGTCAATGTTCTATATTTCCTTTCTATTGCAGTAGAGTGACCTTCCTCTTGTGATCTCGCTTCTTGCAAAATCATTGTACAGATCTTCTGAGTGCACATGAAGCAGCCACCACTGTTTCTGGAATGCTCTGCAGCCTAAAATTTCTCCTCCTTGATCTATTTGCTAAATCCTCAAGTTTTAACAAGGTTTCTTTATGTGTTCTCAATTTCGCTCAGTTGCTCCTGCAGTTTTATCATTCTCCTCCCCTTGTTCTTCAGGTCTCTCTTCCACCTCGTTTAGACCTCAAACTCACTGCTATCTTTTGAAGTCCTTATTTCTTGTCTGAATATCACTCTGTACTGCAGTGATTTCTGTTCTTAATATCTGAAATTAGTTTTGGAGTTCACCTCTGGTCAGCAGTTGAGAATCCTCTAGTGCAGGGTCACATTCCTCATGGTGTTCCAACTCCTTAGCACCCTTGTGCTGTGAAGTCACCATCTTGCCTTCCTGCCATACTCCCATAAGCAAATACTTTCAAGTTGGCTAGCCTTTTCTTTGCTGCTAAACACTCCACCAATAGTTCCTGGAATATTAAATACCTCAGATATTGTTGACAAGCTCTTCCCTGGCTGGGTGAGTTTGCTTTTATTTCGGAGATGCACTGGAGCCAACTCTTAGGCTACTATCAGCTAAGCTGACATCACTTCCTCCTAGGTCACCTGCTTTGCAAACCAGGAGACGCCTTTCTCCAAGCCTTGCAGAAATAATATTTTGTTGTTGCTGTTTAATTACTAGATGTTTGCTTGCAAGTGAAGCTGATTTTCCCTCCTTGACATTATTGAAAGATATAAGCATTTGGCTGAACCAAGCAGTGAAAGGAGCCAGAGATCGTCAGGGGAATGCCATGCAGAATGCCCATCTCCTCGTGCTCTTTCACCGCCTTTGCAAGCTGCTCTTCTTCAGAATCAGGCCTGTCTTTGTTTTTGATGGGGGGGCCCCACTACTTAAGAAGCAGACTCTGGTAAGTTGATTTGCATTTGGGTTTTAGACTTAATTGAAACATGTATTTGGAAAGTTGAATAACTGAGTTACAATTCAGGTATATTAGAGCCTGTTCCTCAAAAGCCTTACATTCTGAATTGATATTTGAGGCAATAGAGAGTTAAATAACTTGACACAGTGCATATCAGTGGAAGAAGTAGGATTTGAACTTTAATTCTCAATCCACAGCTATAAGCACCTGCTTCATTAAATAGAAACCAAGATGTGTACAATCTTTCCAACATTTTATAACTTAAAGGGTAATTTTATAAAAGACGCCTAGGTAGGGAAGATGCAATATGTACCTAAGTGACTTTATAAAACTGCCTGACGAACACTGTTTCATAAAGTTATACCAGCTCTGAAATAGGAATAATTTTGTATTTATGTTTATTTAGGTCTTGACATTGTTCCTGAATCGCAGGTCAAATGGTTTACTGGTATCATCAGTGCATATGAGTATATTTGTGAAATATGCATATACAGTTGTGTGCAAAAGTATAGGCAATCCCAGGCAATTTTAATAAATCCTAAAGTGAACAGAAAATAACACAACTTTCACCTGGTACACAATCATCCTGCAAGTATTAACATATAAATATTTATTTGCTTATTTTAATAGATTGACAACAGTAAAGGGGCCCTTTTACTAAACTGTGTTAAATTTTGCAGTTACCATGGCTTAATGCAACAAATTAATGTGTGGTAACTGTATATTTAACATGGCAGCTATTAGGGGATGTGGCCAGCATTTATGTTGCAGGTTGTGTGTTAAAATGTCCACTAGAGCATGGTACTCTGGTTGCATTTAGCGCTGAGTGGATCTGCCCTAACTATAAGATGCTCTTCATGCCCGTTCTCCGCCCATGCCTGCGTAGTTATTTCCCAACACAAAAATCCTATAATGTGCAAATTAGCATATGCCACTTGTAAAAATACCACAAAAGCAGTTACTGCATTTGTGTAGTATCAGTTGATGTGCTAATTTGTGCGTTAAATGCTGGCAATTAAACATGGAAATACTAATTATTGCTACTTCCATATATGACTGCCAGTAACTATGTATATAAGAATCATATTCCAAACACTTTTAATCTGTAAGTGCAGCCAGTTAATCAGTAAAACCTTGAATACAGGAGGGAGGGATAATCACAATTACCTCCTTGATCACCACTTTCAAGCATTGGCTGAGACAAGAACTTTGCAGAAGCCCCAGTCAAACCTCCTACAATGTCATGGGATGTAAATGTCATTATCACCCAGGTGATGAAAGCTCCGTTAGAGCTACTTAACACCTGCAACCTGAAGTTTTTGACCTAGAAAGTTTTGTTCTTGGTGGCAGTCACTACATCCTGCAGAGTCGGTGAGCTTCAGGCCCTAGTGGCTCATTCAATGTGTACAAGATTTCACCACAACAGAGTAGTTCTTCACATACATCCGAAGTACCTTCTTAAAGTGTGACAGAGTTCCATCTTAACCAGACAAACCCTATGCCTACCCTGGTGCAAGTGCACTGCACACCTTGGACTCAAGAGAGCCTTGGTCTTTTATCTGGAGCAAACCAAAGTCTATAGACGGTCCACCCAGCTTTTTGTTCTTTCGACCTTACCTTAACAGGATGGGGATAGCCATTGGTGAACCTACATTGTCCAGTTGGCTAACAGATTGCATCTCCTTATCATACTCCCAGGACACACCAAAGGAGGAAGGAGACCTAAGAGAGCAAGGGATGGATGTGAATAGGGACAGGCAGGTGCGGGCAATGAGTTTAGGGAGAGACTAGCAGAACAGGCAGGACAGAAAATGTGGAATACAAACGTTTCACACTGGGGAACACAAAAACAGTAAACCAACCCCTATCCAACTCTCCTTCATAGAGTAGCTAAATCTACCTCTCCTCTCTCCAACTCTGCAACAGCACAAATGGGTCAAAAAAGACAAGATGTGGCTTGATTTAGTCGCTTTTGTATCAGGTCTATGGCTGGACATTTTCATTTCCTGCCCTAGACATCATCCAGCTATCCATTATCGCTTGAAGACATCCAAATTGTAAAGCTGCTCTCAGCATGTCTCCGGAACGCCAATTCAGAAAACGTCCTATTTGAGACGCCTAGCACACTTTTTGACATTTTCTGTTTGGTTGTTCCAAAATAGCAATTTGGATGTTTTTGACAGATACACTTTTTGGGGGGCATTTTGAGATATCCTCCTGCTTTGAAAATGAGCGCCTTATCTTATGTTCCTACTGTTTGTCACAGTGTGTGTTTGGGACTTTTGTGTTCTGAGACACCTGCATCCAGACTTGCACCAGATTACATTCAGATGGGGATTTCAGAGCCTGTGTTTGTAATCCTCAGCTGCTCCAGAAAGTTTCCTGGAGCTGTGCAGAATGCTGTTCTGTGCGCTCTGATTGTTTTATGATTATCCACCTTGCCTGACCTATCACCTGCAAATAATAAAAAGGTAATTATCATAATCATAACTGTTCTGAGTTCCAGAGTGAGTTTGTTTGCACCTAGCAGTGAAGATAGCAAGGAACGGTACACAGGCACAGCCTGGATCAAGCACTAGGCAAACAAACAGGGAAGCCCAGTTCAAATCCCGTTGCTGCTGTTGTTTGTGATCTTGGGCAAATCACTTAACTCTCCATTGCCTCAGATGCAATCTTGGGAAATAGCTAGTGATCCTAAATATAGCTCATCTTGAGCTACTGCTGAAAAATGTGTGAGCTAATTCCAAATAAATAATAGTCAGTGTTCCTGTTTTCCTGTAATGCTGCAGCAAGAACTGTGTAATCTGACCCTTTCCATGGCTTCCCAGGAGCTGGGTTGGGATCATGCATCTCTCTTCTCCTAACCACTCTGCTGATACTTTTCATTTTTTAACCTCCCCTGATCTCCTTTCTTATCCTCCCCTTTCCCTTGCCAATATCTCACTTCAATCCCTTTTGTAGCTTGCCAGAGCTGACCCAGGCCACCACAAAAAGGAGATGGACACTTCAGGCTGCATCATCTGCCACCAGGAAATGGTTCAAACTTTAAACCGGAGGCAGTAGAATGCTCATTGTGGTTGAAAATGCAACTCTCTCCAGGATGACACATCCCAAAGCACTGTAGCTGTCCTCCTCCTGAGAGCTTGAATCAGTGGTTCTGGTTTCAGAGGGCATTGGAGGGGCATTTACATGAGAGAAGGGATCAAGAGGAGGAAATCTTTTTTTATTTTGGTTGGGGGGGGGGAAGAGAGACACTGGTGGGGAGAGAGGGTGAAAGGGTCTCAAGGGGAGTTGAGAGAATCAGTGGAACGTGCTAAGGCTGTGGAGGAAGGAAGTAGGGAGAGAGAGCAGTGGGATAGGGAGAAAGCAGAATAACTGGTGTCAGGGATATAGACTCCTACTTCCTCTAATCCTGTCCTGGATTGTAGTCCCCATTCTCTCTCCACATCCACCAGTGGATTTCTTCTCCCTCTCCATAAGCTCTTCTTTCTTTCTCCCTTCCCAGTATCTGATGTCTCTTTCCTTCCTTCCCTGATCCCCAGGATCCTTTTCCTCCCTTGATACCTGAGATCTGTTGCTCATAAAAGCCCCCAATTAATTATACGGACATATTGTTTTTATTATGTGAAAGTATTTTTATTGAATAAATTAATTTTTATATTCATGTCCTAATTTATTTGTCGGGGAAGACCTGGAACACAGTTTTGCCACTTCTTTTGAGACTCCAGAGCAGCAAGGGTGTTCTAATTCAGTCCCTTCTGTCCCTGGCTTCACAGTTTCTCTTCCCTTTGTCTACAAATTAATCCGTATTTATATCATGCAATATGCAGGTAAAGCAAATTTTTGCAAATGTGCCACACACTTTCCACAGAATGTCAGAAACGTTTTCTCAAAATTTGCCTACTCGTGTCCTAGAATCTGCCTCTGAACTGCCACTGGAAATTGTGGGCTTTGACTAAGATAATGGTGTCATGGATGCTTGGAGGCTGCTAGAGAGATTAACTGACTAAACTGATTAAAGTATCTTTGATGAGGTCTGATATTGCTTTACATTTTTCAGGCTAAGAGAAGACAAAGAAGGGAAGTTGCTGCCAGTGATTCCAAGAAAACAACTGAGAAACTTATGAAAACTCTGTTAAAAAGACAAGCTATAAAGATGGCATTAACTGACAAAAGGCAAGAATGGAAGGGACTGTTAGATTTATGTTTTGGTCAGGGTGTTTACGAGTGGAGAGTGAAAGGTTTGGTTTTCATAGTGTGAGTTTGGTATAACTCTCTGTATCAGTACTCTACTTTTATGTTTTTTTTGTAGTGGAGAACTGGACCTCGGCCTCTCCCAAGTTCAGAGAAAAGAAATCGATGCCATCTATGTGCTGCCTTCTCTAGAAGAGAAAGAAAAAACCAAGTATATTTTACATTTTTTAAAACTCTTTGTACTGTTTTATTGTAAATTGTGGTGTAGGATCCCATGCTTAGTGCAGAGAGCTACAAGCCATGAGAATGCTTGTTACTCATGGGTTCTAGTCCTCTCTTTTGCTGGTTTGCAGCTGTTGATTGATATACAGTGCTTTACAAAAGTCTTCACACCCTTGCACATTTGTCACATTCTGCTGTCTAAAAAATACAGTTCAAAATGCATTAAATTAAGAGTTCGTTTTATCGACCTATATAATATACTCTACACTTTCAGTATGAAAGGGGAATGAGAGAAATATTAAAAAATTATTTCAGAATAAGAAACCACAAAGTCTCGATTGCATAAGTCTTTACAATCTTTGTGAGAGAAACTGAGCTTGGATTTGCTATAAATTATTAACGGGGCCCATAAGAAGTTGAATAGCACCTGTCTGTATACCACCAGAGCAACTTAGCTTATTTGAATACTACTAGATGAAGCATTGAGCTGTTTTTGTTGTATGAAGTAAGTTGTATATGACGCGATGGTGTAAAGAATTCTGGGATAAAGTTGTTCAAAGGTACAAACTGGAGGAAGGCTTATAAGAAAATTTTCAATGTGTTTGACTTGCCATTGTTGCATTGTCAGGTCCATCACTGTAAAATGGGGACAGTTCAGTACCACCAAAATGCTGCCTTCCTGTACTTAATGATGTCCTGTGTCTCCTCAGTTTATTTTTTTCTGCTCTGTTAAATGAATGCAAAAACAAAGAGATTTTACTTTTTGTTTTGTTTCGAACATTATATTCTACTAGTAGAAAAGGCCCGTTTCGGACACAAATGAAACGGGCGCTAGCAAGGTTTTCCTCGGAGAGTGTGTGTGAGAGTGACTGTGTGAGAGAGGAGAGTGAATTTGCAAGTGTGTGTGCGTGGCAGAGTGAGACTGTGTGCGAGTATATGTCTGTGAGAGAGAGTGTGTGTGCCTGGGTCCCCCCCTCCCACCTAATTCCAGTGTCCACCCTTCCTCCGAGTTCCAGGGTCGTCGTCCCTCCTTTCCTCCCTCCCTCCATTCCTCCGAGTTCCAGGGTCGTTCCCCCCGGTTTTTTTTTAATTTTTTGTACAGGTGGTGCATTCCTCCCCTCTCGTCCCCTCCTCTGAATTCCAGACCCCCCCCCTCCGAGTTCCAGACCCCACCTCCCTGCCTCCCTCCCCCTGATTTGCAGACCCCCCTCCCTCTCTGTATTCGAGTTCCAGACCCCACTTCCCTGCCTTCCTCCCTCCTATTTGCAGACCCCCCTCCCTCCGATTTACAGACCCCCTCGGAGTTCCTGACCCCTGGACCCTCCTGCCGCGACCCTCTCGAGCCCCCCTTCCCGCACGCACACAAACAGATTCCAACTTGATCATGTCATTCGTCTACACCGCACGGCCGAGAAGAGGACTTCGGCTGGCGGGGGTTGGGGTCCCCCGCCAGCACAGGTACGCGACGGCGGCAGGGGAGGATTGGTGGTGGGAAGGGGGGCTCGAGAGGGTCGCGGCAGAGGGGTCCAGGGGTCAGGAACTCCGAGGGGAAATCGGAGGGAGGGGGGTCTTTGCAAATCGGAGGGAGGGAGGGCGTTGGGGTCTTGAACTGGCAGCTGTGGGTGGCAAGGGGGTTGACGTGCCCGGGGGAGGCTTGGGTGGTGCCCGGAGGGGGTGTTGATGTGCTTGGGGGGGAGGGGCTTGAGTGATGCGCCGAGGGGGGGGGGGGTTGTCTGCGGTGCCACGCTTGTGTTGCAGGGAGCGGCGCACTCACAGCTGATTCCCAGGCAGGGGGAGAAGTACCCCTGCCTGGGAATCAGCTGTGAGTGACGTCAGCCTGGCTACGGAGCCTAGCTCAGGAGCCACGGACACAGGCAGCTACTTTAGAACGTTAATGGTGAGAATTATTATGTAGGATTTGTTCAAACAAATGAAGAAAGAAAAAAATATATCATTTTATTAGTTCCTTATTTTGTTTTTATTCGTGCAAAAAATTTTGCAACCGAAATCAGAGTTCCAGCCATGTCCTCAGTGTGGAAGAAAGATTCAGGACTTTCACATCCATGTCTGAGCTCAAAGAATAATTAGTCTTATTGCAAGTATTGTGGCAGGATATCTTTGTGTGCTGAAAATAACTGACAGCTAGAGGTTGGGCGCGTGGGAGCAAGCTCAGCCCACTCAGGTCTGATGTCGTGCCGCGGGCTTTTAAACAACTATTTCAGTGACTGTGTGAATCGTTTCCCTTCTGCGAGAGTGGAATATTTGCTTTCATCTTTGATCTTTCTGCATGCTAGAGCCTAGGCGTGCGAGCAAGCTCTTCCCACTCAGGTCCGTCAGACACTGCAGACGCTTTTCCAGTGGCGCCTAGTAGCACCCCGCCACTCAGCACACCACCTAAGGTGCAAACCAAAAGCTCGAACCTTAGTGTGCCCCTTTGTGCAGCTACTGGTGCACGGGAGGTACTGAGTTATTTTCTAGGGCTTGTATTTATTTTTAACTCGGTCACATAGACTACAGTGTACAGCTTTTTTTATACTTTAGGAATTTGAGTTGTGCTTATCATACAGTGGTTCTAGGTTTTCATTTTTCTGTTAGTAGGTGGGGGGGGGGGGGGGTTCAATAACAATGTAGTTGTTCTTGCTGAGTTTCCAACAGTGATTAGTTACAATAGCAAACCCAAGCAGTTCAATTATGTTCCTAGAACTCGATATTTACTGGATGTGCTTCATTCCTCCAATCGGGCGATTTAAACCATTACAACCGGATCTAAGAATGTATCTGTTAAGAAGTATAGAGCTAATCTTTCAAATTTAAGAACCTTTCCACATGATTGGAATTATGTTAAATCTGATGCTACCTCACCAGTTCCTTGTCTGTATTTCAATGCTCGTTCCTTGAAAAATAAGTAGTTGCTAGTCCGTGATTTAATCCAGGATTTTGATCTGGTTTTTGTTTTTATAACTGAGATTTGGCTAAATGAGTTGGAAAGTCCTGTCATACCACAAATCTGTCCTTTAGGTTATAATTTCCTTCATTAATGTCGAACTAGTAAGAAAGGAGGAGGATTAGCTATTTTTTTAAATCTTTATTTATTTATTAGGATTTATTTACCGCCTTTTTTAAGGAATTCACTCAAGACGGTGTACAGTAAGAATAAATCAAACGTGAGCATTAGTCAATTACAGCAGTAAAAATATGCAAATAACAATACAAAGTATGGCATAGAGGTGTATGTTCAAAGCACTTAGACTTACAAAGTTCCATAGTAACCTATGGAACTTGTAAGTCTAAGTGCTTTGAAAATGAGCCCCTATATAGTATACTACTTACAATGTCAACACAATACACAGTAGAAACATTTTAATTGACAATGAAGGGTATAAGCAAAGATGGAACATAGAGAGTAAGAAGAGATAGATAGAAAGTAAGGCGACTAATTTAAAGAAAGTTGCACATAAAGTCAGAGAGCTGGTTAAATCAGCTAGGATAGGAGTGAATAAACATGTCCTGCTGCAGTATGTGCAGCCCGTGTCACTTCTTGGATGCGTGAATGAGATTAACAAGTTATTTACTTCTTCCATTAAAGGCCTGGTTGAAGAGCCAAGCTTTCACCTGCTTCCTGAAGTAGAGATAGTCTTGTGTTAAGCGGAACCTTTCAGGTAGTGCATTCCTTAGTGAGGGGGCTACTCTGGAGAGGGTGAGGTTATTGAAAGTCCTTGAGAGGACCTTACTGTCCTTGGCGATGTGTAGAGGATCATCCTGTTCTTCAAGTACTTGGGGTCATTTCCTTTCAGGGCCTTGAAGATCAGACATTGTACTGGTAGCCAATGGAGTTTTTGTAAAAATGGTGTGATGTGGTCACATCGCTTGCAACCTTCTACATAGTAACATAGTAGATGACGGCAGAAAAAGACCTGCGCGGTCCATCTAGTCTGCCCAACAAGATAAACTCATATGTGCTACTTCTTGTGTATACCTTACCTTGATTTGTATCTGCCATTTTCAGGACACAGACCATAGAAGTCTTGCCCAGAACTAGCCCCACTACCCAAACACCAGCCCCGCCTCCCAATCTCGGCTAAGCTTCTGAGGATCCATTCCTTCTGCACAGGATTCTTTTATGTTTATCCCACGCATGCTTGAATTCCGCTACCGTTTTCATCTCCACCACCTCCCGCGGGAGGGCATTCCAAGTATCTACCACTCTCTCCGTGAAAAAATACTTCCTGACATTTTTCTTGAGTCTGTCCCCCTTCACTCTCATATCATGTCCTCTTGTTCTACCGCCCTCCCATCTTCTATGAGTCTTGCTGCAGCATTCTGAATCAGATAATGTTCTTTATTCTTAATTACTTTTTTGAATATTTTTATAATTGTTTTTTACCATTGAAAATTTATATTGCTGAGTTCAGTGAAACAAAACTCCAATGTATTTTGAAGTGTATGTTTTAATCAGCAGAATTTGAAATATATACAAGGGTGTGAAGACTTTTACAAGGTACTATAAATATTCTTTTTCTTCGTTCTTTCTTTACTAAGCTGTTTTGTCAGGTAGCTGGGCTTTTTGCCCCAGTTGCAGCGTTTCCAATTGTAAAGTGCATTGAGATGCAATTTGTAAACATGGACTTTTCTTTTCTTACCAGCTCAGAAGAAGAAGATGAAAGGGAATGGGAAGAAAAAATGACTCAGAAACAATTACTACAGGTAACGGACAACAGTGTGTTCTTTAGCTCTGTAAGATCATTGTTTAATGCAAAAGGATGTTAATGATTTTCCTCCCTCTTACATATGACCTTTTTTTTCTAGCTTAAAGCTTTTATACCCTGGCTTTAATATTGCATGATTAGAAGAAGCTTTAGTGGTATGGTTGATAGAGATTTGATACTGAATCACTACTTTAAGATTAAGGAGAAGGATTAGGAAGAAGCAATTCTTGTTGTTTCAACCTGGTGTATTACAAATTGGGGGCATCCTTTTTTTTTAATTTTTTTTATTTCCCTGCAAATGCATTATCCTGTATCATTCAGATAAGTTTATTTTTTGTGACCCTGCACATTTGACTGTATTTTTGACATCCAAGAGAATCCCGACATTGACCTATGAAGACGGGATTGCTGGTAGGTCTTAATACTATTTAGTGTCTCTGCTAGAGTCTTTAATATGCAGAAGAAGCTTTTCTATATTTTCTTTCATTTATTCCTCCCTGGGTATTGAATCTCTCATTATAGACGACTTAAGCTGTTTCCTTTTTTTTCTTTATATGGTGTTTTGTTTCCTTTGTTTTATTATTTACTAGTAAAAAAGGCCCGTTTCTGTCAGAAATGAAACGGGCGCTAGCAAGGTTTTCCTCGGAGTGTATGTTTGAGAGAGAGTGTGTGTGAGAGATGGAGAGTGTGATAGAGAGAGTGTATGTGAGAGACAGAGAGTGAGTGAGTGTGTGCCCCCTCCCTTTATGGTTTGAGGCCCCCCTTCTACCCCCACCTCTCTTATCTCAGGACCCCCCTCACCCCCTACCTCCAGCCACCCATGTCCAGCGACCCTCCTCTCCCCTGCCTGCCCTCCCTCCAGCCACCCAGGCTGACGTCACTCACAGTGATTCCCAGGCAGGGGGAGGAGTAGGGAAACACGCGGAGCAAGTGGCAGGGAGCGGCACATCAAACGACGACCCTTCTCTCCCCTGCCCCCCCCCCACCCACGTCCTGCGACCCTCCTCTCCCCCTGCCCCCCCTGGCAGCCACCCATGTCCAGCGACCCTACTCTCCCCCTGTCCCCCCTCCAGCCACCCATATCCAAAGACCCTGCTCTCTCACCTGCCCCTCCTCCATCCACCCAGGTTGTGTAACTAGTTCTTCGGGGCAGGCAGGAAAGATCCCTGGTCCTGCCTGCTCACTGCTGGTGCCGACGCTCCCCCGCTGCCAGATCACTGTTCAAAATGGCCACTGAGACTTCAATGGCGGACTTGCAAGATTTCTGCTGAAGTCTTGGAAGCCGCCCTTGTAAGTATCGGCGGTCATTTTGAATAGCGATCCGGCAGCGGGGGAGCGTCAGCACCAGCAGCAGGCAGGCAGGACCGGGGAGCTGTTTTATCCTCCATGTCTTTTCCTTGGGAACAAGTTTGTTTCTAATCATTGTGGAGGGGGTAGGAGAGAGGGTGGGGAGGGTATATAATGAAAACGTTGAACAAATTACAAGTGATATTTGGATGGTTATTTTATTGGTGTTCAATAAAAAGTGTTTAAATATAAAACTATTTCCATATCATCATGCCGATCAATCCATAGACTGGTGGGTTGTGTCCATCTACCAGCAGGTGGAGATAGAGAGCAATCCTTTTGCCTCCCTATATGTGGTCATGTGCTGCCGGAAACTCCTCAGTATGTTCTCTATCTCAGCAGGTGGTGGTCACACACAGCAGCAGCTCTGGCTAGGTCTCCAAGCCTAATTCTTAGGTTTTGTTGAGTACCTGGGGTTGAGGGCTCTTCTTGAGCAAGTGCAAACCTGGTGGTGCCAGGTCCCTCCTTTTCTCTCCCCTCCCGCTGGCTCCGTTAAAAAACAAAAAAAAAAAATTTTGAACGTTCTTTAAGGGCGTTTATTTCAACGTTTACATCAGCGTTTATTGCAGCTGCTCACTGGGACACCAGTTCGTTACAGCTCGGAGCGAGAAGCAGGTAATTTTACCTTTTATAGCAGGCAGGGGGTTCCCCTTTCGGTCTCCACGTGGCTTATGGCGTCGGAAGGCGAGGGCGCGAAGATTGGCTCCCCGGACCGCCTGTGTGCGTCTAGCGGGGGTTTCAAAACCTGACTCGCCTTTTTTGGGCGTCAGTTTGGAGTCCGGTCAGTGTCCCAGTTCTTCCTCCGGTGCGGCGGTTTTTCCCGCCATAAGCGCCCATCCCCCGCTGCTCGCCCCTCCCTCCCCCCCCCCCCCCTCCCATTTTGACCGGCCACTCTGCTCGGACGGCTTCTTCTTGGGCTGCCCTCGAGGTGGGAGACGTTAATGCTATGGTCGCCCTTGATTCGGGCGACGGCAAGAAAGCGGCGAAAGTTAAGCGCCATTCTTTCCGCGCGGCTCCTTCTCGGAGTTTCGCGCCAGACGCCATTTTGGATGCGCAGCATGTTTCTCCCCCGCTCTTGCGAGCGCCGGTTGAGGGTGCGTCTAGGGCCGTGGCCCAGGCGGCAGAAGTGCATAGTCTAGGGGGTTTCTCCCCTGAGTTCATTTTGCTGCTGTATCAGGCTTTTCTTATGCTAAACGCTGCCCCGGCTCCCCCCTCTGATCAAGGGGTTGAGGCCTCCGGAAGCAAACACCCTCGGGTGGACTTCCAGGCCCTAGAGGACTCTGTCTCCTCTGATGTAGATGAGGGCAGCGTATCTGAGTTCTCCCAACGGTCCTTTGGGGATTCCTTGGAGGAGACGGATTCCCGCTCGGATGGAGCGGATGACCCCTCTGCAGCACGGATCTTTCGCTCGGAGGCTTTGCCCAACCTGTTAGTGCAGGCCATGAGCATTTTGTAGATTTCCTCTCCGGAGGACGTCTCTCCCTCAGCCTCTGTTGGCTCTGCCATTATGCTGGGGACGAAGCGCCTGCCTAGAACCTTCCACGTGCATGAAGCCATGCACACCTTGATTTCGGCTCAATGGGTTTTCCCAGAAGCGAGCCTTAAAGTGGCTAGGGCTATGTCCCGCCTCTATCCTCTGCCTGAAGGTGAACGGGAGACCTTTCTTGGGCCTACCGTGGATTCTTTAATCACTGCGGTGACTAAGAAAACGGCATTGCCGGTGGAAGGTGGCACGGCCCTAAAGGACGCCCAAGACAGGAGATTGGAGGCGGCTTTAAAGTCGTTCTTCGAGGCGGCTGCTTTAAGTTTGCAGGCCTCAATTTGCGGCTCCTATGTGGCCAGGGCGTGCCTGACGCTTGTGCAGCAGGCTTCCCCCTCGGATCCTTCCTTGAGGGCTGATTGGCCGGCCCTGGAATCGGGCTTGGCCTACTTGGCAGGCTTGCTATATGATGTCTTAAGAGCCCCGGCTAAAGGTATGGCTCAGACAGTCTCTGCACGGCGGTGGCTTTGGCTGAAGCATTGGTCTGCTGACCACGCCTCTGAGTCTCGCCTGGCTAAGTTGCCTTTTAAAGGCAAGCTGCTCTTTGGGGTCGAGCTGGACAAGATTGTGACCGATCTCGGCACGTCTAAGGGTAAGAGGTTACCGGAGGTCAGGGCCCGGGCCGGTGGTGCCCGCCCCGGTTCCTCCAAAGGACGGTTTCAGGAAGCCCGTCGGTATCGCCCGGGCAAGTCGGGCTCCTCTGCCCCCCTTTTCCTTCATAAGGAACTTCTCCCCCAAGCAGCATTCCTTTCGCAGAGACCGCCGTCCCGGAGGTGCCTGCTCCGGTCCTCCCCCAGGGTCTCGTACCCAATGACGGGGCGCTGGTCCAGGGCCCAGAGCAGATTGGAGGACGCCTATCCTCGTTTCTGGGCGAGTGGACCAGGGTAACTTCAGACGCTTGGGTGCTGGAAGTTATCAGAGACGGCTACAAGCTAGAGTTCTGCTGACCCTTAAGAGACGGGTTTGTGCACTCTCCCTGCAAGTCTCCGGTCAAAGCTGTGGCAGTGCAGCAGACTTTGGACAATCTGATTCGCCTGGGTGCGGTCATTCCGGTGCCAGAAGGAGGTTCTGTCTGGCCTATCCTCGACCTCAAAGGGGTCAATCGGGCCTTGAAAGTTCGGCACTTCCGGATGGAGACTCTCCGCTCTGTTATAGCGGCAGTGCAGGCAGGGGGTTTCTGGCATCCTTGGATATCAAGGAAGCCTACTTGCATATTCCCATCTGGCCTCCTCATCAACGCTTTCTGCGTTTTGCAGTTCTGAGCCGACTCTTCCAGTTCAGAGCCCTCCCGTTCGGGTTGGCTACTGCTCCGCGGACCTTCTCCAAAGTAATGGTGGTCATCGCGGCCTTCCTACTCAAGAAAGGAGTACAAGTCCATCCTTATCTGGACGACTGGTTGATCCAAGCTCCCTCTTATGCAGATTGCGGCAGAGCTTCAGACCGGGTGATTGCTCTTTTGAGCTCCCTGGGGTGGATCATCAACTGGGAGAAAAGCCAGCTGCGCCTGACTCAGTCCCTGGAGTATCTGGGAGTTCGATTCGACTCCCAAGTGGGCAGAGTGTTCCTGCCAGACAATCGGATTGTCAAGCTTCAGGCTCAGGTGGACAAGTTCCTAGCAGCCTCTCCTCTTCGGGCTTGGGACTATGTGCAGCTGTTGGGCTCTATGACGGCCACGATGGAAGTAGTGCCCTGGGCCAGGGCCCATATGAGACCTATACAGCTCTCTGTGCTGCAGCGATGGACTCCAGCTTTGGAGGATTAAGCTGTGCACCTTCACTTGGATCCAGCGGTGCGCAAGGCGCTGAGCTGGTGGCTGAGGCCAGACAAGCTGTCCGCAGGAATGCTTCTTATGACCCCGGAGTGGGTTGTCATCACGGCGGACGCCTCTTTGTCGGGCTGGGGAGCCAACTGCTTGGGAAGGACAGTGCAGGGACTCTGGTCCCCTGCAGAGGCAAAGTGGTCTATCAACCTCCTTGAACTCAGAGCCATTCGGTTAGCGCCTTTGGAGTTTCTCCCGGTCCTGGCGCTGAAGCCAGTACGGGTCCTGTCGGACAATGCCACGGCTGTGGCCTATGTCAATCGCCAGGGAGGTACCAGGAGCACCCCTCTAGCCAAGGAGGCCATGAAACTATGCCTGTGGGCGGAAGCAAACCTGGAACAGCTGTCAGCGGCCCACATTGCGGGAGTCATGAATACTGCTCAGGCGTTCTTGGACATCACGAAGCGCTGGGGCCAGCCGAGCCTAGATCGGTTGATATTGTGTATCTGGATTTTCAAAAGGCGTTTGACATGGTACCTCATGAAAAGCTACAGAGGAAATTGGAGGGTCATGGGATAGGAGGAAATGTCCTATTGTGGATTAAAAACTGGTTGAAGGATAGGAAACAGAGAGTGGGGTTAAATGGGCAGTATTCACAATGGAGAAGGGTAGTTAGTGGGGTTCCTCAGGGGTCCGTGCTAGGACCGCTGCTTTTTAATATATTTATAAATGATTTAGAGATGGGAGTAACTAGCGAGGTAATTAAATTTGCTGATGACACAAAGTTATTCAAAGTCGTTAAATCGCGACAGGATTGTGAAAAATTACAAGAGGACCTTACGAGACTGGGAGACTGGGCGGCTAAATGGCAGATGATGTTTAATGTGAGCAAGTGCAAGGTGATGCATGTGGGAAAAAAGAACCCGAATTATAGCTACGTCATGCAAGGTTCCACGTTAGGAGTTACGGACCAAGAAAGGGATCTGGGTGTCGTCGTCGATAACACACTGAAACCTTCTGCTCAGTGTGCTGCTGCGGCTAAGAAAGCGAATAGAATGTTGGGTATTATCAGGAAAGGTATGGAAAACAGGTGTGAGGATGTTATAATGCCGTTGTATCGCTCCATGGTGCAACCGCACCTTGAGTATTGTGTTCAATTCTGGTCGCCGCATCTCAAGAAAGATATAGTAGAATTGGAAAAGGTGCAGCGAAGGGCGACTAAAATGATAGCGGGGATGGGACGACTTCCCTATGAAGAAAGACCAAGGAGGCTAGGGCTATACAGCTTGGAGAAGAGACGGCTGAGGGGAGACATGATAGAGGTATATAAAATAATGAGTGGAGTGGAACAGGTGGATGTGAAGCGTCTGTTCACGCTTTCCAAAAATACTAGGATTAGGGGGCATGCGATGAAACTACAGTGTAGTAAATTTAAAACAAATCGGAGAAAATTTTTCTTCACCCAACGTGTAATTAAACTCTGGAATTCGTTGCCGGAGAAAGTGGTGAAGGCGGTTAGCTTAGCAGAGTTTAAAAAGGGGTTGGACGGTTTCCTAAAGGACAAGTCCATAAACCGCTACTAAACGGACTTGGAAAACTCCAAAATTCCAGGAATAACATGTATAGAATGTTTGTACGTTTGGGAAGCTTGCCAGGTGCCCTTGGCCTGGATTGGCCGCTGTCGTGGACAGGATGCTGGGCTCGATGGACCCTTGGTCTTTTCCCAGTATGGCATTACCTATGTACTTATGTACTTATGATGGCGTCATCAGCCAATTGCCGCGCTTTTTCAGCAGAGGACGGGACCCTCGATCTCTGGGAGTAGATGCTCTTCTCCAACAGTGGCCGACACAGGAGCTTCTCTATGTGTTCCCGCCTTGGCCCAGGTTGGGCAGGGTGCTAGGCCGGGTGGCAAAGCATCCGGGCCGGATAATCCTGGTGAGTCCGGGCCAGACGTCCCTGTTATGCGGACTTGATCAGGCTCTCAGTGGATGGCCCTCTGCGGCTGCCAGCGGAGCGGGGCCTGTTGCATCAGGGTCCCGTGGTGGTGGAGGATCCCTCCCCCTTTGGTCTTACGGCCTGGCTATTGAGCGGCAGCGTCTGAGGAAGAAGGGCTTCTCAGACAAGGTCATCGCCACTATGCTGAGAGCGAGGAAGCGCTCTACTTCTACTGCTTACGCCAGGGTTTGATGTACTTTTGCATCGTGGTGTGAGGCAGGCTCACTTTCTCCCTTCACTGCTCCAATTTCTTCAGTGTTGGTGTTCCTGCAAGAAGGTCTGGAAAAAGGACTGTCGCTCAGTTCCCTTAAGGACCAGGTAGCGGCTCTTGCTTGCTTCAGGGGTCACCTGAAGGGTGCTTCCCTGGCCTCGCAGCCAGATGTGCGTTTTCTCAAGGGAGTTAATCACCTGCGCCCTCCTCTGCACTCAGTGGTACCTGCGTAGAATCTCAATCTGGTGCTAAGAGCCTTGCAGAAGCCGCCTTGTGAACCCTTGTCGAGGGCATCTCTGAAAGACCTAACGTTGAAAGCAGTCTTTTTGGTGGCTATCACTTCAGCCAGAAGAGTTTCCGAGCTCCAGGCGCTATCATGTCACTGAGGCTGGAGTGTCTATTCGCACAGTGCCTTCCTTCCTGCCCAAGATTGTTTCTCGCTTCCATGTGAATCAGCAGCTCTGTCTACCCTCCTTTCGTAGGGAGGACTACCCAGAGGAGTACTCTGCTCTCAAATATCTAGATGTGAGACGAGTCATCATCAGATACTTGGAAGTGACCAATGATTTCCGGAAGTCGGATCATCTGTTTGTGCTGTTCGCAGGTCCTCGTAAGGGTCTGCAAGCTGCCAAGCCTACAGTGGCACGATGGGTCAAGGAAACCATTGCAGCGGCTTATGTGGCCGCGGGGAAGGTGCCGCCTATCCAGCTGAAGGCTCACTCC
The DNA here is from genome assembly GCF_901765095.1 of Microcaecilia unicolor. Taxonomy (NCBI): domain Eukaryota; kingdom Metazoa; phylum Chordata; class Amphibia; order Gymnophiona; family Siphonopidae; genus Microcaecilia; species Microcaecilia unicolor. Next base: position 233,372,142 of record NC_044034.1, read on the forward strand.
ACTAGAGCACAGGCGGCCTCGATGGCAGAGGCCGGGTCCGTCTCCTTGGAAGAGATTTGTAGGGCGGCAACTTGGGCATCGGCTCATACCTTCTCCAGACATTACTGCTTGACTGTGGCTGCTCGGGCGGAGGCCCGGTTTGGAGCTTCAATGTTGCGGTCAGGGATTTCTATGTCCCGCCCTGGGTGAGTACTGCTTCGGTACATCCCACCAGTCTATGGATTGATCGGCATGATGATATGGAAGGTAAAATTATGTATCATACCTGATAATTTTCTTTCCATTAATCATAGCCGATCAATCCATAGCCCCTCCCAGATATCTGTACTGTTTATATTCTGGTTGCATTTCAGGTTCAAGTTTAGTCTTCAGTTCCTGTTCAGGAGGACTTCATGTTCAAGTTTTTTCAATTGGATTCTTCAGGAGTTGAGACGATTTTGTGTTACAGTGAGCTGCTGCATTCCTCTCCCCTCCGTTTTACGGGGCTGGATTGAGACCTAAAGTCTGCCGGCGCTCCCTCCCGCTTTGTGCGGCTGTAGGGCAGCTTTGTACCCCTCCCGCTTCGGCGGTTAGGGTCAGTCAGCTCCTGTTGCGGTTGCAGGATAAGCCAGATCCCCCCGCATCGGCCGGTGTGGTGTCCCTCCCCCGCTCCGCGGGGATGAGCTGGACGGATTCCCCTCCCCCACTTGTGTGGGGATGAGCTGGGTTGATTCCCCTCCCCCGTTTCGGCGGTGATGAGCTGGGCAGAGTGTCCCTTTGTGGGTGTAATTCTCTAAGTGCTGAGTCCTGCGGATGGAGCTTTGATATCGACATACTGAGGAGTTTCCGGCAGCCCATGACCACATATAGGGAGGCAAAAGGATTGCTCTCTATCTCCACCTGATGGTAGATGGACACAACCCACCAGTCTATGGATTGATCGGCTATGATTAATGGAAAGAAAATTATCAGGTATGATACATAATTTTACCTTTGTAGTCAGTTGAGTACGGTATTTTGAAAATTACATCACTATATTTGGTATGTAGTTCGTCTGTAAGGTCATTCTTAGTGTTGTGGACATCATGTAGCAGTAAGTACACTGTCGTGAATATTGGTCACAAATGTGAAATAATCATAAAGTCAAACATTTTGATGTTTTCTAGGAAGAATTCTTTGAGAATCCTCATTCTGTAGACATTGAGTCAGAAGACTTCTCCTGCCTTCCTCCAGAAATGAAACACGAAATCCTGACTGATATGAAAGAGTTTACAAAACGTAGGAGGACATTGTTTGAGCCCATGCCAGAGGTAAAGTACACGCTGTATTCTAAAAGTGGCACGTTCTTGTGGACAAGTAGATACTTGTATATGTGACAGTCAATGATGTATATGTTTCAAAGGGCAGTAAGTCTTTTGTATGGTCATGTTATAGCAGCAAACTGAATTTCTTAGATCAACTTATATCCAGGTTTCCAATTAATGTTTAGTCTGGTTAGGTAAGCTGGCTTCACTAGCTGAGTTCACAAAGCCGAAATACCTTCTCCGAGGGGATGCAGGCATAATATTCTTACATGTGGGTGACGTCATCTGATGGAACCCGATGCAGACACTGCCAAGTGCACAGTCACTTTAAATCTTTGAAGCAGAGCCCCCACCACACATGCATGGGGGCTTTTCCCACCCAACGCACAATTGTGGGACAAGCAGTCTTTCATTTTCTGCAGGGCAGAGAGGTTGTGCTTTTAATCTCTCCTCAGTATTAAAAACTTTTACCTTTTGGTGCCTTCCCTTTTTCAGGATATTTTTTCTTCATATTTTATCTTTTTCAATAATTGTTTGTAAAGTTTAATTGTATTTTCTATATATTTTCAGTTTTCGATTTTCAGCCCGAGGGGGCCTCTCAGCCCTTCTCGTACCAGGGAATCATTGACCTTTTTTGGGTACATGACTACTCAAACTCTCCGGGCCACAGAGCCTTTTGATTTAGTATCATCCGTTTTTCCCTCCATGTCATTGAGGGTGCTGAGTGGCTTTAAGAAGTGTAGTTGATGCAATAGAAATATTTCAGGCACAGACCCCCATAATTGGTGTGTTCTGTGCCTAGGTCCAGAGCATCGGGACATTCATTGTAACCCCTGCCAGCGCATCCAAGTGAGGACCCTTAAAGCCCACAGTGTGAAAAATGTTTTGGTTCTGCAGCATCCGCATCAAATATGGCAGGAGACTCGGTACTGGACGTGGAACCGGCATCAGCATTAACATCAGGTGCACCCTACAACATCAGGAGGATGCTTCTTCGGACTTGGTGCTGCGAACCCATAAGGACTCTACGTCGTCATCATCAGTGCTGCATTCATCGAGGGACCTGTGTGGTAACTTAGGTAGTAAAATACAGATAATCACAGAACCTAGCAAACACTCTGCTAAAAGAAATTAATCCAGTATAGTAATCTCTGGATTCGTGTCTAGGGGTTGATACTACAGAAACCAAATAGGATTTCCTCCACACTAGTAATATCCAATGAAGCAATATGCCAAAGTGGAAAATATGTATTTATTATATAATAAAAATAATTAGTGAAATAGAAAGCAAGCACACAAAAGAAATACCACTAATATTACACCAAAGATATAATTAAGAATTACAAAAAAAAAAAAAAAAAAAAGAAATCTGCATATGTTCTCTTACAGTGCTAAGAGTTATACCTGAGAACCAAAAGCCAAATATATCTTGGCTTATAAACCATGCTCATGACTTAACACAGGCTTTGGCAGACTAAAATGGTAACTATTTTTTCCCCAAACTATGGGAATGAACCCCTGATTCTCATCATAACAAGACACGTGCTTCTTAGCCGATATCTGGATGAAAAGTAGGATTTCTTCCTTAAGCTCCACACAGTGAGCTTACAGTAGAGAGAAATGGCAGTACAGCCCTCAGCCAACACAGATAGATAGTTGGTAGCACAAGGATAGCAGCCGTAATGATATTTGTTCTTCCCTGTAAGTGTGATTGTACAGGGAGGCTCAGATCTTAGGCACAATAAGGCAGTTTCTCTCCAGAGTGATCAGAGAAACTCTGCTCTGGTTCAGCGCCAAAACTCTTTTCCTCTGACTTCCAAGAGTCCGGTACCAGACCTCTTCTGTCCACTGTCCTCAGATGACTGTTTTGGCCTAATCAGATCATGTATTCCTCCTGTCCAGCAGACGAAATGCAGGCCTTGATAGCAATGATGTTTGTAGTTGATTCAGACACAATCCCTACGAGTTCTGGCGTTGACCAAGGGTCTATAAATTTTATCTCATGCTTGTGTTGGTATAAATCTATCATGTTATCAACTTCAGCCCCAAAGATGAAGTGCAGATGTACTCTGGAATGCCAGTGTTCTTGAACTGTCAGAAATACAGGAAACTTCAGGCAGCCATGACAGTCTTGCTCTAAAAAGATGGTACCTGACCTAGTTAGACTTCTGATGATTGGCCACACCTACACAATAGTTGACATACCAGGGACATCTCTACAGACCTACAGCGCAAGAAGCCTAAGAAGCATCACCATCGTTCTCCCTCCAGGCACTTGGCCCATACCTCGCCTGCATCAACATCCTTGATGAGTGGGAAGCGTCCATGCCACAATGACATCTCTTCTCTCCAGCTTAACTCTCATCGAGAGCCTTTCAGGTCTTTCAGATCTCCTACGCCTACACAGGCTGCATCCACATTGCTTTGTTAGCTGGTACCAACACCTATTCTACATGAGAAAATCCAGGCTATGCTCAAAGAGGAGCTCTCAGGGCTACTTCATATGCAGTCTCTACGGGCTTACAGGGTGCTTGCACCATCCTCAGGCCAGCCCATTGATTCATCAGAGAGACAGTCACGAGAGAGGTTCTGCACAATGGCTTAATGTCGACCGTCAGAATCAGCTCGCACCCGACTGATGCATTCATCGGCAGCTGAGCTTTCGGCAACTTCAGAAGCTCATATGCCTCAACGCAGCTCTAGTCATCACTCTCTTCCACATGCTTCCCATGAACAGTATTTTGAAAAGTCAGACTCGGACCTCTCCTGAGAGACAGATCAAGACCCACAGGACCTTTCAGGTGAGGAGTTCCTTGGCATTCTTTCTGATCTTTCTCTGCCATGTCAGAGACTTAAGTCTCCTCCAGAAAGTATATCTTTTCCAGGCTTTGTCCTTGAGATGGCTCAATTTAAACTTTTTAAACTGGAAACAGAGGTTCCCCTCCATTCTATTGTAGAGTATTTTACTAGAAAACTAGGAGACTCCTCAAACAGATAAGATTGCCCAAAGAAAATTGACACAGTGTATAGAATACAAAAATGTACAGGGTTTGAAAGAACACAGCTACCACACCATTCCCTAGTGGTGGAATCTGCTTTAAAGCACACTCACAGTGAAAGATCTCATGCTTCTGCTCCTCCAGGCAGAGAGGTGAGAACATTAGGCTTAGCAGAAAATCTTTTCAAGCCTCAATGCTAACCAATCGCTTATTGGATTATCAACTTTATTCCACAATTTACTTAAAATTTCTAATACAAAATGCCCTATCCTTTGCAGAATTCCTTCCCTCTGAGAAAGAAGAGGAATTCCATAATTGATTTCTATTGATAACCTTCAAGAGTGGACTAACACGGCTACCACACCTCTCTATTATAAACTCTCTATTATAAACCACCTATTATAAACTCTCTATTATAAACTACACTGAAAGCTACTGGACTGTTATAAATATCTTGCGAGGCAGGCCTTCAATGCCTCGTCACGCATCTCTGCCTTGTCAGTAGCAATGCGCTAATTATCCTGATTCAGAGTCTCCAACCTTGAATCTGCTGTCCAGGAGCAGATGTACCCTGTCATGGAGAAAATTTGTTTGGTGGCTGACCTAATTAAAAAACATATAAATAAAGACTCTGTCTAGTCTGCAAACTTCTACTACTACTACTTCTGCTAGAAGATTTCCAGGAGGATATTGACGGTCCCACTACTACATACCTAAGCGTCGTTACACACCTACTCGTACGACTGATAGCGCTATAAAAGTGATTTATAGTAGTGTAGTAGTACTCCTCCACCTCAAAGGACTATGCCCCCAACACTTATGTCCCAAGACAGCAGCAAGGTCAAAAATCCCAGATACCTTCAGTCTAAACAACAGCCTAATTTTGACTTTTCTTAGAGGGCATTGCCACCGTACAGTTGTCTGTGCCAAGCAACCTACCTGTCAGAGGGAGGCTCATTCTCTTCAAATAGAGGTGGCCTCTCATAACCTCTGACCGATGGGTGCTACACCATTCAGCATGGCTATGCTCTGTATTGGCAATAAAGACCCCCACAACCATCCACCTCCTGGAATTGTGAGCTGTTTGGAACGCTCTCAAAAACCTCCAGGACCGTATTCTCAATCAGGTAATATTAGTTCGCACGGACAACCAAGTAGCGATGTATTACCTGAACAAACAGAGAAGGAACCAGATCTTTCTTACTCTGTCGAAAAGCAATCCAAATCTGGACAAGTGGCTTCTTGAAACATCTCTATAAGAGCTGTTTACCTTGCCAGCAAACAGAATTCTGTAGAAGACAAACTGAGCAGGGTCCTTCAACCTCACGAATGGTCCCTCTGCAGCTCAGTCGTTCGTTGAATATTCCAGCACTGGGGGACCCCAACAATAGACCTCTTCGCTTCTCCTCATAACAACAAGCTTCCCCACATCTGTTCCAGACTCTGCTCCAAAGCGTATAGCCCCAGATGTCTTCCTGCTCCACTAGGGAATGGATCTTCTGTGCACATTTCCTCCACTGCCTATCATACGGAAAACGCTTCTCAAACTGTGCCGAGACCAAGGGACCATGATTCTAATTGCTCCCTACTGGCCTTGGCCAATCCCTCTTCTGCTAGAGTTGTCCAAGGACCCATTCAGGTTAGATCCTTTCCCAACCCTAGTAGCACAGAATGAGGATCCCTCCTTCATCCAGGCCCTCTCATCTTGGTACCTGACAACATAGATTTGCATTCTTTGAACCTTCCTCACACAGTCTCTAAGATACTCCTTGCCTCTAGAAAACCTTCCACAAGAAAATGTTACCATTTAAAGTGGAAAAGATTCTCTATCTGGTGTTCAGCTAGGTCACTTGACCCTACTGTGTGCTCTGTACCTCCCCTATCTCTTGGATTCTGGACTCAAAACTAATTCAGTCAGAGTACATTTGAGTGCCATCAGTGCTTTTCATTCAGAAGTCGATAATAAGCCGGTTTCAGTTCATCAGGAGGAGGAGTAGCCTAGTGGTTAAGGTGGTGGACTTTGGTCCTGGGGAACTGAGGAACTGAGTTCGATTCCCGGCACAGGCAGCTCCTTGTGACTCTGGGCAAGTCACTTAACCCTCCATTGCCCGCCGCATTGAGCCTGCCATGAGTGGGAAAGCGCGGGGTACAAATGTAACAAAAAAAAAATCCCTTAATAGTTAGATTCATTAAAGATTTATTTCATTACCAAACCTCTTCTCAAACCACCTTCGGTGGTGTGGGATCTCAATGCCCATCATAACTGCTCTCATGAAACCTCCATTTGAACTTCTTCGTTCTTGTTCTTTAAAGTTCCTCATGTATAAAGTAGTATTCTTAATAGCTCTTACTTCTGCCAGAAAAGTCAGTGAATTTCATGCCCTCATGGCAAACTCACCTTACACAAGGTTCTACCATGATAGGGTTGTACTCTGAACCCACCCAAAATTCATCCCTAAGGTGGTTTTGGAATTCCATCTCAACCAGTCCATCGTACTACCTGTCATCTTCCCTGTGTCACACTCTTCTAGTGTGCTCTAGCATAATATCTAGAACGAACAAAATCTCATAGGAAGTCCTTCCCCTTTTTTTGTATTTTTTGACTCTTAATAGGTTGAAAATTAAATGTTGGAAGAGATGCTCTATTAATTCTTGATTGAGGGTGCTGTGTTTTTATGTTTTAATTTCTGTTCTTATTAATTATGGTGTTCTTTTCTTATTGGTTGTTTTATTATGATTTGTAAACCACTCAGGGAGTCATTACAATTGGCGGTATATCAAAATTAAAATAAACTTGGAATTTCTATCACCAGCTGTAGAATCTCTACTTGGCTGGCTGGCTGGCTGACTGTATCTCCTAAATGTATAATCAGTCTGGGCTGACCGTTAATGGCCGGGTCAACGATCACAATGTCAGAACCACAGCATCCTCAGTAACCTATTTCCACTTTGCCTCTATTCACGATATTTGCAAGGTGGCTATGTGGTCTTCTGTCCACATCTTCACTACTCGCAAACATTCCAGGCAGGATAGCCGGTTTGGACAAGCAGTCCTGCAGAATCTTTTAATGATTAAAATATCCAACTCCGCCTTCCAGCCCATTATTTCCACCAGGCTCACTATTTCCTTAGTTACAGAATTGATGTTTATTGTGAGCCTGGTAGGTAGTGAATCCCATATGTGAGAATATTATGTCTGCTTGTCCTCAGAGAAAGCTAAGCTACTTACCTGTAGCAGGTGTTCTCTGAGAACAGCAGACATATATTCTCACATCTCTCCTGCCTCCCCTTTGAGTTGTCTTCTTAGCTTTAATATTGTACTGCTGGTCCCTCGCTCATGTGCCGGGCAGGAATTCCTGGTGGGGGCACTACCTCAAAGATTTTAAAGTGACAGTGCACTTGGCAGTGTCCGCACCCGGCTCCGTCAGATGATGTTACCCGTATGTGAGAATATATGCCTGCTGTCTTCGGAGAACACCTACTACAGGTAACTAACTTAGCTATTCGGGGCATGTAGCAGTAAAACATAGCATTATGTATTCCTAAAAGGATAACATTAACCATTACATGATAAGTCATTTTGTCTGTGATTCTTGGTTTGTTAAATGACAAGAGGGTTAACATTCTTTTCTGGTGCATTCATATATGTGCCTGCCTCAGCTTCAGGTGGATGTAGTACAGCAAGGTGCATGGAACCTGGTTCATATCCTGGAATAACATTCTTTTCTGGTGCCTGCATATGTGCCTGTATTAGCTTCAGGTGGATGTAGTACAGCAAGGTGCATGGAACTTGGATCATATCCTGGAACCACAGTGAATGTTGTTTGGTTGTGCGATTTGTACAGCACTATATTTAGTACTTTACACTCTTGGCATATATTTCTCCCTCATTTTCTGGATCAGTGAAATCTCTAAAGCAGTTTTGTGTTTTTAAATAAGATGTAATATATCTTTTATACCAACAATGTTCATGAACATTTGAGATCTCTCTACCTTTTTACCCTGGTTTTGGAAATCCAGTGGTACTCTTGGAATTTGATGACAACAGATAAAGGTCATAAGAAAATAATAACTATACTGGGTCAGACCGATGGTCCATCTAGCCGTATCCTGCTTCCATCAGTGGCCAATCCAGGTCACATGTACCTAGCAGAATCCCAAAGAATAACAAGATTCCATGCTACCAATCCCAGGGATAAGTAGTTGCTTTCCCCGTGTCTTTCTTAGTAGCAGATTATGGACTTTTCTTTCAGGAACTTGTCCAAACCTTTTTAAAACCTAGATACACTAACTACTGTTACCACATCCTCTGGCAACAAGCTCCAGAACTTAACTATTCATTGACCGAAAAAATATTTTCTCCTATTCATTTTAAATGTGTAACTTCATGGGGTGTCACCTAATCTTTGTACTTTTTGAAAGAGTAAACAATCAATGTACATTTACATGTTCTACTCCATTCAGGATTTTGTAGACCTCTGTCGTATCCCCCCTCAGCTGTCTCTTCTCCAAGTTGAAGAGCCCTAACCTCTTAAGCCTTTCCTCATATGAGAGGAGTTCCATCCCCTTAATCATTTTGGTCATTCTTCTATGAACCTTTTCTAATTCCACTATATCTTTTTTGAGATGTGGTAACCAGAATTGCACTCAATACTCAAGCTGAGATCACACCCTGCAGCAACACAGAGGCATTATAACATTTCTTCGTCTTAATTATTTAATTCATTCATTCATTCTTATATCCCACAATTATCCAAAAACAAGTTTTTGTTCAACGAGGCTTCCAATAGACTGTTAATGGTGGTTTGCAAAAATAGTTTCTAGGAGGTTACAGTGTTGAATTACAGTTATAGACAGTGAGGTATTTTTGGTTAACCATTTATGGCCCTTTCCTAATAATTCCTATCATTGTTTGTTTTTTTTGGTAACTGCTGCACACTGAGCAGAAAATTTCAACGTATTGTCCACAATGACATCTAGAACTTTTTATTTGGTGGTGACTCCTAAAGGGGGCTCTAACATCAAGTAACTATGATTTGAATTATTCTTCATAATGTGCATCACTTTGCATTTGTCCACATTAAATTTCTTCTACCATTTGTATGCTCAGTCTTCCAATTTCCTAAAGTCTTCCTGCAGTTTCTCACAGTGCGTATGCATTTTAAAAACTGAATACTTTTGTGTCATCTGTATATTTAATCACCTCATTCATTCACATTTCCAGATCATTTATAAATATGTTAAGTAGCACCAGTCCCAGTACAGATCCCTGGGGCACTCCTCTATTCACCTTCCTCCATTGAGTGAAATGGACATTTAACCGTGCCCTCTGTTTCTATCTATTGGTCAGTTCCCAATCCACAATCAGAACATTGCCTCTTATCCCATTGCTTCTACATTTTCTTAGGAGCCTTTAATGATGGACTTTGTCAAAAACTTTCCGAAAATCTAAATACACTACATCAACCAGTTCATCTTTATCCATGTTTATTCATGCCTTTAAAGAAAAGAAGCAGATTGATGAAGCAAGATTTCCTGTGGTTGAATCTATGTCAACTCTGTCACATCAAACCGTGTTTTTCTGTGTGTTCGATAATTTTAATCTTTAACCATTTCCATTATTGTAGATAGATGACATTAGAAGATTCACAGGATGTCAACAGTCTTAGAGAGTTCTTCCAGTTTTAATATCAACAAATTGGGACATTTCCATCATCTTGTCGCACACAGGACAATGGCCTCATTTGGTATGAAATCCAAGAACCTTCCTGCCCAATCCCTCCTGTTTCCGCACCTCCACTGGACATAATTGGTCGTTTAAATTGGAGTTCTCATATGCTGCTACTACTACTACTACTTATCATTTCTATAGTGCTACTAGACATACGCAGCGCTGTACACTTGAACATGAAGAGACAGTCCCTGCTCAACAGAGCTTACAATCTAATTAGGACAGACAAACAGGACAAACAAGAGATAAGGGAATATTAAAGTCAGGATGATAAAATAAGGGTTCTGAACAAGTGAACAAGAGTTAGGAGTTAAAAGCAGCATCAAAAAGGTGGACTTTTAGCTTAGATTTGAAGACGGCCAGAGATGGAGCTTGACAGACCGGCTCAGGAAGTCTATTCCAGGCATAAGGTGCAGCAAGATAAAAGGAACGGAGTCTGGAGTTAGCAGTGGAGGAGAAGGGTGCAGATAAGAGAGATTTACCCAGTGAACAGAGTTCCTGGGGAGGAATATAGGGAGAGATGAGAGTGGAGAGGTACTGAGGAGCTGCAGAGTGAATGCACTTATAGGTCAATAAGAGGAGTTTGAACTGTATGCGGAAACGGATAGGAAGCCAGTGAAGTGACTTGAGGAGAGGGCTAATATGAGCATAACGACACTGGCGGAATATTAGGCGTGCAGCAGAATTTTGAACAGATTGAAGAGGAGAGAGATGGGTAAGTGGGAGACCTGTAAGAAGCAAGTTGCAATAGTCTAAGCGAGAGGTGATAAGAGTGTGGATGAGGGTTCTGGTAGTGTGCTCAGAAAGGAAAGGGCGAATTTTGCTGATATTATAGAGAAAGAAACGACAGGTTTTAGCAGTCTGTTGAATATGTGCAGAGAAGGAGAGGGAGGAGTTGAAGATGACCCCAAGGTTACGAGCTGATGAGACAGGAAGGATGGGAGTGTTATCCACAGAAATAGAGAATGGGGGAGGAGGAGAGGTTGGTTTAGGGGGAAAGATAAGAAGCTCAGTCTTGGTCATGTTTAGTTTCAGATGGCGCTGAGACATCCAGGCAGCAATGTCAGACAGGCAGGCTGATACTTTGGCCTGGATTTCCGCTGAGATTTCTGGTGTGGAGAGGTAGATCTGGAAGTCATCAGCGTAAAGATGATATTGAAAACCATGGGATGAGATCAGAGTACCAAGGGAAGAAGTATAGATGGAGAAAAGAAGAGGTCCCAGGACAGATCCCTGAGGTACACCAACTGACAGTGGGATAGAAGTAGAAGAGGATCCACTAGAGTATACACTAAAAGTACGCTGGGAGAGATAAGAAGAAAACCAGGAAAGAACAGAGCCCTGAAATCCAAGTGAGGACAGCGTATCAAGGAGTAGCGTCAGGTTCTCAGGTTCAGAGCCCGCGGGGCTGGGCTCTGGAGCAAACGTGAGCCCTTGGGCTGCTGACGAGGAGCGACAGCAGCAGGCAAAACCCACCAACCAACACTGGGTAAGCACACCGGCAGGGACTGCAGGCACTGCCCAGCGAACCGGAACACATGGACTGGAATCCCCCGGACTGGAGGACACAGAACTGGAACACTGGACTGCAATCCCCCGGACTGGAACACTCGATTGGAATTCCCCGGACTGGAGGACACAGGACTGGAACACCGGACTGGAGCACACCGGACTGGTCCACACAGCTTCACCTGCACTTAGCTACTAAGCCCCCCAGGAGTTGAGCTCCTAGGTTCGAGTAGCCGACAGGACTTACTGGATACCGGATGACATAGGGACCAGGACTGGAAACAGAAGTGCTCCTAAACCTAAACTGATCTACGTGCTCCCAATCCCTAAACCAGCAAGAGTGTTCCTAACAGTAAACTGACAAAAGGACTTCCTAAGCCCTATACTAAACAGGAGCTCCTAAGCCCTGCTCAAGAAAGGGACTTCCTAAGCCCTAAACTAACAGAGCAGGGAACTAAATACAAAGCTAACACAGGTGCTACTAAGCACCAAGCTACAAGCAGAGCTTTACACTAATAAGCTAAACACAAAACTAACCAGCTACCTAAGCACTGCTCTAGCAAGCTAGATACAACTAACAAGGTGCTTCCTAAGCACTACTCTGGCAAGCAACCAGAAGAGCTCCTAGCACTAAAAGGGAAGACAGGGGAGCCACAAGGAAAAAGCAGGGAAGCTAACACATAAGCCAAAAGTGATTCTAAATCACCAAACACCAACAGCAAAGACTTCAATGCTCCTAATAGCACAAACACCAGAAGTATTTCTAACAGCAAACTCTGCAGTGTTCCTAACAACACCAAACCCTGAAGTACTTCTATCAGCAACAGAGCTTCCAAAGCCCTACACATAGCAATGCTTCCAAAACCAAGAGGGAAAAGCAGGAAAGCTAAACACACAAACACCAGTGCACACTGCACTAACACTAACCTGGCCCTTAGCAAAAGCAAGCAGGGAAACTAGACACAAAGTCAGAAGTGCACACTGCACCACCCTACCTAAAGCAAACACCACTGTTGCAAAGGCCCTGAAGGAAACAACACCACTTCCTTATCAAGGCCCACCCTGATGATGTCACACTCCCTAGCCCCAGGCAACAGCACACTGACCCAGAGAGGCCCAACCCACACCAATGCAAAACCGTGAAGCACTTGAAGCCAGTACACCCAAAGAGAGGTAGAGCAACTCAGGCAACACACACACAGGTGCAGTATAGTGAAACAATTAGAGCCATGCTGCTGGAAGCTGCCAGCACAGAGAGACAGAGCCAGCTCAGAAAGGACAGACAAAGAAACAGAAGCCAGCTAAGAAGCTGACCCCCAGGAAAGAGGTAAGTTTGAGAGGGGTTCAGACCCCAATCATAACAAGTAGGCTGTGATCAACAGTGTCAAAAGCAGCAGATAGATCGAGAAGGATGAGTATAGAATAGAGACCTTTGGATCTGGCCAGGAACAGATCATTGGAGACTTCAGCAAGCGCTGTTTCAGTTGAATGAAGGGGGCGAAAGCCAGATCGAAGTGGATCAAGAATAGCTTGAGATGAAAGAAAGTCAAGGCAACGGCGGTGAACAGCACATTCAAGTATCTTGGATAGGAAAGGATGAGACACAATGTCCAAATTCTATAAAACATAAGTACATTGATAAGACCTAAATATTTTTTCACCAGGCACACTACATTATATTTCCTCACAACTTAGTTTATTCTTATTAGAGTTTATACTTCTATCTAACAGTAAATGTTCTCTGTGACTAAATAATGTCCTCGTTGCTGGTTTTGTCATTGAGCGAGTAGGGTAACCCCTCACTATAAACTTCTCATGTAGAGCAGATGCTTAATCTTTAAAATCTTCTGTAGCAGAGCACATTCTATGATAATATTGAAATTGCAGAAATGGAATGCTTGATCTTGAATGTATTGGATGCATACTAGTAAAATGAAGTATTAAAAACCACTTCAGCATCCAAAAAAAACACCCATTATTATACTGTTGCCAAATTTCTTAGCTTCCCTAATTTCTCTTAACGTTTCTTAATCTGTCTATTTGTTGTGGCCCGGTGGACAGTAGTATAGCCCTACTAGCATACATGGAATTTCTATCCATAATGATTCCACATTACTATCTGTTTCCTGCAGAATTTTTAGTTTGATTCAGTTCCCTCTTTAATATATAACCCAAACCTCACTCCCCCCTCTCCAATTTAATCCACCCTATAATTGCAATATAATTTGAACCTGGTAACACATAAGAATATACATGTTGCCATGCTGGGACAAACCGAAGGTTCATCAAACCCAGTATCCTGTTCCCAACAGTGGCCAATCAGTCATCAGTACCTGGAAAGATCCCATAGCAGTAAAACTGATTTTATGCTGCATATGCTAGAAATAAGCAGTGGATTTTCCCAAGTCCATCTTAATAATAGCTTATGGACATTTCTTTTCTGAATTTATCCAAACCTTTTTAAACTCTGCTAAGCTAACTTCTTTTACCACTTTCTCTGGTAACAAACTCCAGAGTTTAATTACACATTGAGTGAAGAAATACTTTCTCAGATTTGTTTTAAACCTACTGCTTCATTGCTGCTTTAGCCTTTCCTCAAAGGGAAGGTGTCTCATCCCCTTTATGATTTTTGTTGCCCTTCTCTGCTATATCTTTTTTTGAGATGCAGTGACCAGAATTGTACACAGTATTAGAAGTGTGGTTGCACCATGGAGTGATACAAAGGCAAAACATTCTCATTTTTGTTTTCCATTCCTGTCCTAATAATTCCTAACATTCTATTTGCTTTCTTAGCCGCCGCTGCACACTGAGCAGAGGGTTTCAATGTATCATCCTCGATGACACCTAGATCCTTTTCCTGGTCTGTGATTCCTAATGTGGAACCTTGTATCCTGTAACTGTAGTTTGGGTTCCTTTCCCACATGCATCACTTTGTACTTGCTCACATTAAACATCATCTGCGATTTGGATGCCCAGTCTCCCAGTTTTGTAAGGTCCTCCTCCAGTTTGTCACAATCCTCTTGCGATTTAACAACTTTAAATAACTTTCAGGCTCATTTTCAAAGCACTTAGCCTCCCAAAGTTCCATAGAAACCTATGGAACTTAGCCTCCCAAAGTGCTTTGAAAATATGCCTCTTTGTGTCAACAGCAAATTTAATTACCTCCCTAGATATTGTCATCTGTAGATAATTTATAAATATGCTAAAAAGCAGTGGTCCCAGCACAGACCCCTGGGGATCTCCACTATTTACTTTTCTCCATTGAGAATACTGACCATTTAACCATACTCTCTGTTTTCTATCTTTTAACCATTGGTTGTCCTCCTTCCACCAGGTCTCTGACATGCCTATTATATCTACCTCTTCATTTAGTGCTATATACTCTAATTTTCCCATCTTGATTTTTAGGTTTCTAGCATTTCTATACAGACACTTAAAATTGTTGTTGTTTTTTCTCCCTCTGTCTACAAACTGCTTTGAAGTTGACAGGAATAATTTGTAAACTTTACTCTGCTCTTCTCTCTTCTTAAGGTTTCCTGACTTTCTTTCATCTTTTTTGAAACCTCTCTATCAGGATTCTCCAAATGTTCTGTTTTGATAGTTTCCTTCAAGGATACCTCACCCCAAACTAAGTGTTCCTTAACGACTGTCAGCTTCTGCCCCATTATAGTTTAAAAGCTGCTCTATCTCCATTTTAAATGTTAGTGCCAACAATTAAGTTTCAAGTTTAATGGGGTTTGATATAACACCCTTAAGACAACTTTCAGAGCGGTTTACAATCGTACATAATTTTAAAGAAAGAAAGGAAGGAATTACAAATCTTGAAAGAAGAGAGGAAACAGGGAAGAGCTCAGGGCTCTGTATATCTGGATTTTCAGAAGGCGTTTGACAAAGTGCCGCACGAAAGACTCCTGAAGAAATTGCAGAGTCATGGAATCGGAGGTAGGGTATTATTATGGATTAAGAACTGGTTGAAAGATAGGAAGCAGAGAGTAGGATTGCGTGGCCAGTATTCTCAGTGGAGGAGGGTAGTTAGTGGGGTCCCGCAGGGGTCTGTGCTGGGTCCGTTGCTTTTTAATGTATTTATAAATGACCTAGAGATGGGAATAACTAGTGAGGTAATTAAATTCGCCGATGACACAAAATTATTCAGGGTCGTCAAGTCGCAGGAGGAATGTGAACGATTACAGGAGGACCTTGCGAGACTGGGAGAATGGGCGTGCAAGTGGCAGATGAAGTTCAATGTTGACAAGTGCAAAGTGATGCATGTGGGTAAGAGGAACCCGAATTATAGCTACGTCTTGCAAGGTTCCGCGTTAGGAGTTACGGATCAAGAAAGGGATCTGGGTGTCGTCGTCGATGATACGCTGAAACCTTCTGCTCAGTGTGCTGCTGCGGCTAGGAAAGCGAATAGAATGTTGGGTGTTATTAGGAAGGGTATGGAGTCCAGGTGTGCGGATGTTATAATGCCGTTGTATCGCTCCATGGTGCGACCGCACCTGGAGTATTGTGTTCAGTACTGGTCTCCGTATCTCAAAAAAGATATAGTAGAATTGGAAAAGGTACAGCGAAGGGCGACGAAAATGATAGTGGGGATGGGACGACTTTCCTATGAAGAGAGGCTGAGAAGGCTAGGGCTTTTCAGCTTGGAGAAGAGACGGCTGAGGGGAGATATGATAGAAGTGTATAAAATAATGAGTGGAATGGATCGGGTGGATGTGAAGCGACTGTTCACGCTATCCAAAAATACTAGGACTAGAGGGCATGAGTTGAAGCTACAGTGTGGTAAATTTAAAACGAATCGGAGAAAATTTTTCTTCACCCAACGTGTAATTAGACTCTGGAATTCGTTGCCGGAGAACGTGGTACGGGCGGTTAGCTTGACGGAGTTTAAAAAGGGGTTAGATAGATTCCTAAAGGACAAGTCCATAGACCGCTATTAAATGGACTTGGAAAAATTCCGCATTTTTAGGTATAACTTGTCTGGAATGTTTTTACGTTTGGGGAGCGTGCCAGGTGCCCTTGACCTGGATTGGCCACTGTCGGTGACAGGATGCTGGGCTAGATGGACCTTTGGTCTTTCCCAGTATGGCACTACTTATGTACTTATGTACTTATGGCTAGAGCATTGACCCTCTGGACCCAGCACCCAGTAGGTAGGGCAGCAACATATTATGGATCATATGCATCAGTAAATAGGAAGTTTGTAAGAGCTAATATGAATTTAGCAAATAAGCTTTCAACGTGAAGTACTAATAGTAAGGCATTCCACAGAGTAAGCCCAATTACACTAAATATATAAGAGCGATTAAAGTCATAGCAAATGGTGTAAAGGGAGGGAACAATATTCAGATTTACTCATTTTGAGCTGAGTAGTCTGGTTGGGGAGTATGGAATTAAAAGATGAGATACAGGGGATTATTAAAAGAGTAAACCTTATATACGAGCATGAGAACTTTAAAGGTAACCAGTGTTCAGTCTTAAGGAGGGAAGTGGTCAAATCTTTTGGAGTCAGTTATAAACTTGATGGCTGTATTTTGAACAAGCTATAGACATCGAATATCTTCTTGTCTAATTCCATGAATTAAGGCAGTAATCCATATGGGTAATTACGAAGTAATGAACGAGAACATGGAGAACAGTTTGGTCCAGCAGATGGCAGATCAAATAGATCTGTTTGAGTTTATAGAAGCAGTCTTTAGTGATGTTTGCGATCTGGGGTCTGAAGGTCATGGCTTCATTGAGTGTGACTCCCAGGACTTTCACCATTTATGGTTGACCCTGACAGAGTGACTGATATTATGGGAATAGGACCTCCCCAATGACTATTGAAGAGTTTTCTCAGGGTTGAGTTTGAGTTTGTTAAGTTGTAGCCTTCAGTCAAGGCTATGATTCAGGTTATGGATCTCCTCTTTAACAGTACAGTTTATGCTGGCTAAAATTTGGATGTCATCTGCATAGATGAAAGGTGTCATACCTAGTGATTGAATAAAGGTTAGAAGTGGGGATAGAAATATGTTAAAGAGGGTAGGGGCCAAGATTGATCCCTGAGGAATTTCACATGGGAGGGAGTAAGAACAAGACGTGGAGGGCAGCCAGCTGACAAACATGAGTCCTATCTGAGAGTTATGATTGAAACCAGTCAAAGGCTGTGTTCCTGAGGCCTGTATCATGCAACCTGTCCATAAGAAGGTTATGATCCACTAGATTAAAAGCCGCAGAGAGGACTAAGGATATTAGTAGAGGAGTCCAATCCTGATCTAGCGCTTGGTAATTCCAAATAGGGCTGTTTCAGTTCTATGCGATTTTCGAAAGCCTGTTTGGTTGGGGTGTAAGGTATTAGTTTTGCCTAAGTAGTCCTCAGCTGGTTTAGTACAATGCTTTCATTGACTTTAGAAATGTAGTTGGAGGCAAGGGATAAAACAAGTTTAGGTCTTTCACATTGGGATGAATATATGCAAGTTTCCATTATGCTGGAACCATTCCTCATTCTAGTCTTAGATATATCGTGAGATGTAAGTAATAGATGAGAGTTTTTTGAAACTGGCCTATGAAGTAGGATGGAATGGGATCTTGTGGGTCTGTTGTGGCTTTGACTGTTTTCAAAGCTTCCAAAACAGTCGAGATTGTGGGAATATTGAATGTTCCCATCTGACTACTCAGAAAGGAGTCCAACTATAGTTGATCCTAGTTGCAGTACCTTGGTTGGGAAATTTGATCGAATTGAGGTAACCACCTTTTCAAAGAATCTAACTAATTCTTCTGCTGAGGGCACCTGATCATGGGATGGCTGTGTGGCTGGTGATAGTGTGTTTCAAGAGCTGGTATATCTTGCAAATTTGGGGGGGCCTTTGCTATTGTGGTAAAATAATGATTCTTTTTTGCATTTTGAATATCAATTTTATAGTGTCTAGCTTGAGATTTTATATTTATTTAAGAGTGGAGAAGTATTTTGCCTATGTCAGAGATGTTGTGTATGTCTGAGGTGACGTTTCAGTAAGTGTAGGTCAGAGCTAAACCAGGTATCCTTATGGTGTTTGGGTTTTGTATTTGAGTGGGTCTGCAGTGGGGCTGACTGATGTCTAGAACTTATAATCAGTTAGCCCCACTGCAGACCCATTCAAATACAAAACTCAGACACCATAAGGATATGTGGTGTTTCAGAGTTCCAGAGATTGGCTTGGTCTTCTAGGGATAGAGATTAAAACTTAGTAGGGCTCAGAGCTTATTCTCCAGCAGAAGAATCCTTGGTGAGGTTCTTGGGATCACGATAGTAAGTTAAGGTAGGAGGTAGGGGAAGGTTGGTTTGTTGATGAGAAATGTTGAAGGTGATAAGATAGTGGTCTGTCCATGAAAGAGAGAGAGGACAGGAAGTTTGTATATGTATAGTGTTAGGTACAGAAGAAAGAATAATATCCAAGGTATGTCCAGCCTGATGAGTAGGGCATTGAACATGTTGTTGAAGAGAGAGATCCTATAGAAGATTGATAAAATCCAGTGAGGAAGGGGCAAGTGAGTTATCAATATGGATATTCAGATTCCCTAGGAGAATTGGAGAAGTAGCAAACAGACAATATTTGGTAAAGGTATTTTGAAGAATTAGAAATGAAGCAGCTGAGAGTGGGGGTGGCAAGAAAAGGAGAAGGAAATCAAGTGGAATGGGGGAGGATGTAAGTTGAAATTGGAGCATCTAGAGTGGAATGATCGATGGGGTGGTCCTGGGATAAATGGAAATTATAGAAGAATAGATGACTGCTATCCATTGCCCCTTCTAGAGGGGCCTAGCTCGATGTATGGTCTGATATCCAGGTGGGGTTGCCTGCGTCAAGTGAGAGAGATCAGTGTCTGTTAGCCAAGATTCAGTGAGACAGAGAATGGCTTGCTGGTTAAGGTGGAGTCCATCCTTTCAGAATAGGCTGCCTCATCCCAAAATGTTGCCTAGTTCCTAACAAATCTAAATCCCTCATCCCTATATCATTGTCTCCATCATGCAGTGAAACTCCAGAGATCTTAACTGCCTCTTGGGTCCTGCGCATGGAACAGGGAGCATTTCTAAAAATGCTATCCTGCAGGATTTGGATTTCAACTTTCTACCTAAGAGCCTAAATTTGGCTTCCAGAACCTTTCTCCCACATTTTCCTATGTTGTTGGTACCCACATGTAGCAAGATAGCCGGCTCCTCCTCAGTACTATTTAGAATCTTAGCTAGGCAATGCATGAGGTCTGCCACCTTCGCACCTGACAGGCAAGTGACGAAGCGATCCTCAAGTCCACCAGCTACCCAGCTCCTATATACCTAATGATCAAATCACCAACTAAAATGGCTGTCCAGAAGCCCCTGGAGAGACATCCTCAGTGTAAATGTAAGGAAGCTTGCATCAGCAAAAATAGTTTTGATACTGTTTTACTCAGTGTATAGTGGCATTGCAGTGTCCTTGTGCAGACCCACTGTGCTTCCTATCTATAATATAGTTAATGTTTTTATATGTGTATCTGCATCCTATAAAAACTCATTGTATCACAAAATGATGTGCTGACCTGGGTTTTAACTGCTCATTCTGGCAGTGAGTAGGTTTCAGTATTCATTTTTCAACAACTATCAAGATCCAAAAAAATAAAGCATGGTAGGGCCTTTTTTTAAATTCAATATACCCTCTTATTTCAGTAAGTGTAATTTTAATATTTAACTGGGTTTTTTTCAGGAGTCTAATGATTTCTCACAATACCAGTTGAAAGGCCTGCTAAAGAAAAACAGCCTTAATATGCACATACAAAATGTACAGAGAGAGATGAATGAGCAGTACTCTGAAGAGGTGCAAACACAGTACAAGCACAAAGGTTGCTTCCTGAAAGATGTGGAAACCAGGAGGCTTGTCTCTGAAGAGGCCTCCCATTATATTCTAATAAAAGGTATTCTAAGTGCTATTTCCTCAGCATTTTCTTAATCTTTAACAATGCTATATAGACAGTACCATGAGGGTATTAGGTTGCCATTCAAGAGAGCTTACTTAGTGGGAGGGTTGTTGGGGTTTTTTGCTTCATATTTTGTGTTTCTTTCATTCTTATTGTTGAGTTCATAGAGTTTGGGTAAAATAGGGACCTTTTACTAAGTGGCGGTAAGTACTAACTTGTGCTTATAAATCTGCCATTCCACTCCACAGTGCTAGAGAGAGGACAAGGTACTAGGAAAAGGATATGTAACATCATATATTTTTTCATGGAGTTGAATGCTAGTGAAGGATGAGTGACCATAGCTGGTGATTTAGATTCCAAAAAGGAATTCAAGTGGTCTGGATTTTAAAAAAAAAAGATATTTTTTTAAACAGAATTAAGCTTGACAACACACTTGCATGGATAATTAATCCAAAAAAGAGCTCCTAACTGCTGATTAATGTTTTCCGATTGCAATTTTTAAAAAACCACGAAAGATGTTACATAATAAGATAATACATGGAAATTTTAAAGCTGTTTTAACATTTTGTTTTTGTTTGTGAAGGAGTTAAAACAAAGAAGGCTGATGCAGAGGAAATGTCATCTGTATCTCCTCCTTCCAGACTGCTTGGGGATTCCAAATGTACTGAAAATCTGAGCAAAAGTAATGTGGATGGAAATCTACCTTCAGTTGAGAGAGACAGCAAAGTGGACACAGCCCCTCCTTCTCCCAGAACTGTGTTTGCTATCCAGGAAGCTTTGCTGGGGAACAGCTCCGAAGAAGATGCAGAGGAAATGCCATCTATATCTCCTCCTTCCAGATTGCTTGGGGATTCCAAATGTACTGAAAATCTCAGCAAAACTAATGTGGATGGAAAGCTACCTTCAATTGAGAGAGGCAGCAAAGTGGACTCAGCCCCTCCTTCTCCCAGAACTGTGCTTGCTATTCAGGAAGCTTTGCTGGGGAACAGCTCCGAAGAGGAGGCAGAGGGGAAAAAAATGACACACTCTGTAAATGTGGACAGTCCCTACCCTCTGTCTGATGAAGTTCATGGTCATGTGTCACCCCAGATTCTGCAAGACATTCAACAACCCTTGAATGAGAATAATGAAAATGATAGCTGTAACATTAAAACAGTAGTTATTAGTGAAGGAGCAGAAGCAGATAGTTCAAGGAAGGCAATGCTTCTTGTTAACAGCTCAGATGAGGATGAAGAGACTCAGGAAATCAAATGTGGACAAGAACCCCAGCCCTGTCTTCTTTCGTCAGATAGACATTTTACACAAATTGTTGAAGAATGTTCAAAAGACGCTGCATTAGAAAAGATTATTGTCCCCAGTGAAGAATATAGAACACAAGGTACAAATTCACCAGCAATAGGAAGAGGAGATGTGGACAGTACACAATGCTACCATTCAGGCAATGATGGGAGCAGTTTATCAGATAACATTATTAGTGAAGCCCTAACAGATGCAAGCAACGTGAGCAAACCAGTAGCTTCCCTCACATATACTCCTCCTTTGGGCAGCACTTGCATAGAAACTAATATGTATACCAGAAATGGAGAATCTAAGTGTGTGCCGAAAGCAAATCAACAGACCAGAAGAGAGCCATTAAAGCCATATCATCTGTTTCCAGAAGGACCAGAAGTCAGTAAAATAGCAGTGAAGGATGAGTCCAGTAGTGATTCAGATGGTATGTATGATAAGTAGTAGTAGTAGTAGTATATTTCCTACAGTTGTCTGCATTCTTTAGTTCATATGCCAGTTCCATTCTCTTTTTTATATTACTTACAAGAGACAATAGATTGTTTCATTGATTGTATGAATTGGGCATGAACCATTTGCTACCCTTCTCATTAAGGCACATATTTTTTCTGTTGGGATCAATGGCTTGTTAATGTGTTCCTTTACCTCTTTATGGCTCACATAATGTTTGATCTTTAAGTATGCATAAAAATCATGATAAAATGGAGGAAGAGTAAGTTTCAATCAAAACAGCAACAAAAAATATAAAGGGATGACATAGAAAAGGACTGCAAAGTGGAAAACTGAAACACTAAGCCAAACAAATGTATAAATGGAAATCATTCATTCAAGATTAAAAACAACTTGGCAAAGGCCATGTTTTAGCTAAATTCCTGCATAAGGAGTAAAATACTCCAATAGATAAAAGTTTGTGTGTGAAAATCACACCAAAGAATGTTTCAAATGTGTGTAATAGCAACAAGCAAAGATGAATTAAAAATACAGTGGAAAACCCATTCATTCGCCCAAAGCACAGCCATATCAATAAATATTAATTTTGAAAACTTGCCTTTTTGTTGTAGATTATATATATAATCATTGGGTCCCAGATAGTTATTCAGACACTATTATATAATAATCTGTATAGAAATAAGAATCATAGATTATAGTTATCAGTGGAGATTATATCATAAGTGGTATAAGAAATGCTAAAAAAAAAACCCAATATAGATATATAAAGCAAAAGGTAAATTAAATTAACTGATATATCATTGGATTTTCCGAAACATTACAAATGCTGATTAAGGCATTGGAAGTTTTATGTCGGTTATCAGGCCTTAAAATCAGCCTTGTCCAAGCCTAGTCCTCAAAGGCTGCAAGCAGGCTAGCTTTTCAGGGTATCCCTAATGAATATGCATATGAGAGACTTGAATACAATGTTTGTGCCCTCGAGGACGGAACTTAGACAAAAGTGTTTGTAAGAAGGAGCAAATTATTTCAGAAAAGACAGATGTGAAGGCCCATTTAAAATAGAACATTGAGATGGGAGCTTGATCCCAAGTGGTAGTATCACGAGACTCCTGCTAGGTGTGACCAATGCCATTTTGAACCTTGTGCCAGAAGAGAGGGGACAACTGGGGATTGCTTCTGCCCCCACTAGACACCAGGAAGATCTCCAGTTAAGACATGGGAGATGCCTTTGAAAGGGGGGTGGGTTTGTGGGACACTGCTTTCTTTGTGGCCCTTATACATTTATATTTTGTGTGACTGTGCCTTAAACAGCCAAAAGAATGTTGTATTGGTGTCTCTGTGCACTACACCATCATTTATAGTAAACAAATTGATTCTCCTTATTTTATTGACATATTATTTGGCATGAAAAACAGAAGACACTCTATCCACCTATGTTGATCTATTTAAATTGCAAATTAAAGGGAAAATAATGTAAATATTTAAAACATTGTGTACCTTTCTTTTTGTTGTAGGGAAGGTAACTAGTTTAAAACTGTGAAATGAGAAAGAGGAAAATTAGATTCATAAAATACTCCATGATCGTGAAGATCAACAAAGGCTTATGTGGAGACTTAAAGTAGTTGGGTTGCCTGTTTCTATTCAGTTAGGCAAAATAATAATACAAAAAACTGAATTTTGGAATAAAATATAAAATAGCATACATTAGATTTTAGCAAAAGAAAAAGAATGAACACTGCCCCATGTACTGATAAAATTATATGGAGAAGGTAAAAAAAAATTCATTTACAAAGACCTTTTTATTATTATTATTATTATTATTAATATAAGTGGCAGCACGCAACATTTTAATTGGTGGATTTTGTAGTCTGTACATGTAAGTGCTACCACTTACACATGGTGGATTCAGTTAGGAAATATATGTGTATACTGAACAAACCATATGCAGAACACGTCCCCTTCAAATCTGTGCACGTTATGGGTATACATATTTTGTTAGTGCCGCCAAACAAATGCTGGGAGGTGATAATCTGCAGACAAGCAAAACGGCAAAACATGGAGCACACCTGCAGATGTTAAAGTAAAGAGTTTATTAAACCACTTACCAAATGTGGTTACATTTTGCCCAAAAAGGCTGCATCGGGAGTACAGCTGTAGTGCAGACATATAAATTAATTTAAAAGATACACATAAATATTAAATAATATCAAAAATAATTCCAATATAATATACAGATAAAATTAAATAAAACATAAAATACAAGTGCAGTCATAAAGTGTAAAATAGATAAAACAACCACAACTGTGTGGCATGCAAAAGAACAAGCCACATCAATAGGTATACTGATGCATATATTGACTATAATTACAACAAAGCAAGATAGTGTGAAGTACAAGCATGAATACAGACAGAGTGAATCATATACGGTTCTCAGGCTTATCTTTATAGACAAGCAAAAAGTGGCACAAAAAAGGGCACGTACCTAAAGGGGAACTAGAATAAACTTTCTCCTAATAGAAAAATCCTTTCCAAAACAGCCTAAAAATAAAAAGTTTAAAAGAACTCTTTAACTTTAGGAGACATAATTAGGTTAAAAGCGAGTAAAAAATACTAAGGGCCCTGTTTACTAAGCCACACTGTAGGTACGCAAACCTTTTAGCGTGTGCTAAAAATTAGCACACGCTAATGCTAGAGACATCCATAGATATATAATGGGTGTCTCTATCATTTGTACGTTCTAAAAAGGTAGCGTGCCTACAGTGCGGCTTAGTAAACAGGACCCTAACAGTTTGTTGGCTCATGAATACAGCATACTCTCTTCAGAGCAGCAGCACTTCTACTCCACAGGCAGAAATGAAAAATCTGCCATGCTGTGGAATAGTAGTAACTTATATGTTTCCTGCTGAGGTGCAAAGTCACAATGCAAAGATCCTTATAAACTTAGGGACCCTTTTACGAAGTGGCAGTAAGCCCAACGCGGGTTTACCGCTTGCTTAAAGGGAAGTACCGTCGTTCTACAGCAGCAGCCTGGCGGTAGTTCCCTCCCCCAGTGAGCGCCATTTCTGGTGCTGCAAAAATGTTTGCATTTTTGTAACGCCGGTTTGTACCCGGTGGTAATCACTGCCTGGTTAGCATGGGAGCCCTTATCGCCACTTCAATGGATGGCAGTAAGTGCTCCCTCCCGAAATGGCTGTACGGCAAGTACTTGCCGCACAACCATTTCTTTAAGAAAAGGGAAACCTGTCTTTTATCTGCTGTGGTTAAAGAGGGCCTTGGTGCATGTCAAAAACACGCGCCAACACCAGCACATGCCTCCTTTTGCCGCAGCTTTATAAAAGGACCACTTACAAACCAATATCACAAAGAAATAGATTCTCAGAAGAAATGTGAAAAATTGCTATTTTTGTCAAAGCTGGAAAAAATGCCTAAAAAATGCTAAAAAGGTTTTAAAACCTTATGCATTCCAGTGGCCATCTTGTATGCATTCCAGTGATACAAGTGACATCATTGGAACCAGGAAGTGCTGTGAGATTACACTGTGGGTAATCTCATAATAATGAAGAATTCAGAAAGATGTGATGATTTAAGGTTAATTGTATTATATAAAACTAGTAAAAAAGGCCCGTTTCTGTGAGCAATGAAACGGGCGCTAGCAAGGTTTTCCTGCGGCAGTGTCGTGAGGTGTTTGGAGGGCAGCGTCGGGAGGGTGCAGGTGGGTAGTTTTTTTGTGGAGGGCGGCAGCTTCGGGGTCCCGGCGGATCAGGTGTTCGGACGGCACTCCTCCCCCTGCGTAGTGGTGTTTATCGCTGTGCGTAGGAGGGGGGGGTGTAGGCCCTGCGTAGGTCGCTGTTTCTGGCTGTGCGTCGGGGGGGGAGCGTCGGAGGGCGGTGGAACTGCCGATTGGCTGAGTGTCATAGCCCCGCCCTCCACGTCATCACGTTGTGACGCGAGGGCGGGGCAGACACTCATGGGATCTTGCAACTACAAATTTACATTTAGAATGTTGGGGTTGTGAATTATGTGTGGATGGGGCGTGGCTGAGGGTGGGTCTATGAGTGAGAGTGAGTGGTGATGACAGCCTAGAAGACTACAGGGCTTCAGTGTTTCCCTGCCACACAGTGAGGTTCAGAACGTTGGAGGTGAGAATTATTTATATAGATAAATCCACACTGGAGATGTAGAGACATTGATAGACTGCTACTGCAGGCAGAACAAAGGTTCAGATATAAATATGATACTGTTACACCAAAAGGCTTGAATCAAATCTTTCTGTATTTTTGTAGTCACCAAATAGGACACTGGTAGTGACCACACATTTAATTATTTTATGCAATTTCTGTAGTTTTATACATTTTTGTACCATAATCTTTTTATCATTCTTTCTATCCCTATTAATTGATGTTTTAGTAATAAAATAAATGAGGCTGTTGTTTATAATTTTAGTGCAGAGTGTTTGTATTTATTAATGCATTTATTTGTGTGGTCATTCGTCATCATTTTTATTCAGATTTCTGGCGTTTCTAACCCTTTTTGAGCGATTCCTGGGCTTCCACATCGTCATTATGACATTTTTTATGGTATACAGCACTTCCTGGTTCCAGTGACGCCATTTGCGTTATTGGAACACATCCAAGATGGCTGCTGGAACACATAAGATTTTAAAATGTTTTTAAAGCTTTTAGTCATTTTTTCCAGCACTTTTTGACAGAAAATAGTGATTTCGGGTCAGCAGACCTAGCTGTATCCAGTTGTATCAGCGGTTTTGAGTTTCTAAAAAGATAGATGCAATTTGATATTTTAGATCTTTTTCATTGACATTTTTTTCATATAAATGCTTTTTAAGGTTTTTAACCTTCCACCACTTGGTAGGGATCCAAGATGGCCGCTTGAACCGGTTGCACGTCTCCACGTTTGGATAATTCCTGCAATGCCCAAACGACGAGGGAAATCAGCTGGAGCGGCTCCCCCAAGCCGACTTACCTCTACGTTAGTGGGACCTATAGATTCCTTTTTGAGGGGACGTGATGTGCCTGGAGGATCGGTGAGCGGCGGATTGGCGGCGAGGACGGCAAGTGGAGAGCCAGAAACGCTGCCCCTGCTAGATGTGACCTTAAGCCCCGATCAACGAGCTCCTCCCCCGCAGCCCCAGAGTGTTTCCTCTCCAGTTATGGCGTCGTCTCTGAAGCTGCCAAAATCGGGTGCTGCTGAAGGAACGTCGGGAGCTGGGGAAAACCCACTGGAGAGAAGTAGACTTGAGGGAGTTAACCCTCGAGTTCCCCTGGAGGAAATAAGCCAAGCTGCTGGAGGGACGATGACTGAGATAGTGAATTCAGCAGGGAAAGAGTTGTTTACTGCAGGTACACAGAAACAAGGTATGGTTTCCTTATCCTTTTTAGAAGCCAAACCAACAGAGATAACCCTGGAAAGTTTGTGGGCTTTGATTGCTAATTTGGGGAAGGTTTTATGCCCTCAAATTCAAGACTTAGAATCCCGTGTTAAACACTTGGAACAAGCTGCTGAACTTGTGGAGTCTGATAAGAAAGAATCCTTTGAAAAAGTGAAAACTTTGTCAACTCAGGTAGGGCAAGTACAAGAACTACAGATTATGACAATAAAGGATATTTCTATTTTGAAAAGAAAAATGGAAAATTTGGAGAATGTACAAAAATCAAATAATTTGAGACTTTTACATTTTCCGAGGGCGATTACTGTTTCACCAAGAGAAATGTTTAATAGATACTTGAAGGAAATCTTGGGATTTACGGATGATACCTTACCACCTTTGACTCAAATTTACTACTTGCCCAGAAAGGAAGTTAATGATTCAGATCAACAACAAACGGAACAACCATTGGATGTCTCAGCACTTTTAGAGACTCCGACTATAGATTTGACAACATCAGCAACTTTATTAATAACTCTGGCATTGTCTATGGATAAAATGTTAATTATGAAAAAAAATTTTCAAAGAAGAGAGAGAGAATTTCAGGGATTCAAAGTCTGTATATTTCCAGATGTTTCTAAAGACACCCAAAAAAAACGTAGGCAATTTCTTTTATTAAAACCAGGGGTGCTCAAGTTGGGGGCAACTTTTTTCTTACGATATCCTTGTAAGTGTATTGTATACCATCAAGCGGTTAAATATGTGTTTTTTGAATCAGTCCAACTTTCTGAATTCATTACAGCCAGAACTCCTTAAAGGTTAGCTCTGAATAGGATTATAGACACAGACAATAGACCGGTTTAATTTCCTTTTGTATTTACCTGAGTTAATTCTCCAATTTTGTTAATCTTGGATCCACAAAGCGTGGACTTGAGTGTACTCAGTCAAGTACTTGTTTCTTTATATTTGCTACTAAAATATTACTGATGAAGGTACCTTTTCTTGTTTCAAATATGTATGTTATAAATATTTGAAATGAATAAATATATTTAAACATAAGTGCTTTTTAAGTAGAACGTCTTACATTTTTCTGAGAATCCATATCTTTGTAATAGATTATTCTTGGTTTGTAAGTTTTTAAGAATCTTTGCATTGTGACCTTTCACCTCAGCAGGAGACATATAAACTAGTATTATTCCACAGCATGGCAGAGTCTTCATTTCTGCCTGTGGAGTACACGTGCTGCTGCTCTGAAGAGAGAGTGCTGTTTTTGTGAGTCAACAAACTGTTAGTATTTTTAGAGTTCTTATAAACTTTTTATTTTTAGGCTGTTTTGGATCCAATTTTACTATTAGGTTAAAGTTTGTTCTAGTTCCTCTTTAGGTATGTGTCCTTTTTGGTGCCACTTTTGCTTTTCTATAAAGATAAGCCTGAGAACCGTATATGATTCATGCTGTCTGTATTCATGCAATGATGCATGCACTTTACACTAGCTTGCTTTGTTGTAATTATAGTCAATTTATACACTATCATTACACCTATTCATGTGACTTGTTCTTTTGCATGCCACATAGTTGTGGTTGTTTTATTTATTTTACATTTTATTACTGCACTGTTACATTATTTGTGTTTTATGTTTTATTTAATTTTATTTGTATGCTGAAATTATTTTTGATATGATTTAATATTTATTTGTATGTGATTAGACTACAGCTGTACCCCTGATGCAGCCTTTATGGGCGAAACGTGGCCACGACAGGAAGGTGTTTTAATAAATCGTCTACTTCTACTCCTACTGGTCTGCGCCATGTTTTGCTGCCTCATAAAAGACTAATCAAAAAATTACCGTATTTTTCGGACTATAAGACGCACTTTTTTCCCCCAAAATTTGGGAGGAAAATGGGGGGTGCGTCTTATAGTCCGAAGGTAGCGTTTTTGGATCGCCGTCCCGTACTTACGCGATGCCATGTTCCGTGGTGGTCTAGTGACGTCGGGGCAGGAAAGAGCCCCCTCTTTCCTGCCCATCGCGCTGCTCTCCGTGCTCCTCACTGCTTTCTGAGGAGCACGGAGAGCAGCGCGATGGGCAGGAAAGAGGGGGCTCTTTCCTGCCCCGACGTCACTAGACCACCACGGAACATGGCATTGTGTAAGTACGGGACGGCGATCCAAAACTCGGACAAGACGCACCGGAGCACCTAGGTTTTAGAGGAGGGAAAAAGGAAAAAAAAATTTTTCCTATTTCCCTCCTCTAAAACCTAGGTGCGTCTTATGGTCCGGTGCGTCTTATAGTCCGAAAAATACGGTAATGGGTCAGTATGCAACTGCTGAGTCAGTGTTTTTTTTTTTTTAAACGCTGGCTACAATAGTAAAAATATATCTGGATATTCACTGCTAGCCATTGTCCAAATAGTGTGTACTGAATATCTAGTTAAGGCGGTCTGCTTCATTTCTTATCTGGATAGTGGCACTATTCAGTCTACCAGCCAGATAATTTAGGACAGCTTTTTATCATCAGCACTTACCAGAATAGCAGGTGATGTTATCCAGAAGAGTGCGTTTTAGAATATTGACTTGTTTAAATTCATGGGATGTAAAGCAGGATGTTGTAATAGACTGATATCCAGTTCAAGGACAGCAAACAGAGCATAGGACTAGGTCAGTTATCCAAATGAAAAAAGGTCAGTGGGTAAGTGCCCCCAAGATCTGTTCAGGCATTTTCATAAATGGTTTAAAAAAAAAAAAAAAAAAAGGGACAAGTGTGATGATAGAATTTAGAGATAGCACAAATGTATTCAAAGTCATTAAGGATCCTTTAATAAGCTATTCTAGGCGCTAACTTGCACCTAATGCAGAAAATGATGGATTACCACAAGACATGCTCAAGCATCTTGCAGTAACTTTGCAGTTTGCATGAGGTTGCTTGTTAGGGGTGGAGAGCTGGTATTTTGCGCTGACCAGTTAGCTCATCTACATTACCGCATTCTAACTGGTTAGCGCACAGATAACACAGGAGCCCTTACCGCCTACAAAATAGGTGGCAGTAAATGCTTTCGCACTAATTTTTTTAAATGGGCGCACACTAATGATAATATTTAGCACATGACCATTAATGCAAAAAAAAGTAAATCGGGCCTTTTACAGCCACGGTAAAAATGGTCTTAGTGTGCAGAAAAGACCATGCGAAGATATATTTTTACCGTAGCTTAGTAAAAAGACCCCTACAATAGCAGAGCACCATGGGAAATGTTCTGTCTAATTTTTAATGGACTGCACATTTTCTTTCATGTAATTTGTTTGTAAGCAGAATTCAGGTTTGTGCGCTGCAAGCCAAGTGTGCCTCAACAAGTATAGTGTAAACAACAATATTGAGGTTTCAAAAGTGTTATTTAAGTATTGATTTTGATGAAATTAACTGTGCATTTGAGCTATTTTTATAATATTACTAGTATAAAAGGCCCGTTTCTGACACAAATGAAACGGGCGCTAGCAAGGCTTTCCTCGGAGTGTGTATGTTTGAGAGAGTGTGTGTGAGAGTGACTGTGTGAGAGAGGGAGATTGAATGTGCGAGTGTGTGTGTGACGGAGAGAGAGTGAGTGTGGGTGCGAGTGTGTGTGCAAGAATGAGAGTGTGTGCGAGTGCGTATGTGAGCCACAGTGAGTGTGAGAGAGTGTGTTTCACACAGATACAGTGTGTGTGAGAGAGAGTGTGTGTGAGACAGAGTGTGAGAGTATGTGTGTGATACACAGACTCTCTGTGAGACTGAGAGAGTGTATGAGATCGAGAGAGTGTTCGACAGTGACTGTGTGACACATAGAGAGTGAATGTGATACAGTGTGAGACATAGAGTGTGTGAGAGACAGTGTGTGAGTGACAGAAAGACACTGACAGAGAGAGAGGGAGGGAGTGTGTGTGTGAGTGACAGAGATACCCCCTTCCCTCTCCGGTCTCAGGACTCCCTCTCCAGTCTCAGGACCCCCTCCCTCTCTCCCCCTTCCCCCCTCCTCTCTCAGGTCTCTGGACCCCCCTCCCCTCTGGTCTCAGGACCCCCTCACCCCCTGGGGGGGGTACTGCTGAACTGGGAGGGGGTGGAGCTGCCGAGAGGGGGGGCATCCTTCCAGTGTCTCCCCTCTTTCTCTCCCCATCCTTCCAATGTCTCTTTCTTTCTGCATCCTTCCATCAAGTGTCTCCTCGTTCTCCCTACCCTTCCATCCAGCGTCTTCCCTCTTTCTCTCCCCATCTTTCCACCCATCTACCCTCTCTCCTGATCCTTCCATCTAATGTCTCTCTCCCCCTCCTTCTATCCAGTATCTCTCTATCTCTCTACCCTTTTCTGTTCAGTGTCCCTTCTCTCTCCACATCCTTCCAGTTTCTCCACTTTCTCTCTCCACATCCATTCATCTATCTCTCCCTTTATCTCCCCATCCTTCCATCGTGTCTTTCTCTCCCCATCCTTCCATCTGTTTTCCCTCTTTCGCTCCCCATCCTTCCATCCATCTACCCCCCTCTCTCGATTCTTCCATCCAGACTTGTCTCTCTCTATATCCCCTTCTTTCCATCCAGGCCCACCAGGCCCCGCTCACCCCTCCACCCCCCCACCCCCTGAGGTCACCACCGCTCCCCCCCTCCACCCCACCAGGTCGCCGCCACCGCCGCTCCCCCCCTCCTCCGTCCACCCAACCACTTTACCTCCAGGCCCGCCCACCCAACAGACCTGCCAACACGTGGCGCAAGCTCCCATTTCCGGCCACTGCTGCTTCTCCTGTTGAGCAGCGGCTGCTACAAAATCAAAAACAGCTGTTTTTAAAAAGCAAGCGCGGCACCGTAGGCAGCCATCAGGCATTGGCTGTCGGTTCTGCAGCCGCTCCTCTCACCTCTCACGTCACTGCACTCCTCCGGGGTTCTGCTCCAGGGGCAGTGACGTGAGAGGCGAGAGGAGCAGGGGCATGTCGGCACCGTACTGAAGGCGGGACTGGGGCGTGCTTAAGAGATGGGCGTCCTCGGCTGATAATGGAAAAAAGAAGGGCGCCCCTGACGAGCATTTGGCCGACTTTACTTGGTCCAATTTTTTTCACGACCAAGCCTTGAAAAGGTGCCTGAACTGAGCAGATGTCCACCGGAGGGAATCAGTGGTCACCAACCCCCTCCCACCCCCACCCCCCCAAAAAAAATTTAAAAACATTTTTTTCCAGCCTCTATGCCAGCCTCAAATGTCGTACCCAGCTCCATCACAGCAGTATGCAGGTCCCTGGAGCAGTTTTTAGTGGTTTTAGTGCACTTCAGGCAGGCAGACCCAGATCCATCCCCCCCCCCCCCCCCCAGCAGCTTCAAGCGCTTTGCCCGGTACAATCAGACCATCTCTGGCAAAGACGCCCATTCTTGATGTCTTCAGTGTCTTGGACCAGAACATTCCCCTGCCAGCTGTATTCTTTGCCTGCGTATGCAGAAAATAACTCAGTTGTCCAGAGAGACACAAAGAGACAATTTTTGGAACTTTGTCCAAATCATCGATGTCCCAGTCGACATCGGTAGCGCTTGCACTGGCATTAGGTGTGTTGGTCTCTGTGACTGAGACCTGTGTCTGACACTGGGAGTGAGCGTGCATTGAGTAGATCTCCACCTACCTCAGAGCCAACCACTGTGCAGAACCCCCGACTGGTCAGCATCGGACCCAACACTGAGGACACGTGGGAATTAGACAATGTCCTCGTAAGCACCGAGGAATGTCGATGCTCAGTATTGGGTGAAGGCCAAAAATCACAAGCATTGTTTCCCTGTGACACATGGTGCTGGGAGCAGTGAGGTCTCCGAGAAGTGTCGGCGCCAAGAGGACCACTCCCTCCATCGAAGAGGTGCTGAGGCGTGGATCTCCATATAGCTAGGACCAGAGCCCACACTGACCCCAACAATACAATAACCTGCTTCTGAACCGATGCCCCAGCCTTTCCAGATGTCGGCCTTCAATGAGCGTATCCGTGCCAAGCTCTATGAGCACCTGGTGGGCTTATCCAGCAGAGTGCATCGTCATCTGGGGTGCTTGCACTGGCCATTCTTCCTCTTGCTACCCCACAAGGCCCTCAGCCTGCAGTGAAGTGTCTGATGCCAGTGCTGCCCATGATGGTACCCCTTCAACATCGATGGAGGAAGCTTCACCAGAGTCGAGGGTGGAGCCTACACCTCAATGCCCTTCCACACTTGGACATAATTCCACACTCTTGAAGGCAATTCAGAATTCTTTTTTTTTTTTTTACCCAAGACTTGTGGGGGTTTTTTTTCATATCAATCTATCTCCTGTCTGTGAGCGAGGCAGTAATTTGCATGCTCATTGCTTAGTGCATGGCCGTGGAATTTTTTGTAAGTTAATTTTGTGATAGAAGCCATGCAGTGGACCCCTTGCCAGTCACCTCAAGGGATTTTGGGGTGACTAGGGTTCAGCATATCATTGCTAGAAAAGCAAAGGACTACATAAAATTGTAAAACATTTTAAAACTTAAAAGTGCTAACTAATTACATGTTATGCATATTTTCATTGTTTGTGTGTAGGCAGTCCAAAGTTTGTTGCCTCATTAGCCTGATTCTGAACAAGTTTTACTCAAAGAGGCTTTATTGTTGGAAAACCCAAATCTTTATTTTTCTTCCAGTAGTTTAGGGTAGGAGTATGTGCTCATTAACAGAAATTTGGTTTGTTACTGAGCCTTAAAAATGTAGGGGGTCTTTTCCTAAGCTGCAGTAGTGTTTTGTAGCTTGTGGTAGACATCAGCTGGTGGTCAGCACTGAGGGCCCTGTTTACAAAGCAGCATTATAGGTGCGTTAACATTTTTAACGCGTGTTAATTATGTACATACCTACAATATCCCTATAGGTGCCTACATGATTAGCACACGTGCTAAGTGTAGGCGCGCTAACAACACTAATGCACCTTAGTAAACAGGGCCCTAAGATGCCCATTATATTCCTATGAGCGTCTCGCCATTTATCACCAGCTGATTTCTACCACGAGCTAAAAATGCTACCGTGGCTTAGTAAAAGACCCCTTTAATGCACACTAAATTGATTTAACGCATACAAATTGACTTAGAGCATGCATTAATTTGTCAGTTAGAGTGTCTTAAATCAATAATGCACACAAAAAATTCCCTGTCAAAATGAATATGTGAAACCAACCAGAAGAATACCTGAAAAATCAGGAAAAATGTGTGAAGACAAAGAAAACTGAAATTTTTTTACCTATGCACATTGCTAGTTTTCAAATGCTCCTTATATTTGAGTGCTTGTTACTGTCTGTGATTTCCTTTTATTCATTGATATTTATTAACCATCTTTATGAAGGTACCAAGACAGTGTATAGCAGGTTGCTCCATAATGCTTGAAAAATATGAAGTAGCAGTAGGCAATTTTTAAGTATGCCGCTGTATATTAGACTGAATTCTCCACTGAGCCTAATCCATACTCTTTTCCATACCTTATGCTTCTTTTCTTACTGCTAACTTTACAGGTACCTAAGGAAAAGAGGTTGTGGATATGCTGACTTTGTAATCAACCGATATTGGCTGAGATTCAGTGGAATATGGAAATAAGCACAGATTGATGGACTATCCATTTTTGTAAATAAATATGTTAGTTGGAAGTTGCTACTGCTAATATAAATTCCATTTTGTGCAGTTTCTTTTTGTAGATATTTCAGGGAGCCATGCACACTGACATTCTCCCATCTCAGTAAGAGCTTAGCCTGGACTGCTTTCCAAGTACGCGAGTCTTGCATTACTTGAAAGAGACTGCAAATTTATTCTATAAAAGTGAATTTTGTGGGGCTCTATTTATTAAATACTTGCAAAGTAGTTCTTTTTTTTTTTCCCCTGACTGTAGTTTTGGGCTTACGGAGAAAGTTTTTGCTTTGTTTGCTAGGTAGCTTTATTGAAGTGGAAGCGGACTCAACTGATCTTCCTAGGTTTCTTCCTGACACTGTGAAAACTTTGCAGCCTACTTATGAGAGAGAGATCACAACTGCGTCTACAAAAACAGTTCCAGCGCTAGACATGGACAGAGCCAGAATTAATGCAGATAATTCCATTAATAACACCCTGGAAGATGTGGCACTCACTGAGCAGAAAGCAGAAATTGAAAAAGACAAGGAACCTATCATAAATGAGTGGCAGGATATCAATATGGTAATAAAGCTGAACAGCAGTTCCTTGCATTTTAATTTAGTATCATTTTACTATTAATTTTACAGTTCTAATATAAAAGGTACAGAAAACTCATGTCAAGCTCACATGACTATACTGCTATTTCTCTTTAGGATTTGCAGAGGCAATTGAGACAGCTTGTTGACTGTGAAACTTTTTTTTCCTTATAGTGGTAGAATCTTCTGGCAAGAAGAGGCACTGTGATGAAACTCTAGCACTTACAGACACAATAGTGTTCCACCAGCATATAGAAAATGCCGTTCAGTTGGTTTCATAGGAATGATTAGCAAATACTCAAAACAGTAATTTTTAGATCTTATCTGGAAGGCTAAAAATGCAAGAATTAATCCCACAAACTCTCGCTTGATAGAGAAAGAGTTGGGAGGGTTTAGATTACTAGAGCCATATTGCATAGCAGGGTTCACCAAACCTATCCTGGAGTCCCCGCAGCCAACTGGAGTTTCAGGATCTCCACAATGGAGATATGCATGGGAGAAGTCTTCGTGGGAGAGATCTTCATGCACTGCTTCCACTGAATGCAGATTTAGGTCATACAATATTTATTGTGGATATCCTGAAAACCTGATTGCCTGTGGGTCCCCAGGACAAATTTGGGAACCCCTTGTGTTTTAAGCCTTTCATCTAGTAATTTGAACTATTCCATGATTATATTTCTACAGTTACCCTGTTAATTTTGCAATTTAGTAAATGTTTTCATTTGGAAAAAGAAGCTTGGTTAATATTTTCTTCAGTTCTGGGATGCAAAAACAAATATTGCTCCATCATCTATTCCAAAATAAACCTCCTTTGCCATTCTATGGAGGTTTGTGCCCGACTGGCTGGAGTCCTCAAGACAAGTTTAGGGACCTCAGTAAAACAACATGCTAATGGGGGTTTCATTTGGTTTAGATTATGAATGAGTATAAGTTTTGCATCCCAGAACTGGCTAAGGCAGCGTTTCCCAAACTGTGCACTGCGTCACCCCAGTGTGCTGGAGTGAACTCACAGAGTGCCGCAGGGCAGATGGGAATTCACATGTCAAGCTGATATCTGGATGGGTTATCAACTTGGAGTACTTTGAATGGGGTGTGCCTTGAAAAAGCCTTTTGATGAAACACAGGTCTGCTTTGATTCCCCTTTGATTTTTTCCTGAAAGATAAGTGAATTTATTATTTTAAGTAATTAAAAATATGAAAAAGTTAAAAAGATTTTTGAATAAAACATATGATAAAATGTTTGAAAAACGGGACCGATGAAGATCTTGATGGAATTTGATTCCCTTAAGTATATATGGGAAACGCATCGCAATGCTGATGGTCCATATTTACTCTGCTAAATGTATATATTGATTGGTAGTTGGTGGGAACCTATTGAATATTATTATAGCAGGAAAAAGGGCCAT
Source organism: Microcaecilia unicolor (assembly GCF_901765095.1). NCBI lineage: Eukaryota > Metazoa > Chordata > Amphibia > Gymnophiona > Siphonopidae > Microcaecilia > Microcaecilia unicolor. The sequence continues at coordinate 233,409,282 of NC_044034.1, forward strand.
TATACAGACTTGCCAAGTCTCCCCTACTCCCGCCAAAGCGGGAAAGTCTCCCGCTGAGACACACTGAGGGGCATAATCGAACGGAGCGCCCAAGTTTTCCTGAGGGCGTCCCTGCGAAGGGGCGGGGAAACCAGTATTATCGAAATAAGATGGGCGTCCATCTTTTGTTTTGATAGTATGGTCGGGGATGCCCAAGTCTCAACATTTAGGTTGACCTTAGAGATGGTCGTCCCCGGTTTTCGGCGACAATGGAAACAGAGGGTGCCCATCTCAAAAACGACCAAATCCAACTCATTTGGTCATGGGAGGAGCCAGCATTCGTAGTGCACTGGTCCCCCTGACATGCCAGGACACCAACGGGGCACCCTAGGGGGCACTGCAGTGGACTAACTGATGCACTAACTGAACGGAAAAAGCCCTTCCCTTACCAATCCCTTAGTGATTCGGAAAGGAACAGGCATGCATGAAGGAAATCACATGCAAATGAGCTGCTCACTGTTAGCTCATTTGCACATGATTTCCTTCCTAAGGAGGGGAAGCCAGTGCAGAGCAGCCAAGCATTATGAATGGCTGCTCTGCGCATGCCAAAGACGGCTTCATACATGCAGACAGGCTGCATGTATAACAGCCGTCTGCAACCTTAAATAAATTGCCATCTACAACCTTAGAAAAATACAAGTCCAGGTGAAAACGTCCAAGTACTCGTCAGGGACGTCTTTTTTAAAAAAAATTTTTTTTAAGTATGGTGAAGGACGTCCTTCGCTATGCCTCTGTCCCTGCAATAGCAGTTGAGGACATCCAAAATGTGGATGTTTCTGTGAGAAGGACGTCCATGCCTGCTATGCCTCCAACACCTCCTTTATTTATTTGGATTTTGGATCACAAGTAGCAGCAGTGGGATTTGAACCGGCCACCTCTGGATTGCAAGACCAGTGCTCTAACCACTAGGCCACTCCTCCACACCACTCCCTTGAAATTTGGCCGTCCCTGTGGGGGGGGGGGGGGGCAGTTCAGGACGTCTAAAATGTTTGAAAGAAGGACGTCCATGCCTCTGCTGACACACACATACCTCCCCTCCTAGGGACCTGCATACTGCTGCGATAAACCTGAGTATGACATTCAGGCTGGCAAAAAAAATGTTTTAAAGTTGTTTTTTTCAGGGTGGGAGGTGGTTAGTGACCACTAGGGGAGTCAGGGGCGGTCATCCCCGATTCCCTCCGGTGGTCATCTGGTCAGTTCGTGCAACCTTTTGAGGCTTGGTCATAAGAAAAAAATGGACCAAGTTGGCCAAGTGCTCATCAGGGACGCCCTTCTTTTTTCCATTATCGCTCGAGGATGCCTATCTGTTAGGCACACCCCAGTCCCCCCTTCACTGCACCTCCGACACGCCCCCGGGAACCTTGGTCGTCCCCATGACGGGAAGTAGTTGGGGACGCCCAAAATCGACCCTGAGAGAAGGATGCCCATCTTCCGATTTGTATCGAAAGATGGGCGCCATTCTCTTTCAAAAATAAGCCTAACTGTGTGCTAGGAGATCCACTGCTGCTTCTCTCTCAATGAGCAGCCACAGCAAAACAAGAAAAACAAACACGGAGCAGCAGCAGCCTTCAGGCATGCGCTTTTGGCTCTGCCGGTCCTCTGTCCCTGGAACAGTAAATTGACATCAGCGGGGGCAGAGGATGACAGAGCCGATTAGCACATGCCTGAAGGCTGCTGCGGCTTCACGTTTGTTTTTCTTGTTTGCCACTGCTGCTCATTGGGAGAAGCAGCAGTGGCCAGGAAACACTGGATACTGGGAGGGAAGGGTGGAAGGGCATGGAGAAGGAGGCAGGAGGTGATAAATGGAGAGAGCAGAGGGGAGAAAAAGAAAGAAGATTGGAGATACAGGATGGAAGAGGGGTACAGAGAGGGATGAGTGGAAAGATGGGGCCATAAAGAGGGGTCATGCGAAGCTGCTGAGGAGAAACTGGGGGCGACCCTAGCTGGTCAGACGTAGATATGCTGGATGAAACGAGGGAGAGAGAGGGAAAATGCTGGGAGGAGGGGGCAGAAAGAGGGAAGATGCTGGATGAAAGGATAGGAAGAGAAAGATGAAAGACACTGGAAGAATGAGGAGAGAGAAAGGACATGCTGAATGGAAAAGGGTAGAGAGAGAGAACTGGCTAGAAGGAAGTGGAGATAGAGGGAGTCAATGGATGGAAGGATTGGAAGAGAGTAGATGGAAGGATGAGAGAAAGAGGGAAGACAGGATGGAAGGGTAGGAGAGAAAGAGGGAATATGCTGGATGGAAGGATAGGGAGAGAAAGCGGAGACGCTGGATGGAAGGATTCAAAAGAGGGGGAGACACTGGAAGGATGGGGAGAGAAAGAGGGGAGATGCTGGATTGAAAGGGAGAGAGGATAGAGTTAGTTGAAAGACTGCAGAATAGGAGGAAGGGACATGGGGAGAACAAAAGTGAGGAAAAGATGAAAAGCCACAGGTAGATGAAGTAAAAAGAGGGAAATTAATGAATGGATAGTAAGAATGAATTCAATCTGGACAAAAAGGCAGAAAAATAAATTGAAGAAAACAAAGAAAAAGGAGAGACAAATGACAAATGAACAGGAAACCCTGGCAAGAGATTGAAGAGAAGACGAAGGAAAGCAGAATCAAGAGACTGGTACCAACACATTTAGAAAAAGTAAATGGCCAGACAACAAAGGTACAGAAAATAATTTTATTTTTAATTTAGGATAAAGTAATGTGGTAGCTGTGTTAATAAAGGTTAATAAATGGAAATAAAACACAAAATAGAAAATAAGGTGATACCTTTATATTGGACTGATTTTAATACATTTTTGATTAGCCTTCAGAGACCAGCACTTCCTTCCTCAGGTCAGGAGACAGCAGTAAACTGGCCTGACCTGAGGCAGGAGGTTTTGGCCTCTGAGAGCTAATTGAAAAGGGTATTAGGCTAGTAAGTAAAATATTTTCTGGAATTGCCATGGGATTGAGGTGTGCCGGGAGCAGAGTGGGGCGGGGCTGGGGCATGTACTAAAATCTCCCTTTCAAATATTGGGACCCCTTGACAGCTCTGATTATAAGTCTCTTTGCGAGACCTCATTTAGAGTACTGTGTATAATTCTGGAGCCTGCACTTTCAAAAAGTGATAAACAGGGTGGAGTCAGTCCAGAGGGCAGCTACTAAAGTAGTCAGTGGTCTTTGTCATAAAGCATATGGGGACAGACTTAAAGATCTCAATATATGTACTTTGGAAGAAAGGTGGCAGAGATATCAGAGATATTTAAGTACTTCCATGGCATAAATGCATATGAGACACGTCTCTTTCAGCTGTATGGAAGCTCTGGAATGAGAGGGTATAGGATGAAGATGAAAGGGAATAGGCATAGGAGTAATCTAAGGAAATACTTCTTTAGAAAAAGTGTGGTGAATATGTAGAACAGCCTCCCGGTAGTCTGTATCTGAATTCAAGAAAGCACGAGCAAGCACATAGGATCTCTTAGAAAGAAGCAGAAATAGTAGATGCAGGGCTTAATTTCTGGGGGAACGGCGTGAAACACAGCTCCACCACTTCTTTTCAGACCCAGAGAAGCAGGGGTGTTCTGCTTCAGTACTTCCATTCCAATAATCCTGCAGGGAGCAGGAGAGGATGGGATGAGCATGGAGCAGCAGAGAACAGTCACTTTACTCCCTAATTCAGTCCCTCTTTTCCTATTGCTGCTGCCCTGGCTCCACAGTTCCACTTCTTATTAAGCTTTAAGTAGATGCTGTGGATAGGCAGACTGAATAGGCCATATGACAGTGGTTCCCAAACCTGATCCTGGAGGCACCCCAACCATCCTGGTTTTCAGGATATCCACAATGAATATTCATGAGATAGATTTACATGCTGTGCTGGTGCATGCAAATCTCTCTCATGAATATTCATTGTGGATATCCTGAAAACCTGACTGGCTGGGGTGCCTCCAGGACCAGGTTTGGGAACCACTGCCATATGATCTCTTTATCTGCTGTCATTCTATCTTTCTTTGTTTCTGTGAGTACAGGTAGAGTCGTGACTTACATGCTAACATGCTTGCTTCACTTTTTTTGCAGGATTTGTGCTAGTATTTTATAAAGACACTTAGAGGGGCATTTTCAATATGACGTTTATATCCAACTTTGGATGTTTTGCGCAAAACATTCAAAATTCAAGTGCTGAATATAGCGATTTTCAAAACAGCAAAACATTTATGTTTTTGTTTCGAAAATGGCCATTTCCTAGACATTGCTGTACTCAGCACATCTATTTTTTTGGACCATTTTCGAAAAAGAAGAAATCCAAGTGAAAAATACACAAAATCAAGCCATTGGGATGTAGGAAGAGTCAGCATTCTTAGTAGACTGGCAACACAGTCATCCCAACAGAGTGGTGGGTCATCCTAGTGGGCACTGCAGTGGGCGTCACATAAAAGGTCCCAGGTACACATCTTACCCTTGCTCCCCTTATATCGTATGGTGAGCCCTTCAAAACCCACCCAAAACTTACCGTACCCAACTATACACCACTACAACAGCCCTTAGGTCTGCAGGAATTACCTCTATGTGGGTACAGTAGGTTTGGGGTGAGTTTTGGGGGGCTGACACTTTCTACCACAAGTGTTACAATTAGAGTGGATTATGGGCTTGGGTCCCCTTCTCCACAGTGCACCACACTGACCATTAGGCGACTCCAGGGACCTGCTTGCTGCTGTAATAGAACTGGCCATAACATCTGAGGCTGTCATAGAGGCTGGTATGTACTGGTTCTTTCACATCTTTGGGGGGGGGGGGGGGGGGGGGGGGGATGAGAAGGAGTCAGTGACCACTGGGGAAGTAAAGGGGAGTCATTCCTTTATTCCTTCAGTAGTCATGTGGTCATTTAGGGCACTTTTATGTGGCTTAGTCATTATTAAAACAAGTGTAACTTAAAACATCTTCGTTTTAGTCCTGGATGTTTTTGTTTTGTTCCATTATAGCAGAAAAACGTCCAAGCATTAGAAATGCCATTAACAAGCCCTGCCATGCCCTCTTGTGATTTGAATATACTGCATAGAAAAACGTTTTGAAAATAGTGATTTGAATGTTTTGACAAGCAAAATGTCCAAATGCTGCTTTATGCCATTTTTTAAACATCTTTCAAAAATGAGCCCCATGGAGGCATATTTTCAAAGCACTTTGGGAGGCTAAGTTCCATAGGTTTCTATGGAACTTTGGGAGGCTAAGTGCTTTGAAAATGAGCCCCATAGTCACCTATGTATCTTTATAGAATAGGCTAAAAATAGGCATCTACAGGGCCTTCAAACATAGGCAGCCTGTTATAAAATTACCTTATAGTGTTTGGTTCATTTATGTCATGCTAATGCAGGGGTTCTCAAACCAGTCTTTGGGACACACCTAGCCAGTCAGGTTTTCAGGATACCCACAGTGAATATGCATGTGACATGCCCTACCTCCATTGTATGCAAATCTATGTAATACATATTCATTATGGGTATCCTGAAAACCTGACTGGCTAGGTGTGTCCCGAGGACTGGGTTGAGAACCCGTGTGCTAATGAAAGATATTTGAAAAGTAAAGCCGTTTCACAAGATTTAGCTGTCGTATGACCAATCATTTGTCCTGTTTTTTTATGCAGGAGGAGCTGGAATCTGTGGAGACTGCTCTTTTTGTTCAGCAAACCACTCTTCAAGCTGAGAGACAACAGCAAGACCGGATTGCAACTTCTGTGACAGGACAGATGTGTTTAGAAAGTCAGGTATGGTATGTCACCCTAGATTCCTAGACACCAATTCTTTTTTGACACATTCCAGCTCTCAGGATGTTTTAACAGTGTATGGGTTCCTTTTACCAAGCTGCAGTAAGTACTAAGGCGTGCTTACTGAGCTTAAAATGCCTTACCACGGGGCACATTCAGGCATCCTGTGGTAATATTTTGATTGGTGCATGTTACCCACGCATTAAAAAATAATTTTATTTTTTAGCGTTGGGGGCAGGTCTGGGGGCAGAAAGTAGGCGCGATCTGCACTAATCAGCACAGCTACATTGCTGCATGCTACTGATTAGCGTGTGAGCCCTTACCCAGTGGCGTAGCCAGAGGGGGTGCCAGGGGAGCGGCCGCTCCCTTAAATGGAGTTCTGCCAGCTCTGGCGCCTATTTTTTTCTCAATGTGTTACATTGAAAATGTGCGCCAGCACCGGCGGAAGTCTGCTCTCGCTCCCCCCGCGTCGTCAACCTGGCTCCGCTTCTGCCCTTACCGCCTACAAAATAGGTGACGTAAGGGCTCACGCGCTAATAGTTTATAGTTTATTAAACTTAATATACCACCATAGTTCACAAGAAATCACAGCAGTGCACAATATAAAAATCACAGGAAACATAAAAGAAAAGAACTCCATTATATAATAGGAAAACACAAACATACAAAAGAATTTCCGTTACAGTTTTTTATATATATTCACACTTCTGTACATTTTTATGTTGTCTCTTGGTCCCCTTTATATTTTTCATAATTGCACGTTGTTTTGGTTCTGAATTTCTTTCAGCAATCAGCACATTGTATCTTTTTTTCACCAATTTGGATATGTTTCTGTTCATGAGACTCGGCTGTTTTGCACATCGGTAGCTTTGTTTCTATTGGTTCTTTTCTTTGCACCAATTTTCCAATGTCCTTCCGGGTGTCTTACCATTTTATAGCTACGCCCTGGTGCACATATATTCAAATAGGTTTGATTGAGAACAGGAGACAACATGATGTCAAAATGTTGAAGCCATTAGGTTCATCTTCCTTTCCCTCTCAGCCGTCATCTCTATTCACCCAAAACAAAGGGGCCCTTTTACTAAGTCACGTAAGCGTGTACATGCGCCCAACACGCACCAAAATAGAATTATCGTCTGACTACTGCATTGGCACCACAGAGAATACAAGAAATATTCAATTTGGGTCAAATCAATATGACGCACTAGTGCACGTGATCCAGCAGAGTCCAGAGAAAATGTAGTAACCTTCAAAAGAGAGTATATTTGTAATACAACCAGCAAGCATCAAACAGCATTCAAAGCTGTCACTATTGTGCCCATGTTTCATGCTCTCATGCATCTCGCCACCTGGTGGTTAGACCTGGTGGCTGCAATGGACTGTCTGTTTGCTGTTTCCCATGTTCCAGAAGTTATGCCGGTCCGGTCCAGATTTTCCAGCCATCCAGACTGGCTTGGGATTTTTGGAACTAAGCAGCACCCTTACCTGGTGACCTCCCTTATATGTTGCTTTTATTAACCACCTGGAAACTTTCTACTTTGCCTTGGCAACAGAGGTCTTGAGTTGTGTTCCTGTCCCTATTGGTCTGTTGTGGTTCCTGCCCTGAAAGCTTTCTTTGTCAGCTTGACCCTGCTTGTTTTCCTGGATTATTCTATTGATTGCTGCCTGCCTTTGACCCTGCTGGTTTCCTGGTTTATTCTACTGTCTGCTGCCTGCCCAAGACCCTGCTTGATTCCTGGCTTATTCTCCTGTTTGCTGCCTGCCCAAGTCCCTGCTTGATTCCTGGTTTACTACTGATTGCTGGCAGCCTATAGACTCTGTTTGGTTCCTGGTTTCCCTTCTGCTTTGCTGCCTGCCAGCAAGACTGTGCTTCACTCGTGGACTATTCTCCTGCTTACTGCTTATTGCTTCTGTTCCAGTCCAGCAGCTTCAGTCTGGCTGTTCCAGTTCTGGGGTACCAGTCTGTTCTGCCTTGCCTCCTGTTTGGGTGATTCGCCTGCCGCTGCTGCTCCTCGGCAGTGGCCCAAGGGCTCACTATTCCTGACCAGCGTGACAAAAGCATACAGCAACAGTAATAGCAGTAAATAGCAGCGAGGACGCCACAGAGAAAAAATATTCACTTTGGGTTGCATCTGTGTGACGGGCTAGTGCACATGATCCAGCAGAGTCCAGAGAAAGCATGGCAACTTTGGGTTGCATCAGTATGACGCGCTAGTTCACGTGATCCAACAGAGTCCAGAGAAAGTGTAGTAACAAAAGAAAGTATATTTGTAATTAACCAGCAAGCATCAAAACAGTATGCAAAGCATGCAGCAACAGTGATAGTAGTTTCTGGTTGTTCGATTCATGAGGGGATCTACCTCCTAACGTGTCATGGGATCTCATTGTTGTTCTCACCCAGCTGATGAAAACTTCTTTTGAGCTACTGGATTCCTGTCATCTGAAGAATCTGACTTGGAAAGTTGTATTTTTGATGGATGTCACTTCAGCTTCAGGCCCTAGTAGCTGATCCACCTTACACTAAGTTTTGTCACAACAGAGTAGTTCTTTGCACCCACCCTAAGTTACTTCACATCTTACTACTGCTTTGAACAGGACACTTGAAGTGACAGCCGGTTCAGTCAGACAGTCCTGCAGAATTTATTTAATGTCTAGAATCCAACTCCACCCTCCTAGGCCTGGTTTTATTCTTTTCTAGGCTGCATGTTCACAATCGGTTTGTATCTAGTTTCAGGTTAATGAACTTAAAGGCATCAACGTTTCGAGTCCCTATTGTACTAGCATTGTTGTTTTCAGTGAGCCTAAGGATTCCCACATGTGAGAATACATTGAACCGGCTTGCCCCTCAGATAAAGCAAAATTATTCACCTGGAGCAGGTATTCTCCAAGGACAGCAGGTTCAGTATTCTCACATACCCTCTCCTCCTCCCCTTAGAGTTGTCGCCTTCAGCTACACCATCAGACCGAGGTACCCTCGCTTGCGCATCAGGCAGGAAAGCACCTGTGCTTGCCAGAGAATGATGTAAAAGCAATTAGCTTAGCAGGGTTTAAAAAAGATTTGGATAACTTCGAAAAGAAAAGTCCATGAGCCATAATTAACATGGCCTTGGGGAAAATCCACTGCTTATTTCCAGGATATGCACTATAAAAAATGTATTCTGTGTTTTGGGGTCTTGCCAGGTACATGTGACCTGGGTTGGCCACTGTTGGAAACAGGATACTGGGCTTAATGGACCTTCGGTCTGCCCCAGTATGGCAAATGCTTATGTTCTTATAATGTTGCCAGAACTTTCTTAAAACTTTATGCGCTAGGAAGTATCTACACCAGACTCTGTCAGGTGACGTCACCCACTTGTGAGAATACTGGGCCTGCTGTCTTAGGAGAACACCTGCTACAGATGAGTAACCGCTTTATTCTGGGAAGAATTTTTATTTTAGTCTGCATGTTTCTTAATCTAAGAGTTTTAGCTGCATGTTTTCTTGGTTTCCCCATCTAGGAACTTCTGCGTCTGTTTGGCATCCCCTATATTGTGTCTCCCATGGAAGCAGAAGCGCAGTGTGCCATCTTAGACCTAACAGATCAAACTTCTGGCACTATCACTGATGATAGTGATATCTGGCTGTTTGGAGCACGGCATGTTTACAGAAACTTCTTTAGCCAGAACAAGTATATCGAGTACTACCAGTCTGTGGACATCAAGAATCACCTTGGTAAGACAATCGATTATGTACAGTAGGATATTCTTTTTTTTTTTTATTTGCTAGGTATAACACTTGTGAAGAAATATGTAAATTTGTTTTCTCTGAGGACAACTCCCACTTGAAGAAAAGGGAAGGATTCATTATTTTCATTGACATCAGGGCTAATGATGTTGAGCAGCAGGCAGAGGCATCAGCATTTCATACCTCGTTGGAGCAGAGCTTTGAGAGCATCAAGGCACTGAGGTCACTGGTATCGTTGAAGTGTCCCTGCTCATCCTCTGCTGTTCTGGAGAGCACATGACAACCTCCAGGGAGCTGAGATCAAGCCTCCAATGCTCCCCAGGTCTCTCAGGAGGACGTGGCCAATCCCTGTGCTTTTGACGTCAACAGCCTTTGAGGAGCAACTCATGAGGAAATTTGATGAGTGGCTGGAGTGTTTCTTCGTGTGACACAACGCTGTGGTTTCAAAATTGTTGATGTCAGTGCATCAAGAGAACCAGCGAATCCTCGAGACCCATGCACAGCCTGGAGGAGAGACGCCTATACAAAGACCTCAAAGAGTGTTGGGTTTGATATCTGTTGCATCGCTGTCCATCTCTACTGCAACAGGAGAAAAGCTTCACTGAGACATCAGAGAGTACATAAGTATTGACATACTGGGAAAGACCAAAGGTCCATCAAGCCAGGCATACTGTTTCCAACAGTGACCAATCCAGGTCACAAATACCTGGCAAGATCCCCCAAAAGTACAAAACATTCTATACAGCTAATCCCAGAAATAGTGAATTCTCCCCAAGTCCATTTAATAATGGTCTATGGACTTTTTCTTTAGGAAGCCGTCCAAACCTTTTTTAAACTCCGCTAAGCTAACCGCCTTTACCACATTCTCTGGCAACGAATTCCAGAGTTTAATTGCACGTTGAGTGAAGAAATATTTTCTCCAATTCGTTTTAAATTTACCACATTGTAGCTTCATCGCATGCCCTCTAGTCCTAGTATTTTTGGAAAGCATAAACAGACGCTTCACATCTACCCGTTCCACTCCACTCATTATTTTATAGACCTCTATCATATCTCCCCTCAGCCGCCTTTTCTCCAAGCTGAAGAGTTCTAGCCGCTTTAGCCTTTCCTCATAGGGAAGTCGCCCCATCCCCTTTATCATTTTTGTCACCCTTCTCTGCACCTTTTCTAATTCCACTATATCCTCATTTTCGTTTTCCATTCCTTTCCTAATAATACCTAACATTCTATTTGCTTTCTTAGCTGCAGCAGCACACTGAGCAGAAGGTTTCAACATATCATCAATGACAACACCTAGATCCCTTTCTTGGTCCGTGACTCCTCTAACGTGGAACCTTGCATGATGTAGCTATAATTCGGGCTCCTCTTTCCCACATGCATCACTTTGCACTTGCTCACATTAAACGTCATCTACCATTTAGACGCCCAGTCTCGTAAGGTCCTCTTGTAATTTTTCACAATCCTCCTGTGATTTAAAGACTTTAAATTACCTCACTAGTTACTCCCGTCTCTAGGTCATTTATAGATATGTTAAAAACAGCGGTCCCAGCACAGACCCCTGGGGAACCCCACTAACTACCCTTCTCCATTGAGAATAATGACCATTTAACCCTACTCTCTGTTTTCTATCTTTTAACCAGTTTTTAATCCACAATAGAACACTACCTCCTATCCCGTGACTCTCCAATTTCCTCTGGAGTCTTTCATGAGGTACCTTGTCAAACGCCTTCTGAAAATACAGATACACAATATCAACCGGCTCACCTTTATCCACATGCTTGTTCACCCCTTCAAAGAAATGTAGTAGATTGGTGAGGCAAGATTTTCCTTCACTAAATCCATGTTGACTTTGTATATGCTCTGTAATTTTGTTCTTTGCCCAGCACCGATGTCAGACTCACCGGTCTATAATTTCTCAGATCTCCTCTGGAACCTTTTTTAAAAATTGACATTACATTGGCCACCCTCCAATCTTCCGGTACCATGCTCGATTTTAAGGATAAATTACATATTACTAATAATAACTCCGCAAGTTCATTTTTTAGTTCTATCAGTACTCTGGGATGAATACCATCCGGTTCAAGAGATTTGCTGCTCTTCAGTTTGTAGAACTGCCCCATTACATCCTCCAGGTTTACAGAGAATTCATTAAGTTTCTCCGACTCATCAGCTTCGAATATCATTTCTGGCACCAATATCCCACCCAAATCTTCCTCAGTGAAGACCGAAGCAAAGAATTCATTTAATCTCTCCGCTATGGCTTTGTCTTCTCTGATTGCCCCTTTTACTCCTCGGCCATCTAGCGGTCCAACCGATTCTTTTGCTGGCTTCCTGCTGTTAATATACCTAAAAAAAATTTTACTACGTGTTTTTTGCCTCCAACGCAATCTTTTTTCGAAGTCCCTCTTAGCCTTCCTTATCAGCGCTTTGCATTTGACTTGACATTCCTTATGCTGGCAGCCGCCGTATCCCCAACGAGGTAAATCAAGATGACTTTCAAACTTCGTAGGGAGAGGGCCTGGAACTGGAAGGGAGAAAGGAAGAGGAGGAAGGGAGGGAAGGGGGACCCTGGAATTCAGAGGGAGGGCGGGGAGGTGGTCCCTCTTCACAAAAGTGATGATAGGGAAGAAGCTGGAAACTACAGGCCGGTAAGCCTCACTTCAATTATTGGAAAAGTAATGGAAGCTATGCTGAAGGAAAGGATAGTGAATTTCCTGGAAGCAAATAAGTTGCAAGATCCGAGACAACATGGTTTTACCAAAGGGAAATCGTGCCAAACGAATCTCATTAAATTCTTTGACTGGGTGACCGGAGAGTTAAATCAAGGACGTGCTATGGACGTAATCTACTGAGATTTCTGCAAAGCTTTTGACACGGTTCCGCACAGGAGGCTCTTGAATAAACTAGAAGGGCTGAAGATAGGACCCGAAGTGGTGAACTGGATTAGGAACTGGTTGACGGGCAGACGCCAGAGGGTGGTGGTAAATGGAGTTTGCTCGGAGGAGAGAAAGGTGAGTAGTGGAGTGCCTCAGGGATCGGTGCTGGGGCCGATTCTATTCAATATATTTGTGAGTGATATTGCCGAAGGCTTACAAGGTAAAGTTTGCCTTTTTGCGGATGACACCAAGATTTGCAACAGAGTGGACACCCTGGAGGGAGTGGAAAGCATGAAAAAAGATCTGCGGAAGCTAGAAGAATGGTCTAACGTTTGGCAATTAAAATTCAATGTGAAGAAATGCAAAGTGATGCACTTAGGGAGTAGAAATCCACGGGAGACGTATGTGTTAGGTGGGGAGAGTCTGATAGGTACGGACGGGGAGAGGGATCTTGGGGTGATACTATCTGAGGACCTGAAGGTGACGAAACAGTGTGACAAGGTTGTATAGAGAGAGGTGTGACCAGCAGAAGAAAAGAGGTTTTAATACCCCTGTATAAGACGTTGGTGAGGCCCCACCTGGAGTATTGTGTTCAGTTTTGGAGGCCATATCGTGTGAAGGATGTTAAAAAAATGGAAGCGGTGCAAAGAAAAGCTACGAGAATGGTATGGGATTTGCATTACAAGACGTATGAGGAGAGACTTGTTGACCTGAACATGTATACCCTGGAGGAAAGGAGAAACGGGTGATATGATACAGACGTTCAAATATTTGAAAGGTATTAATCTGCAAATGAACCTTTTCCGGAGATGGGAAGGCGGTATAACTAGAGGACATGAAATGAGATTGAAGGGGGGCAGACTCAAGAAAAATGTCAGGAAGTATTTTTTCATGGAGAGAATGGTGGATGCTTGGAATGCTCTCCCACGGGAGGTGGTGGAGAGGAAAGCGGTAACGGAATTCAAACATGCGTGGGATAAACATAAAGGAATCCTCCTCAGAAGGAAGGGATCCTCAGAAGCTTAGCCGGTGGTGGGAGGCAGGGCTGGTGGTTGGGAGGTGGGGATAGTGCTGGGCAGACTTATACGGTCTGTGCCAGAGCTGGTGGTGGGAGGCGGGGCGGATGGTTGGGAGGCGGGGATAGTGCTGGGCAGACTTATAAGGTCTGTGCCCTGAAAACGACAGGTACAAATCAAGGTAAGGTATACACAAAAAATGGCACATGTGAGTTTATCTTGTTGGGCAGACTGGGTGGACCGTGCAGGTCTTTTTCTGCCGTCATCTACTTTGTTACTATGCTACTATTTGCTCTTCCAGTTTCAAGAACAAAGGAGAAGATCTGGGGTCACTTTCCATGTTTAAAGTGCTCAGTTTGTCAGGTCAATCAAAACAAAAAATTTTTGGTTCATCCACAGAATGGAGACAAATGTGAACCGCTATTATTCCAACTCCAAGACCACACATATAGTATATACTGTATAGTAGTTTGCCCATTTAAGCTACTTTACACTGGTAAAACAAGTTTATTGAGTTTATGGAGGAGGGGCCTAGTGGTTAGGGTGGTGGACTTTGGTCCTGGGGAACTGAGGAACTGAGTTCGATTCCCACTTCAGGCACAGGCAGCTCCTTGTGACTCTGGGCAAGTCACTTAACCCTCCATTGCCCCATGTAAGCCGCATTGAGCCTGCCATGAGTGGGAAAGCGCGGGGTACAAATGTAACAAAACAAATTGATCATAGAACACCGTAGTGCCATCAAAGGAAAGATATTAAAGAAACCTTTAGTAGAGCACATGGTGACTGAAGCACATAGATTTGAAGTTTACAGTATTATGTAAGTTATCCCCACATTGGAGAGGAGGAGATATAGATTGGATCTTATTGCCGGCAGAACAGATTCATTTTTTATAATTTAACATTTTTATTGATGACAAAGCGAAGAAACAAGATGTACCCTCAAAATTGTCATTAAAAGTACAAAACACGTGTACACACATGATAGCATACCAAAAGTCACCAACTAACTTTTACCAGGTTTTAAAACCCTCCCCAGCCCCCAACCTTGAACATCAGCAAATGTTTAAACCCAATAAATTGTCTCAAATACATTATCCACCCATATGTCTATTAAACTGATGTTTCCCCCCAAACATTTTCAACTTTAGAAATACAACCATAAACTGTAAGGGAAGCCATTACTCTTGGGCCTTCCCCTACCCATTGCACTAACCATTACCCCTCCCCCCACCAGAACTACCCTTCCCCCCTTCTATGGTGCAGTACCTCACTCCCAACCCCTCAGGTAGGCCTAGCTTCCCCAGGGAAATTTGTTCAAAATTTGACTGCGTGCCCTTGGCGAGATCTTATTCAAGTTGGCCTCCCATATCGCAAGGAACCTACGCTGCCTTCCAGGAGACAAACATGCTCCCCGAGACTCCCAAACCATTAGTTCATGCAATTTGTTCCTCCAGTACCAAAAGGAGGGAGGGTGATCCAGGATCCAGTGATTGAGAATGCACTTCCTCCCTAATATACATGACTTACCCAGGAACAACTTCTCTCCCCTCTTACCCTTCTGCCACAGACACGGAGCACTAAACACCGCGCTCTCAAATGATAGAGTAATTACACGTCCCACCACTACTTGAAGAAAATGAGCTATTGCCGATCAAAACAAGGTAATATGCCTACATTGCCACATCCCATGAAAGAAAGTTGCCTCTGCCCTCTTATACTTTCTGCAACAAGGCGTTCCGACACCCCCGCATGAAAAGCCTGTCTCTGGAAGAAATATGCCCTGTGCACTGTCCGAAAGTGGCATTCCTGCATTTCCACACTATGCACCAGACATAAGCCACTCTGAAGAGAAGACAGTAACAACTGCGCCAAAATTGTCCTACCCACCTCCTTGCTCCACCAATCCACAACTTCTTGTAGATCCCTAGCTTCGGTCTTCCTACATAACTCACCATGAAACCAAGAAATCAATATTTGGCCTACGGCGTCCCCCTCCAAAAATTCTCTCAGCTGACGTCCAAACCGTGGGAACAAACTGCCCCCCGGCAAAGAACGCACATAGGGAGATAATTGGCAGTTAGCAAAAATTGTTGCTGGGCCTTGCGCACATTGATTTAAAAAGTCTTGAAAGGACATTAAGGACCCATCCTCCTTAACTAAACTTTCTAGCAAAGTAACCCCCTTCTCTTTCAGTGATTGAAAAACTATTTTCTCCGCCCGGCATAAAATCTGCATTCCCCTGCAAAGGCAGCCATACAATACTAGCCGGGCACTGCTTCCACAGAGGGAGCGCACTGCCCTCCATGGTAATCAGAGGGGTCTAAGCAATATACTCCGACGAGTTCTCTCCGGCAGTCTCCCCCTGGGAGTGTGAAGCAAATAGTTCAAGTGCCATGGACGAAAATAAGCCTGTTCTAACATTACATCTGTGTATGTTGTGTTACCCAACAACCAATCCCGTAGATGACGAAGCAAGCATGCTTAATTATATTTTTGAAGGTCGGGAAACCCCCAACCCTCCTGATTTTTGGGCACCTGTCAAATAGTGCCACCTCATTTTTGGCTTCCTGTCCCCCCCAACAGAACTTTGCCACCATCAGCTAAAGCAACGCCAAATCCCGTCGCAGTAAACAAATGGGCAAGGTTTGTAACACATAGAACCATCTCGGGAAAACAATCATTCTATAAAGATGCAACCTTCCCAGAAAAGACAATGGGAGAGTGGACCAGAGCGACAACTGCTCTTTCGTCTCTTTGAACAATTTTGAAACATTAATCTTGTACAGGAGCGATGGATCCATTGACAAATGTATACCTAAATAGCGAAATGATTCCCGTGCCCACCTCAAAGGGAACCCATCTCCCCACGACTGTCGCAAATGATCTGAACTCGCCAGTGCCTCAGACTTTGTAAAATTAAGCTGAAACCCTGAGAAATCTCCATACTCTACCAAGCTTTCCATAAGATACAGCAGTGAATACCGCGGCTCCGTAATAAGCAACAATAAATCATCGGCGAACGCTGCGGACTTAAAGGTAAGATTCCCTATCTACACCCTTTGAATATCCATGTTATTATGAATCTCCCTCAAAAGAGGGTCCAGGGTTAAAACAAAAAGTAGCGGCGACAAGGGGCAGCCCTGTCAGGTCCCCCGTCTGATAGGGAACCAATCCAACAATATTCCATTGGCACACACCTGCGCCTTTGGGTCTGAGTACAAGGTCCGCACCACCTGAACAAACCAACCCTCTATACCAGTGATGGCGAACCTTTCAGAGACCGCGTGCCCAAACAGCAACCCAAAATCGAATTATTTATCGCAAAGTGCCGGTACTCATTATGGGCAGGGTCACCACATATGACTCCACCCCTATGATAGCCTCACCCCTTACACCAGCCATGGCGCATATAAACAGACATCATTGAAAATATTATACAAGTATAGGAGAAAAAAATAACATGATTTTCTTCCATTATAAATCATTTCTGTAAGCTGTTACAGCTCCAGTATACCCAGTGCAAAATAAGACAGCAGATGTAAATTCTCAAATTCGACATATTCCAAACACTAAAATGAAAATAAAATGATTTTCCCTACCTTTGTTGTCTGGTGATTTTGTTTTTCTATCCATATTGGTTCTAGTCACTGATTCTGCTGCTCTCTATCTGTTCTCTTAACTCCGTTTCCAGGGCTTCCTTTCCATTTATTTCTTTACTTTCCTCCTTTGTTCTTCATTTCTTGCCCTCCATCCATGTCCAGCAACTATCCTCTCCCCTCCAGCCACAAATGTCCAGCAACCCTCCTCTCTCCTCCAGCCACAAATGTCCAGCCACCCTCCTCTCCCCCCTGCCCTCCCTCCCAGCACCCGGCAGCACCCACCATCAGGCTTCCCTCCCACCCAGCACCCAACATCAGGCCTCCCTCCCTCCCAGCACCCACCATCATCAGGCTTCCCTCCCACCCAGCACCCAACACCAGGCCTCCCTCCCACCCAGCACGCAGCAGCAGGCCTCCCTCCCACCCAGCAGCATACAGACAGCACCAGGCCGGCCTCCCGCCCTCCCTCCAACCCAACAAGCATCGGGCCGCCTGCCCGTCCTCCCTCCCTCCCTCCCAGCACCAGGAACCCCCCTCCTCCTAAAATTTAAAAAGCATACCATCCTCTGTACCCACATCTAGGTGCCCCCCTTCAGCCATAAGTGCTATGGTAATGGTGTAGAGTTGTGGGCAGTGGGTTTTGGGGGGCTCAGCACCCAAGGGAAGGGAGCTATGGACTTCAGAGATTAACTTTTTTTTTTTTAATTGTTACAAGTGCCCCCTAGGGTGCCTGGTTGTTGTCCTGGCATGTGAGGGGGACCAGTGCACTACGAATCCTGGCCCCTCCCACGACCCAGTGCCTTGGATTTGTTCGTTTTTGAGCTGGATGCCTTCAGTTTCCATTATCGCTGAAAAACGAAACCGTCCAGCTCAAATCTGCACAAATCCGATGCATTTGGCTGGCACAAACCGTATTATCGGAAAAAAGATGGACGCCCATTTTTTCCGAAAATACGGTTTGTCCCGCCCCTTCACATATCCGTTCTCGGAGATAGACGCCCATGGAGATGGGCGTTCGCGTTCGATTATGCCCCTCTCTATGTAACTTTATAAATTTGTGTGTTTTGAAAATGAGCAATATAATGTTTGTGTGTTGTCGCGTCTCCAAATATTCTAGCTTGGTTTTAATCTGTTTATTCCTTAAGTCCAGTTTTTTAACTTTCTTCTGAAAAAATAATGGGGCTGATATTTAAAACGTTATCCAGCAAATAAGCATCCAGAATTGGCATTTATGCAAGTAT
The DNA here is from genome assembly GCF_901765095.1 of Microcaecilia unicolor. NCBI lineage: Eukaryota > Metazoa > Chordata > Amphibia > Gymnophiona > Siphonopidae > Microcaecilia > Microcaecilia unicolor. The sequence continues at coordinate 233,427,513 of NC_044034.1, forward strand.
CCGACAAAACCAAACAAACTCAATATTCAGCTGACTAAGCAGATTTGTTCTCCAGTATTTATTTTGAGTGACTGCACATCCAGAGATTTCATTTCTGATTTAGGTTAACTCACATCCTTGTCAGATCATAAAATCTTAATTTGTGACCAATTTCATGGAAATTAGTTTGATAAATGGTGAGTCCAGTCTTCGAACTGGTGCTGGCATCATACCTGCTCCTAAGGCATCCAACATATTAGAGTCTGGTTGTTTAAGAATTAGATTAATTTAGTCAGTTCTATAGAGTAAGTAGTCTTTTTCTCCATAGGAAACTATGGAGTGTTAGATAGTGATCTGAGAAATGACCAGGAGATGGAAAAACACAAAGACAAAAACAAAAAACAACTCTCTCCTTCAGATTGTAAGATGACATTAAAAAAACCTGTTAAACTGGGAGGGTATATCAAAGTGAGATGTTTGACCAGGAATGAAAAATTCACAATGATATAAAAGCTTTTCAAAGATGACAATTCCGAACTGCATATTTTGATACACTAAAAGTACATCAAACTTCTATTACCATCTCCTATTATTTACTCTCTAGCTCCAGCAATCTTCTAGTTACACATTTAAGATGTGTGCAGAATATAACCTGTAGGCGTCTTCATGTTATAGGAGCATTTTTCAACAATTTATCCAAAAAACCTAAATAGAAGCTATACCATCTAATCAGCTCCAGAACATCATGATTCCTGATACCCCGAGAGGTTCAAGGTTATTTTATTTGATAGGCCACTTAAGGACAACCATTAAAGCAGGGTACAAAAAATTAAAACTATAAAGCTAAAACAATCAAGAGAAGGAACGCCAACCAAATATAAGAAAAAGCAGAAAAAGAACTAAGTATAGCATCAAAGAAAACAACAGGACAGAGACAATAAAATAGAAACCAGCTATGAGAGAGCTTTCCTATTGTTATCCCAGCCACTCCTTTCCTTATGGGGCTGTGTCAAGTTCTCAGCAGTTTCAGAAATCGACCTCAAAGCAGCTACAGCTGTGCAATCTAATAGGGCAGCATTCTGTGCCATGTGGTCACGCTCAGTATCTGAGTAGCAGATTAGGCCCCCTCAAAGTCTTTTGTACTAAAACTTCCCACCACTCTTTCATCTAACAATTTGAGGTAAGCAAAACCACAGCAGGCTCATTGATCTACAAGGGACGTCAGTGTGACAGCAAGCTAATATCATGCCAGGTAGACCCCTAGAGGAGGCAGCAGCAAGAAAGACAGTGGCCAAACAAAATATTTTAAGATGGCTGCCCTTGCTGATACCATCTGTGGGTTCCCTGGGGAAGATAAGTGTCCTCTATTAACTGACCACAGGTATGGGTTAACGTCTTTACTACTTCTACATAGGGAAGGTAAAATGGCTGGTGTACTGAACAAACTGTAAAAGAAACGCAGCACAGGATTAGGTAGCCATTTCTCCTAGTGGCAGACCTATGCCCTCATATATGTGAACTGTAAGATCTACACCACTTACACTTCTTAGTAGATACATTGAGGCATACACAGATTCTTATGGTGCTTGTTAAATGGTATTTTCTTAGAATGATTTCTTCTATATAATCTTTTTAAATATGTAGACCTTTGCCTTGTAGGATTAGACCGCTACAAATTAATCAATCTGGCTTATCTGTTGGGGAGTGATTACACAGATGGAATCCCTACTGTTGGCTATGTAACCGCAATGGAAATTCTAAATGAATTCACTGGTCCTGGGATGGAGCCACTTATAAAATTCACGTGAGTTTGGTTTTATGTTATTTTTATTGGAGTCAATATTCAAAGTGATTGGCCAGAAACAGCTCCTGGCTAGTTAAATTGCCTGTTCGGGTCTACCTGCCAATTTTCAGCACTACTTAAACAATTAGTGCCACTGAAAATAGCCAGTTAGTGCCGAACTGAAAACCAGCTATTGGGGGTGTTCTGGGAGCGGATTCGGCACTTGACTGGGTAATGTAAATACCTCTGACTCCCAGCCTCCTGTCTCTCTATTGTATAGTCTAACACATTTCTATTGATACTAACAGTGTCCACCACTGAAGCAAATAGAACTTGTTATAATTACAAGAAAAAGAGGAGACAGACTCAGAAGGCTTGTTAGATTGTATGAGAAGAAGCAAATTTATTATTACAGTTTCCATGACTTACCAAGAGTACAATGGTTATTTCAAATCAGGCAATACAGCATAAAGTTGGTGCATCAGTCAAAATACAGGCCTCAGGCTTGTTCTCATAGAATAGTAATCTGGTCACAACACGTGACTACTCAGGCTTACATCATCTTTGATTCCTATTGATTTGGTTACATCTTATATAGTTTTTCCTTTACATTGAAGTCTTTTGAGTACTCGTCATTTTACATCACAAACTCCGCCTTTTTCTAGTTCCTTAAATGATATTTTCTACTTCTTCTTTTTACCATCTGTTATGTATTGAATTTCTATGTAATTGTCACATATTTAAATATTAGCACTGACTTCATCTATCATTTACAAGAAATGGGCTTGATTCTAACTACTGAGGGTCATTCTCACTTGACCTTCTTAACCTCAGGTTTTGTTTACCTTCTACTTCCTTATGCTCTGTTATTCTCTTACAATATTCTAATCAATTTCTCATTTTCTCAGAAACATTTTTTAATATTTTTCTCTGTATTGTCTTACACTTCCTTAACCTTTCATATTACAAGGCCAGTTCACATAACAGCTGGTATTACCACTTCCTCAGTAACCTAATTTTGATGTGCCAGTATTTTTCCACAGTATAATTCTAAGTCTTCTTTTATGTATTAACCTTTCTGAGGCCTGGTTACACATTTAAACCAGGCTATTGAACAGCCTTTACCATGACCTTCAGTCATGACCAGCATAGACTGTCAGGTCCATATTAACAGTAAGTACCAATATTTAGCACTTAACAAGCCAGGTTGACCGAATAAAAGTCAGATCCTATCTTTATGCAGTAACCCATAGCCGGTTAAGGGGCCCTTTTACTAAGGTTCGTAGGCGCCTACATGCGTCAAATTAAACTACCGCGTGCCCCGGATGGTAATTCTAATTTTTAAGTGCGTCCGATACACGCACTGGAAAATATTTTTTATTTTCCGACACACGGTTCTAACTGGGCAGTAATCAGCAGTGTACGTGCGCTGACGATTACTGCCTGTTTAACATGTGAGACCTTACTGCTAAGTCAATGGGTGGTGATAAGGTCTCAGACCCAAAATGGACGTGCGTCAATTTTTATTTTGCCACACATTCATTTTCGACTTAGAAAAGGAGGTCCCTGCAGCTTGCTTTACATCGGCAAGACCATCCAGATGGTCAAAACGAATTATAGAGCATTGCAGTAACATTAAACGCAACAATATTAAGGCTCCACTTCAGCATTGGCAAGAGACTGGCCACACTATGGAAGACTTGAAATTCTTCATCTTCAAAGTATTTCAACAGAACTGGAGGAGAAATAATCTGGATAAAATTCTACTACAAGACTTATTTTTCACTTTAAGAATCAGGCCCCTTTCGGTCTTAACCTAGCCATAGACTACACACCCTTTCTATAATTAGCTGCAATTCACATATTACAATATCCAGATAGCATCCCTCTTACCAAAGTTATTCGCATACACCTTTAGAACAAATGCCCCACTACCTCACCAATTTAGCTGACACACTTGTTACATCCATGTACTGTCCCACAAAAACATATAATTGACATATATAAACCTGTACAGGTGTGTGAATAAATATCAATTCTCTGATCAATGTTAATCATGATCAATTTATCTTTTTGCAATCTCGTTGTATCAAAATTCTAATCATATTTTAATTCACTGTTTGTAGGCTGGCTGCATCCTAACCATTTACTGCAACAGATCTCCACTCCACATTTTGCATCATATAGTATTTATGTCATAACAGTTTCCATCAATTCACTCACCTTCTCTAGCTATACTGTCTTTCCATTCACCATACATTCGTACACACTTTTCTCTGCATTTCCAGCTTTTTTTGCTCAGTTTGTCCCCCCTATTTCCTTCCTTGTGTCTTTCCCCCTCCTCCTTCCCCCCTTTTTCTTTGCCCCCCCTGTTTTTTTGCTACTCATTACAGGATTTTCATTCATGTGTATACACATCACAGGATTTTCATTATTCTGCATTTTTACAACTAGTGATTTTTACGTTACAGTTTTATTTCCACCTTTTCAATCTCCGTTTTTCTTTTTCACGCGGTTTTTGTTTTTCCCCTTTTGTTGGACCATTGTTTAGTTACTTTTACATTTTCCTTTTTACATTGCTCAGTCAATGTCATGTAATTTTTCTTGTACTGCCTGCCCCCGTCACTCTTTCTCTTTTTTCTTGTATGGCCCGTCCCTTTTGCCACATATGCAATTCGTTCACCTTTTTGGTTTATCTGACCACGCCCCCTTTTTGTCTCCTTTTCTTCCTTTTAAATAGACCAGCCGGCTTTCACTGTTTTCATTGCTGCCTCAGCGTTTTTTGCTTAGCACCACTGCGGTTGTTTGCTTTTCCAGGTTTGTTGCCTTTCATCTGACATTGTTTTTTCCCTGTTGCTTTCCAGTTTCGGTTTGCTTTTTCTCTCAGCTCTCTTGCATCATCACTCTGTGTTTTTGTTTTATTCTTTTCATATGTCCTCTCCCAGCACCATCACTTCTAGTATCATCATTTCTAGGACTAGTTGCTCCTCCGTTATTCCACACTTACCTCTTGACTGTCACGCTGTTTTTCAATGTTCATCATCACACCACTTCTCCGGGCTCTAGCATATGGTTATCCCTCCCCTACAGCACTGTTCACAGCTCTGTCTTTGTTTAGCCCACATCGGCTCCTTCTATTTATTTGCAAGTCACACTCTCCAGTATCTCATGTTTACATATCGTTTTGGTTTGTTATCTCTACAGCTTTGTTTTTTAAGCTTGCGCTTGGCATATGAATCTGTCAATAGTCTTTCTAAAGGTACGTATTATCCCTTTTTGTTTTTTCCTGTTTTTTATCCCCCTGCTGTTTGCTGTTCCATTCTAACTAATTGCATTCTTCATGTCCTGGCATTTTTCACTATTTTAGGCTTGATTTGGCTGCCTTGCTTATGGTGTTTCATACATTGGCTTACACAACAAACAGGTTTGCATCTATACATTATCCATACTCAATATCTGCGATATTCATTAGCTTCAATCCTGTAAAAGGATGAATAGAACTTTAGTTGCATTTCTTCTTTTTACACTTTTAATTGTTATTTATTTTATGGTTCAATTCACAGTTTCTTTTATTATTTTTTTATTTTACTAGTCTCATGTGATCTATAGTTTTCTTGGATGTTAATCATTTATCTTTTCAATATTTTCTTTTATGTTTCTGTTTTATGTTAAAAAAACTTATTCTTTTATCAGTCATTACTATTTATATGATTCTATTAAGTTTTATACATTTGTGTGTATTGTAACTATATACCTCTCAATTTTATAGACTCCTGAAGCAGGCGTTTTTTCGCCGAAACACAGCTCCGTGTCGAGTCTTTTTAATTTTTATTTAATAAAGCATTTTGATTACTCGCCTCCACGGTATTTTGGAAGTGTCATGTTGTTCTCGCTACTTTTTTGCTATTTAGACAAAATTTCAGCCCAGAATAAAGAACACGGTGGGGAGACGGTAATGTCATCCGCATAAATGAAATGTAAAAATTTAGATTTATCAAGAGACATCCCCAGTGATCTCATTAACAGATTAAATAGCACTAGGGAGAATGGTGACCCCTGGGGGACACCACTTAATGCTTTCCAGATCCAGTTGTTTTCAAGAAGGTGGTATAAAATCTAACCAGAGTTTGTCTACTTGAATATCAGTTTGAGATCACGACCGGTTGTCTACATCGTAAACTGAAGGCACCGCAGCTTAGTGAAAGGGCTCCTTTATGATATAAAGCAATACCTCCACCCTTTTTTTTTATCCCTAGCAAGAGAGACTAAATTATAACCCAACAAATATCATTAATCAAAGGATCGTCATCCAACCTCAACCAAGTCTCAGTTAAAACCAACCAGTTGAGATGATTCCATCCAATATCTTAAGACATAAGATTTATTTCCTACTGACCAATATTAGTATAGTAACAAGAGATAGGGACATATGAAGTTTCATGTACCAATGAAAACATGCCCCGCCTAATTATGTGTGGAACATCCTTATTCTATAATTGCATGTGTAACAAAAAACCACAGCCAAGATCCACCCTGAACTGCCCATGACCCTCCTCTGTTCCCCATTTTATGGGTCACACATAAAATTTAGGTACAGATCATGCACTAATTGGCTCGTTATTTAATTAAATTGTATGCTCAAATTGGGCACGCGCCCAAATTTGCGTGCACAGTTTTTAGTGACTTATAGAATTAATAAATTAACATTTATTAAGCATTAGCAATTTTAACACAAATGTAATTATTAAAACCTGTTATAACCCACATTACACATCTAACACACTGCAATTAATAAGCACCTCAACCATTTAAACTCTTCTTGTATGAGTTAAATCCATGATGCTGGTGATCTCTGCATTGGAAGTGATGCACTTAACTGCAGCACATGCTTCTGTCTCCTCTATTGGTTTTCCTAGGTTGTGGAATAATCTTCCTCGATCCTTGTGGCAGTTCTAAATATTGCTTACTTTCCAGAAACTATCGAAAACTTATTTGTTTTTTGGGGGTAGTTGAGTGTTTATTAGTGGTTGGTTGTGATGTGGGTGAGTTGGGGTTATTTGTGAGGTTTTTTTTTGTTTGGTTGTTTTTGTGTGTGTGTGTTTGTTTAGTCATATCTAACTTTTGTATATGTTGATTATAGTATGCCTAGAACCAGTGCATTTTTTGTAGCCAAAAAGGTGCCGGTACTCAAATTCCAGGCCACCCTCAAGGGGGGTGGGGTGATAACTGAGGAACCCACCCTACAATAGCTAGGCACCTTGCAACCGGTCACAGAATCTATGAAAAGGCAGCACTGTGTGTGCAGAACCTGGGCTCCTTCATTAATACTTGGGGACCATGGATCAATTTTATCAGGCAATGGAAGGTGCCCGTACTCGGTACCCCTGAGTACCCCCTGAAAAAAGCCCTGCCTAGAACTTATGCAAAGATGGGCTAAATATTTTAATACATATAAAAATAAAATATTTATAAATATAAAAATAAAATAGAAATGTCCTCTCTGCACTGGCATGGTGTAAGCATTGCCCCTTGTCTTTGTTTTTTAGGGAGTGGTGGACTGAAGCTCAGAAGACCAAGAAAATGAAACCCAATCCCCATTACACCAAAGTGAAAAAGAAACTGTATAAACTTGAACTTTCTCCAGGTTTTCCAAGCACGGCAGTAGCAGAGGCTTACCTGAAACCTGTTGTGGATGACTCCCATGGAACATTCTCCTGGGGAAGACCTGATCTTGAGCAGATTAGAGAATATCCTTTCAGTTCCACTGTTTATGCCAACTTGTTACTCAGTTTTGTGAATGAAACCTTTTTGATGTTAAAAAAAATTCCAGCTTAAAAGTGTTTACATGATGTACCATATATACTCATCTATAAGTCAACCTCATATCGAGGGCAGTTGTAAGACTAAAAATGGCTGAAAATGCTGTGACTCCTGGATAAGTCAAGGCTGGGTCCCACATTGTTCCCTCCCTTTCTCTCTCTCTCTCTCCCTCCCCTCCAGCATCTACCCTGCCTTTCCCAAACCCATCCCATAGCCCACAGCGTCACAGATTTCAACAGGGTCAGAACAGACTTAAAACCAGAAGGAAACAGCTAAATCATCAGATTTCAGTACATGAGGGTTATATATTTATCCCTCACTGATAAGTCTCTCACTCTAAACTTTGGCAAGTACACTAAAGTAAAATGTATTTTCACAAATTGTTCCCCCTCCTCATCCAAGGAGAATGTTTTATTCAGGAATCAGAATTTCATCACCCCCCCCCCCCCCCCCCCCACCACCACCACCACCACCACCACACACACACACACACACACACACACACACACACACGAGTACCTGTTTTACCAAACCAAACGAAAAAAAAAAAAGCAGTCAGAATTTTACTCACCAACTCTTTCCACCATGGACGTAGTTTGGCTTGACACCTCCTGCATCATCTCAGCATCTCCCTGACTTCCTCTCTTCCTCCACCTTCCTCCACCTTTAAGCCCTGCATGATCCGTGATCTGGGCTCCCGGCAGTGTTAGAGATGTATACACGCTGCCTTTGCACTGCCCCAGAAGCCTTCTCTTTGCAGCATCCCTTGGTCCCACCTAAGCAGGAACAGGAATTTGGAAAGAAGGATTCCAGGGCAGACGGAAGGAAGCGTGTATACATCGCTAATGCTGCTGGCAGCCCAGACAAATTGGATTGTAGCGTCAGAGGAGGGGGAGTGGATAACGATCCAGGTCCTCAGAGTGTGTGTGTGCTTGCATGATCTTGGACCTCACGGGGGGGGGGGGGGCATTCCGGACTGGGAGAGGTAGGGCAGACGGAAGGAAGCGTGTATACATCGCTAATGCTGCTGGCAGCCCAGACAAATTGGATTGTAGCGTCAGAGGAGGGGAGGGGATAACGATCCAGGTCCTCAGAGTGTGTGTGTGCTTGCATGATCTTGGACCTCACGGGGGGGGGGGGGCATTCCGGACTGGGAGAGGTAGGGCAGAGGGAAGGAGCAGAAGATGGATGGGACTGGGAGGAGTAGTGAGCATAGATCAGAGACGCTGCTCTGATCTTCTCCGCTCAATGTACATGCTCAGCACAAACTTTCAACTAGCCAGAAAATGTACAGATTTTAAACAATCACTAATATATATTTTTATTTTTTTATTAATTTTTTAACGAATATATCCCCCCCAAAAATGAGAGAAAACAAAATTGAAAATTAATACGATTACATATAGTAATATAAAAAAGAAAAAGAGATACACTTTCGTCCACAATATACTTTGTAGGATCCAAGAATTTAAGAAAAAGTAAGAATAAAAAATAAAGAAAAAGTATATCACTTGATTATCGCATACCCATAAAGCACTCCCCAGCCTGTCATTACAGTGTGCACATATTGTATAGTCTCATGTGCACACTGTAGTGACAGGCTGGGAAGTGCTTTACAGGTATGCGATAATCGAGTGATATACTTTTTCTTTATTGTATGACATTTATTCCTTCTTTAGCTACAAGAAAGTCCTCTAGCTTGGGTTCAAGAAATTGAAACTGTTTACCCTGAAATAACACAAAACATAAGCAAGGAAATTTCAACACAAAATTGGTGCCCAAGGCCAAAATCCTTGGTCAAAAGGCCAAAAAGGCCTTATGCCTTTTCTGTGTTTCTTTCAAAAGATCAGGAAATATTCTAACTTTAGAACCAAGGAACTGCGTATCTAAATGTCTCAATCAAAGTTTCAAAACAGTATTGCAATCCATCTCCAATGCAAAAGTTACCACCATAGTAGTTCTCTGTGTAATTACTTCCAACGATGATTCCAAAAAGGATGTGAGGTTCATGCCATCTCCAGCTTGACCTTGAAAGGTCTCACCAGGAAATTTCCCGAGACCAGTAAATACTGGGCTCGCGTTATAGGTGGTAGTAAATCACCTGACATCCCCAGGACTTCAGTTAGATATTTCTTAACCATGTCTACAGGTGAAATTAAAGGCGACCTGGGAAAGTTGAGCAGTCTTAAATTATGTCTCCTAACTTGATTTTCCAAGTACTCCAACCGATGATGTGTAAAATTCTTATCCTTAATTGAAACTGTACCCAATTCCAAAGTCTGAATTTTAGTCTCTAGAGAATTTATTTTAGAAGACTACTGGGCATTTTCCTGTGTTTGGAGAAGAGCAGCTTCAGACAAAGATTTTATATCGTTAGTATTTTTCAAAGTCAAACTTTTTGCATATCAGATGTAAGGTCCCAAAGTGACTCCAATGTCACAACGGTAGGTTTCACAAAAACCCGGATAGATACCTCAGGAGTAACTAACTAGATATCTGGTAAAGAGTACTCACTGTTTGTTGAGGTAAAGTTTGTGCTACATTCTGTATTATCTCCTTACCAAAAATCAAATTCTCTGCTGCTGTGGAAGCGTGCCCTCTCTGTTTACCCTATTCTTCATGTAACAGGTCTGGAATCAGGAGACGAAAGGCAAATTGGTTCCAAAACAAAGCAGCTTTTATTGCCAGCAATACACACAGCACCGAGTACAATCTCAGAATACTGTGTGTCAGAAATCATCTGACACTCACATTTATACTCCCCTGCTGGGCCTGCGCATTAGGCACCTTATACATCACACTTGACATGCGCAGTAAACCTGAGTAGTTCTTACAGCATACATTTGTAGTTCACAGTACATACACACGTCATAATACTGAAACGGTACTGGCCAGAGAAACGAAACCTAACATTCTTCTCTGCACACTCACATAGCACAATGCTTCTTTATGGCTGAGGAGATAAGGTTCGTTAGGCTCAGAGATGCAGAGTGGGGGTTGGCAACAACCCCCAAGGCTATTCTATTCATGTTGCTTCTACTTGCAGGCTGATTGTCTGCGTGCAAGCCTTGGTATCTAACTGTTACAAGCAGTTTATCTAATGCACCTGCATCCTGTCTCATACAGAAAGGCACAAAAACAGCAATAGCTGACAGTTTGTGGTTAAGGCACAGCAAGAGTTCACTTATCAAGCATAGAGCAGGCCAA